>NC_088400.1:52172516-52479391 GCF_034236695.1 Oncorhynchus nerka | reverse complement strand
CTAGTATACGGACAGTAAGCCGGACGTGTAAAATGGTTAGACAGTAGAGACTAGTATACGGACAGTAAGCGGACGTCAAAATGGTTAGACAGTAGAGACTAGTATACGGACAGTAAGCGGACGTGTAAAATGGTTAGACAGTAGAGACTAGTATACGGACAGTAAGCCGGACGTGTAAAATGGTTAGACAGTAGAGACTAGTATACGGACAGTAAGCGGACGTGTAAAATGGTTAGACAGTAGAGACTAGTATACGGACAGTAAGCGGACGTGTAAAATGGTTAGACAGTAGAGACTAGTATACGGACAGTAAGCGGACGTGTAAAATGGTTAGACAGTAGAGACTAGTATACGGACAGTAAGACGTCAAAATGGTTAGACAGTAGAGACTAGTATACGGACAGTAAGCGGACGTGTAAAATGGTTAGACAGTAGAGACTAGTATACGGACAGTAAGCGGACGTCAAAATGGTTAGACAGTAGAGACTAGTATACGGACAGTAAGCGGACGTGTAAAATGGTTAGACAGTAGAGACTAGTATACGGACAGTAAGCCGGACGTCACAAATGGTTAGACAGTAGAGACTAGTATACGGACAGTAAGCGGACGTGTAAAATGGTTAGACAGTAGAGACTAGTATACGGACAGTAAGCGGACGTGTAAAATGGTTAGACAGTAGAGACTAGTATACGGACAGTAAGCCGGACGTCAAAATGGTTAGACAGTAGAGACTAGTATACGGACAGTAAGCGGACGTGTAAAATGGTTAGACAGTAGAGACTAGTATACGGACAGTAAGCCGGACGTGTAAAATGGTTAGACAGTAGAGACTAGTATACGGACAGTAAGCCGGACGTGTAAAATGGTTAGACAGTAGAGACTAGTATACGGACAGTAAGCGGACGTGTAAAATGGTTAGACAGTAGAGACTAGTATACGGACAGTAAAACGTGGGTTAGATAGTAGAGACTAGTATACGGACAGTAAGCCGGACGTGTAAAATGGTTAGACAGTAGAGACTAGTATACGGACAGTAAGCCGGACGTGTAAAATGGTTAGACAGTAGAGACTAGTATACGGACAGTAAGCCGGACGTGTAAAATGGTTAGACAGTAGAGACTAGTATACGGACAGTAAGCCGGACGTGTAAAATGGTTAGACAGTAGAGACTAGTATACGGACAGTAAGCCGGACGTCAAATGGTTAGACAGTAGAGACTAGTATACGGACAGTAAGCGGACGTGTAAAATGGTTAGACAGTAGAGACTAGTATACGGACAGTAAGCCGGACGTGTAAAATGGTTAGACAGTAGAGACTAGTATACGGACAGTAAGCGGACGTCAAAATGGTTAGACAGTAGAGACTAGTATACGGACAGTAAGCGGACGTCACGAATGGTTAGACAGTAGAGACTAGTATACGGACAGTAAGCGGACGTGTAAAATGGTTAGACAGTAGAGACTAGTATACGGACAGTAAGCGGACGTCAAAATGGTTAGACAGTAGAGACTAGTATACGGACAGTAAGCGGACGTGTAAAATGGTTAGACAGTAGAGACTAGTATACGGACAGTAAGCGGACGTGTAAAATGGTTAGACAGTAGAGACTAGTATACGGACAGTAAGCGGACGTGTAAAATGGTTAGATAGTAGAGACTAGTATACGGACAGTAAGCTACGTGTAAAATGGTTAGACAGTAGAGACTAGTATACGGACAGTAAGCCGGACGTGTAAAATGGTTAGACAGTAGAGACTAGTATACGGACAGTAAGCCGGACGTGTAAAATGGTTAGACAGTAGAGACTAGTATACGGACAGTAAGCCGGACGTGTAAAATGGTTAGACAGTAGAGACTAGTATACGGACAGTAAGCCGGACGTCACGAATGGTTAGACAGTAGAGACTAGTATACGGACAGTAAGCCGGACGTGTAAAATGGTTAGACAGTAGAGACTAGTATACGGACAGTAACCCGGACGTCACGAATGGTTAGACAGTAGAGACTAGTATACGGACAGTAAGCCGGACCTCACGAATGGTTAGACAGTAGAGACTAGTATACGGACAGTAAGCCGGACGTCACAAATGGTTAGACAGTAGAGACTAGTATACGGACAGTAAGCCGGACGTGTAAAATGGTTAGACAGTAGAGACTAGTATACGGACAGTAAGCCGGACTTGTAAAATGGTTAGACAGTAGAGACTAGTATACGGACAGTAAGCCGGACGTCACGAATGGTTAGACAGTAGAGACTAGTATACGGACAGTAAGCCGGACGTGTAAAATGGTTAGACAGTAGAGACTAGTATACGGACAGTAAGCCGGACGTGTAAAATGGTTAGATAGGAGAGACTAGTATACGGACAGTAAGCCGGACGTGTAAAATGTTTAGATAGTAGAGACTAGTATACGGACAGTAAGCCGGACGTGTAAAATGGTTAGACAGTAGAGACTAGTATACGGACAGAAAGCCGGACGTGTAAAATGGTTAGACAGTAGAGACTAGTATACGGACAGTAAGCCGGACGTGTAAAATGGTTAGATAGGAGAGACTAGTATACGGACAGTAAGCCGGACGTGTAAAATGGTTAGACAGTAGAGACTAGTTTACGGACAGTAAGCCGGACGTGTAAAATGGTTAGATAGGAGAGACTAGTATACGGACAGTAAGCCGGACGTGTAAAATGGTTAGATAGGAGAGACTAGTATACGGACAGTAAGCCGGACGTGTAAAATGGTTAGACAGTAGAGACTAGTTTACGGACAGTAAGCCGGACGTGTAAAATGGTTAGATAGGAGAGACTAGTATACGGACAGTAAGCCGGACGTGTAAAATGGTTAGACAGTAGAGACTAGTATACGGACAGTAAGCCGGACGTGTAAAATGGTTAGACAGTAGAGACTAGTATACGGACAGTAAGCCGGACGTGTAAAATGGTTAGACAGTAGAGACTAGTATACGGACAGTAAGCCGGACGTCACAAATGGTTAGACAGTAGAGACTAGTATACAGACAGTAAGCCGGACGTCACGAATGGTTAGACAGTAGAGACTAGTATACGGACAGTAAGCCGGACGTGTAAAATGGTTAGACAGTAGAGACTAGTATACGGACAGTAAGCCGGACGTCACGAATGGTTAGACAGTAGAGACTAGTATACGGACAGTAAGCCGGACGTCACGAATGGTTAGACAGTAGAGACTAGTATACGGACAGTAAGCCGGACGTCACGAATGGTTAGACAGTAGAGACTAGTATACGGACAGTAAGCCGGACGTCACGAAAATGGTTAGACAGTAGAGACTAGTATACGGACAGTAAGCGGACGTCAAAAATGGTTAGACAGTAGAGACTAGTATACGGACAAAATGGTTAGCAGACGACTAGTATACGAAAATGGTTAGACAGTAGAGACTAGTATACGGACAGTAAGCGGACGTGTAAAATGGTTAGACAGTAGAGACTAGTATACGGACAGTAAGCCGGACGTAAATGGTTAGACAGTAGAGACTAGTATACGGACAGTAAGCGGACGTGTAAAATGGTTAGACAGTAGAGACTAGTATACGGACAGTAAGCCGGACGTGTAAAATGGTTAGACAGTAGAGACTAGTATACGGACAGTAAGCCGGACGTGTAAAATGGTTAGACAGTAGAGACTAGTATACGGACAGTAAGCCGGACGTGTAAAATGGTTAGACAGTAGAGACTAGTATACGGACAGTAAGCCGGACGTGTAAAATGGTTAGACAGTAGAGACTAGTATACGGACAGTAGTAAAATGGTTAGACGGACTAGTATACGGACAGTAAGCGGACGTGTAAAATGGTTAGACAGTAGAGACTAGTATACGGACAGTAAGCCGGACGTGTAAAATGGTTAGACAGTAGAGACTAGTATACGGACAGTAAGCCGGACGTGTAAAATGGTTAGACAGTAGAGACTAGTATACGGACAGTAAGCCGGACGTCACAAATGGTTAGACAGTAGAGACTAGTATACGGACAGTAAGCCGGACGTGTAAAATGGTTAGACAGTAGAGACTAGTATACGGACAGTAAGCCGGACGTCAAATGGTTAGACAGTAGAGACTAGTATACGGACAGTAAGCGGACGTGTAAAATGGTTAGACAGTAGAGACTAGTATACGGACAGTAAGCCGGACGTCAAAATGGTTAGACAGTAGAGACTAGTATACGGACAGTAAGCCGGACGTCAAAATGGTTAGACAGTAGAGACTAGTATACGGACAGTAAGCGGACGTGTAAAATGGTTAGACAGTAGAGACTAGTATACGGACAGTAAGCGGACGTGTAAAATGGTTAGACAGTAGAGACTAGTATACGGACAGTACGGACAGTATGGTTAGACAGTAGACTAGTATAACAAATGGTTGGTTAGACAGTAGAGACTAGTATACGGACAGTAAGCGGACGTGTAAAAATGGTTAGACAGTAGAGACTAGTATACGGACAGTAAGCCGGACGTGTAAAATGGTTAGACAGTAGAGACTAGTATACGGACAGTAAGCCGGACGTGTAAAATGGTTAGACAGTAGAGACTAGTATACGGACAGTAAGCCGGACGTCACGAATGGTTAGACAGTAGAGACTAGTATACGGACAGTAAGCCGGACGTGTAAAATGGTTAGACAGTAGAGACTAGTATACGGACAGTAAGCCGGACGTGTAAAATGGTTAGACAGTAGGAGACTAGTATACGGACAGTAAGTACGTGTAAAATGGTTAGACAGTAGAGACTAGTATACGGACAGTAAGTACGTGTAAAATGGTTAGACAGTAGAGACTAGTATACGGACAGTAAGCGGACGTGTAAAATGGTTAGATAGTAGAGACTAGTATACGGACAGTAAGCCGGACGTGTAAAATGGTTAGACAGTAGAGACTAGTATACGGACAGTAAGCGGACGTGTAAAATGGTTAGACAGTAGAGACTAGTATACGGACAGTAAGCGGACGTGTAAAATGGTTAGATAGTAGAGACTAGTATACGGACAGTAAGCGGACGTGTAAAATGGTTAGACAGTAGAGACTAGTATACGGACAGTAAGCGGACGTGTAAAATGGTTAGACAGTAGAGACTAGTATACGGACAGTAAGCCGGACGTGTAAAATGGTTAGACAGTAGAGACTAGTATACGGACAGTAAGCCGGACGTCACAAATGGTTAGACAGTAGAGACTAGTATACGGACAGTAAGCCGGACGTCACGAATGGTTAGACAGTAGAGACTAGTATACGGACAGTAAGCCGGACGTGTAAAATGGTTAGACAGTAGAGACTAGTATACGGACAGTAACCCGGACGTCACGAATGGTTAGACAGTAGAGACTAGTATACGGACAGTAAGCCGGACGTCACGAATGGTTAGACAGTAGAGACTAGTATACGGACAGTAAGCCGGACGTCACGAAAATGGTTAGACAGTAGAGACAGTAGGACAGTAAGCCGGAGACTGGTTATAGAGACGGACAGTAAGCGGACGTGTAAAATGGTTAGACAGTAGAGACTAGTATACGGACAGTAAGCCGGACTTGTAAAATGGTTAGACAGTAGAGACTAGTATACGGACAGTAAGCCGGACGTCACGAATGGTTAGACAGTAGAGACTAGTATACGGACAGTAAGCCGGACGTGTAAAATGGTTAGACAGTAGAGACTAGTATACGGACAGTAAGCCGGACGTGTAAAATGGTTAGATAGGAGAGACTAGTATACGGACAGTAAGCCGGACGTGTAAAATGTTTAGATAGTAGAGACTAGTATACGGACAGTAAGCCGGACGTGTAAAATGGTTAGACAGTAGAGACTAGTATACGGACAGAAAGCCGGACGTGTAAAATGGTTAGACAGTAGAGACTAGTATACGGACAGTAAGCCGGACGTGTAAAATGGTTAGATAGTAGAGACTAGTATACGGACAGTAAGCGGACGTGTAAAATGGTTAGACAGTAGAGACTAGTTTACGGACAGTAAGCCGGACGTGTAAAATGGTTAGATAGGAGAGACTAGTATACGGACAGTAAGCCGGACGTGTAAAATGGTTAGATAGTAGAGACTAGTATACGGACAGTAAGCGGACGTAAAATGGTTAGACAGTAGAGACTAGTATACGGACAGTAAGCGGACGTGTAAAATGGTTAGACAGTAGAGACTAGTATACGGACAGTAAGCGGACGTGTAAAATGGTTAGACAGTAGAGACTAGTATACGGACAGTAAGCGGACGTGTAAAATGGTTAGACAGTAGAGACTAGTATACGGACAGTAAGCGGACGTCACGAATGGTTAGACAGTAGAGACTAGTATACGGACAGTAAGCCGGACGTCAAAATGGTTAGACAGTAGAGACTAGTATACGGACAGTAAGCCGGACGTGTAAAATGGTTAGACAGTAGAGACTAGTATACGGACAGTAAGCACGTGTAAATGGTTAGACAGTAGAGACTAGTATACGGACAGTAAGCGGACGTCACGAATGGTTAGACAGTAGAGACTAGTATACGGACAGTAAGCGGACGTGTAAAATGGTTAGACAGTAGAGACTAGTATACGGACAGTAAGCCGGACGTGTAAAATGGTTAGACAGTAGAGACTAGTATACGGACAGTAAGCGGACGTGTAAAATGGTTAGACAGTAGAGACTAGTATACGGACAGTAAGCCGGACGTGTAAAATGGTTAGACAGTAGAGACTAGTATACGGACAGTAAGCGGACGTGTAAAATGGTTAGACAGTAGAGACTAGTATACGGACAGTAAGCCGGACGTGTAAAATGGTTAGACAGTAGAGACTAGTATACGGACAGTAAGCGGACGTGTAAAATGGTTAGACAGTAGAGACTAGTATACGGACAGTAAGCCGGACGTGTAAAATGGTTAGACAGTAGAGACTAGTATACGGACAGTAAGCGGACGTGTAAAATGGTTAGACAGTAGAGACTAGTATACGGACAGTAAGCGGACGTAAAATGGTTAGACAGTAGAGACTAGTATACGGACAGTAAGCGGACGTCAAATGGTTAGACAGTAGAGACTAGTATACGGACAGTAAGCGGACGTGTAAAATGGTTAGACAGTAGAGACTAGTATACGGACAGTAAGCGGACGTCAAAATGGTTAGACAGTAGAGACTAGTATACGGACAGTAAGCCGGACGTCAAAATGGTTAGACAGTAGAGACTAGTATACGGACAGTAAGCCGGACGTCACGAAATGGTTAGACAGTAGAGACTAGTATACGGACAGTAAGCCGGACGTGTAAAATGGTTAGACAGTAGAGACTAGTATACGGACAGTAAGCGGACGTGTAAAATGGTTAGACAGTAGAGACTAGTATACGGACAGTAAGCCGGACGTGTAAAATGGTTAGACAGTAGAGACTAGTATACGGACAGTAAGCGGACGTGTAAAATGGTTAGACAGTAGAGACTAGTATACGGACAGTAAGCCGGACGTGTAAAATGGTTAGACTAGTATACGGACAGTAAGCGGACTACGTGTAAAATGGTTAGACAGTAGAGACTAGTATACGGACAGTAAGCGGACGTGTAAAATGGTTAGACAGTAGAGACTAGTATACGGACAGTAAGCGGACGTGTAAAATGGTTAGACAGTAGAGACTAGTATACGGACAGTAAGCCGGACGTGTAAAATGGTTAGACAGTAGAGACTAGTATACGGACAGTAAGCCGGACGTGTAAAATGGTTAGACAGTAGAGACTAGTATACGGACAGTAAGCCGGACGTGTAAAATGGTTAGACAGTAGAGACTAGTATACGGACAGTAAGCGGACGTGTAAAATGGTTAGACAGTAGAGACTAGTATACGGACAGTAAGCCGGACGTGTAAAATGGTTAGACAGTAGAGACTAGTATACGGACAGTAAGCCGGACGTGTAAAATGGTTAGACAGTAGAGACTAGTATACGGACAGTAAGCCGGACGTGTAAAATGGTTAGACAGTAGAGACTAGTATACGGACAGTAAGCCGGACGTCACGAATGGTTAGACAGTAGAGACTAGTATACGGACAGTAAGCCGGACGTCACAAATGGTTAGACAGTAGAGACTAGTATACAGACAGTAAGCCAGACGTCACGAATGGTTAGACAGTAGAGACT
The DNA here is from genome assembly GCF_034236695.1 of Oncorhynchus nerka. Taxonomy (NCBI): domain Eukaryota; kingdom Metazoa; phylum Chordata; class Actinopteri; order Salmoniformes; family Salmonidae; genus Oncorhynchus; species Oncorhynchus nerka. The sequence continues at coordinate 52,471,245 of NC_088400.1, read as the reverse complement.
AGTATACGGACAGTAAGCCGGACGTCACGAATGGTTAGACAGTAGAGACTAGTATACGGACAGTAAGCCGGACGTGTAAAATGGTTAGACAGTAGAGACTAGTATACGGACAGTAAGCCGGACGTGTAAAATGGTTAGACAGTAGAGACTAGTATACGGACAGTAAGCGGACGTCAAAATGGTTAGACAGTAGAGACTAGTATACGGACAGTAAGCGGACGTGTAAAATGGTTAGACAGTAGAGACTAGTATACGGACAGTAAGCCGGACGTGTAAAATGGTTAGACAGTAGAGACTAGTATACGGACAGTAAGCCGGACGTGTAAAATGGTTAGACAGTAGAGACTAGTATACGGACAGTAAGCCGGACGTGTAAAATGGTTAGACAGTAGAGACTAGTATACGGACAGTAAGCCGGACGTCACGAATGGTTAGACAGTAGAGACTAGTATACGGACAGTAAGCCGGACGTGTAAAATGGTTAGACAGTAGAGACTAGTATACGGACAGTAAGCCGGACGTGTAAAATGGTTAGACAGTAGAGACTAGTATACGGACAGTAAGCCGGACGTGTAAAATGGTTAGACAGTAGAGACTAGTATACGGACAGTAAGCCGGACGTCACGAATGGTTAGACAGTAGAGACTAGTATACGGACAGTAAGCCGGACGTCACAAATGGTTAGACAGTAGAGACTAGTATACGGACAGTAAGCCGGACGTGTAAAATGGTTAGACAGTAGAGACTAGTATACGGACAGTAAGCCGGACGTCACGAATGGTTAGACAGTAGAGACTAGTATACGGACAGTAAGCCGGACGTCACGAATGGTTAGACAGTAGAGACTAGTATACGGACAGTAAGCCGGACGTCAAAATGGTTAGACAGTAGAGACTAGTATACGGACAGTACGTGTAAAATGGTTAGACAGTAGAGACTAGTATACGGACAGTAAGCGGACGTGTAAAATGGTTAGACAGTAGAGACTAGTATACGGACAGTAAGCCGGACGTGTAAAATGGTTAGACAGTAGAGACTAGTATACGGACAGTAAGCCGGACGTGTAAAATGGTTAGACAGTAGAGACTAGTATACGGACAGTAAGCCGGACGTGTAAAATGGTTAGACAGTAGAGACTAGTATACGGACAGTAAGCCGGACGTGTAAAATGGTTAGACAGTAGAGACTAGTATACGGACAGTAAGCGGACGTGTAAAATGGTTAGACAGTAGAGACTAGTATACGGACAGTAAGACGTGTAAAATGGTTAGACAGTAGAGACTAGTATACGGACAGTGCGGACGTCAAAATGGTTAGACAGTAGAGACTAGTATACGGACAGTAAGCGGACGTCAAATGGTTAGACAGTAGAGACTAGTATACGGACAGTAAGCGGACGTGTAAAATGGTTAGACAGTAGAGACTAGTATACGGACAGTAAGCCCGGACGTCAAAATGGTTAGACAGTAGAGACTAGTATACGGACAGTGCCGGACGTCACGAATGGTTAGACAGTAGAGACTAGTATACGGACAGTAAGCGGACGTGTAAAATGGTTAGACAGTAGAGACTAGTATACGGACAGTAAGCCGGACGTCAAAATGGTTAGACAGTAGAGACTAGTATACGGACAGTAAGCGGACGTCAAAATGGTTAGACAGTAGAGACTAGTATACGGACAGTAAGCCGGACGTCACGAATGGTTAGACAGTAGAGACTAGTATACGGACAGTAAGCGGACGTGTAAAATGGTTAGACAGTAGAGACTAGTATACGGACAGTAAGCCGGACGTGTAAAATGGTTAGACAGTAGAGACTAGTATACGGACAGTAAGCCGGACGTCACGAATGGTTAGACAGTAGAGACTAGTATACGGACAGTAAGCCGGACGTGTAAAATGGTTAGACAGTAGAGACTAGTATACGGACAGTAAGCCGGACGTGTAAAATGGTTAGACAGTAGAGACTAGTATACGGACAGTAAGCCGGACGTGTAAAATGGTTAGATAGTAGAGACTAGTATACGGACAGTAAGCCGGACGTGTAAAATGGTTAGACAGTAGAGACTAGTATACGGACAGTAAGCCGGACGTGTAAAATGGTTAGACAGTAGAGACTAGTATACGGACAGTAAGCCGGACGTGTAAAATGGTTAGACAGTAGAGACTAGTATACGGACAGTAAGCGGACGTGTAAAATGGTTAGACAGTAGAGACTAGTATACGGACAGTAAGCTGTAAAATGGTTAGACAGTAGAGACTAGTATACGGACAGTAAGCCGGACGTGTAAAATGGTTAGACAGTAGAGACTAGTATACGGACAGTAAGCCGGACGTGTAAAATGGTTAGACAGTAGAGACTAGTATACGGACAGTAAGCGGACGTGTAAAATGGTTAGACAGTAGAGACTAGTATACGGACAGTAAGCCGGACGTCAAAATGGTTAGACAGTAGAGACTAGTATACGGACAGTAAGCGGACGTGTAAAATGGTTAGACAGTAGAGACTAGTATACGGACAGTAAGCCGGACGTGTAAAATGGTTAGACAGTAGAGACTAGTATACGGACAGTAAGCGGACGTCAAAATGGTTAGACAGTAGAGACTAGTATACGGACAGTAAGCCGGACGTCAAAATGGTTAGACAGTAGAGACTAGTATACGGACAGTGTCGGACGTAAAATGGTTAGACAGTAGAGACTAGTATACGGACAGTAAGCCGGACGTCAAATGGTTAGACAGTAGAGACTAGTATACGGACAGTAAGCCGGACGTGTAAAATGGTTAGACAGTAGAGACTAGTATACGGACAGTAAGCCGGACGTGTAAAAATGGTTAGACAGTAGAGACTAGTATACGGACAGTAAGCGGACGTGTAAAATGGTTAGACAGTAGAGACTAGTATACGGACAGTAAGCGGACGTGTAAAAATGGTTAGACAGTAGAGACTAGTATACGGACAGTAAGCCGGACGTCAAATGGTTAGACAGTAGAGACTAGTATACGGACAGTAAGCGGACGTGTAAATGGTTAGACAGTAGAGACTAGTATACGGACAGTAAGCGGACGTGTAAAATGGTTAGACAGTAGAGACTAGTATACGGACAGTAAGCCGGACGTGTAAAATGGTTAGACAGTAGAGACTAGTATACGGACAGTAAGCCGGACGTCACGAATGGTTAGACAGTAGAGACTAGTATACGGACAGTAAGCCGGACGTGTAAAATGGTTAGACAGTAGAGACTAGTATACGGACAGTAAGCCGGACGTGTAAAATGGTTAGACAGTAGAGACTAGTATACGGACAGTAAGCCGGACGTCACAAATGGTTAGACAGTAGAGACTAGTATACAGACAGTAAGCCGGACGTCAAAATGGTTAGACAGTAGAGACTAGTATACGGACAGTAAGCGGACGTGTAAAATGGTTAGACAGTAGAGACTAGTATACGGACAGTAAGCGGACGTGTAAAATGGTTAGACAGTAGAGACTAGTATACGGACAGTAAAAAAATGGTTAGACAGTAGAGACTAGTATACGGACAGTAAGCCGGACGTGTAAAATGGTTAGACAGTAGAGACTAGTATACGGACAGTAAGCGGACGTGTAAAATGGTTAGACAGTAGAGACTAGTATACGGACAGTAAGCCGGACGTGTAAAATGGTTAGACAGTAGAGACTAGTATACGGACAGTAAGCCGGACGTGTAAAATGGTTAGACAGTAGAGACTAGTATACGGACAGTAAGCCGGACGTGTAAATGGTTAGACAGTAGAGACTAGTATACGGACAGTAAGCGGACGTGTAAAATGGTTAGACAGTAGAGACTAGTATACGGACAGTAAGCGGACGTGTAAAATGGTTAGACAGTAGAGACTAGTATACGGACAGTAAGCCGGACGTGTAAAATGGTTAGACAGTAGAGACTAGTATACGGACAGTAAGCCGGACGTGTAAAATGGTTAGACAGTAGAGACTAGTATACGGACAGTAAGCCGGACGTGTAAAATGGTTAGACAGTAGAGACTAGTATACGGACAGTAAGCCGGACGTGTAAATGGTTAGACAGTAGAGACTAGTATACGGACAGTAAGTAGGACGTGTAAAATGGTTAGACAGTAGAGACTAGTATACGGACAGTAAGCGGACGTCACGAATGGTTAGACAGTAGAGACTAGTATACGGACAGTAAGCGGACGTCAAAATGGTTAGACAGTAGAGACTAGTATACGGACAGTAAGTACGTGTAAAATGGTTAGACAGTAGAGACTAGTATACGGACAGTAAGCGGACGTCACGAATGGTTAGACAGTAGAGACTAGTATACGGACAGTAAGCCGGACGTGTAAAATGGTTAGACAGTAGAGACTAGTATACGGACAGTAAGCGGACGTGTAAAATGGTTAGACAGTAGAGACTAGTATACGGACAGTAAGCCGGACGTGTAAAATGGTTAGACAGTAGAGACTAGTATACGGACAGTAAGCGGACGTGTAAAATGGTTAGACAGTAGAGACTAGTATACGGACAGTGTCGGACGTGTAAAATGGTTAGACAGTAGAGACTAGTATACGGACAGTAAGCCGGACGTGTAAAATGGTTAGACAGTAGAGACTAGTATACGGACAGTAAGCCGGACGTGTAAAATGGTTAGACAGTAGAGACTAGTATACGGACAGTAAGCGGACGTGTAAAATGGTTAGACAGTAGAGACTAGTATACGGACAGTAAGTCGGACGTGTAAAATGGTTAGACAGTAGAGACTAGTATACGGACAGTAAGCCGGACGTCACAAATGGTTAGACAGTAGAGACTAGTATACGGACAGTAAGCCGGACGTCAAAATGGTTAGACAGTAGAGACTAGTATACGGACAGTAAGCGGACGTAAAATGGTTAGACAGTAGAGACTAGTATACGGACAGTAAGCGGACGTGTAAAATGGTTAGACAGTAGAGACTAGTATACGGACAGTAAGCGGACGTGTAAAATGGTTAGACAGTAGAGACTAGTATACGGACAGTAAGCCAGACGTCACGAAATGGTTAGACAGTAGAGACTAGTATACGGACAGTAAGCGGACGTCAAAATGGTTAGACAGTAGAGACTAGTATACGGACAGTAAGCCGGACGTCAAAATGGTTAGACAGTAGAGACTAGTATACGGACAGTAAGCCGGACGTGTAAAATGGTTAGACAGTAGAGACTAGTATACGGACAGTAAGCGGACGTCACGAATGGTTAGACAGTAGAGACTAGTATACGGACAGTAAGCCGGACGTGTAAAATGGTTAGACAGTAGAGACTAGTATACGGACAGTAAGCCGGACGTCAAAATGGTTAGACAGTAGAGACTAGTATACGGACAGTAAGCGGACGTCACGAATGGTTAGACAGTAGAGACTAGTATACGGACAGTAAGTCGGACGTGTAAAATGGTTAGACAGTAGAGACTAGTATACGGACAGTAAGCCGGACGTGTAAAATGGTTAGACAGTAGAGACTAGTATACGGACAGTGCCGGACGTCAAAATGGTTAGACAGTAGAGACTAGTATACGGACAGTAAGCGGACGTGTAAAATGGTTAGACAGTAGAGACTAGTATACGGACAGTAAACGGACGTGTAAAATGGTTAGACAGTAGAGACTAGTATACGGACAGTAAGCCGGACGTGTAAAATGGTTAGACAGTAGAGACTAGTATACGGACAGTAAGTCGGACGTGTAAAATGGTTAGACAGTAGAGACTAGTATACGGACAGTAAGCCGGACGTCAAAATGGTTAGACAGTAGAGACTAGTATACGGACAGTAAGCCGGACGTGTAAAATGGTTAGACAGTAGAGACTAGTATACGGACAGTAAGCGGACGTCACGAAATGGTTAGACAGTAGAGACTAGTATACGGACAGTAAGCGGACGTCAAAATGGTTAGACAGTAGAGACTAGTATACGGACAGTAAGCGGACGTGTAAAATGGTTAGACAGTAGAGACTAGTATACGGACAGTAAGCGGACGTCAAAATGGTTAGACAGTAGAGACTAGTATACGGACAGTAAGCCGGACGTCACGAATGGTTAGACAGTAGAGACTAGTATACGGACAGTAAGCCGGACGTGTAAAATGGTTAGACAGTAGAGACTAGTATACGGACAGTAAGCCGGACGTGTAAAATGGTTAGACAGTAGAGACTAGTATACGGACAGTAAGCCGGACGTGTAAATGGTTAGATAGGAGAGACTAGTATACGGACAGTAAGCCGGACGTGTAAAATGGTTAGACAGTAGAGACTAGTATACGGACAGTAAGCCGGACGTGTAAAATGGTTAGACAGTAGAGACTAGTATACGGACAGTAAGCCGGACGTGTAAAATGGTTAGACAGTAGAGACTAGTATACGGACAGTAAGCCGGACGTGTAAAATGGTTAGACAGTAGAGACTAGTATACGGACAGTAAGCGGACGTGTAAAATGGTTAGACAGTAGAGACTAGTATACGGACAGTAAGTCGGACGTGTAAAATGGTTAGACAGTAGAGACTAGTATACGGACAGTGTCGGACGTGTAAAATGGTTAGACAGTAGAGACTAGTATACGGACAGTAAGCCGGACGTCACGAATGGTTAGACAGTAGAGACTAGTATACGGACAGTAAGCGGACGTGTAAAATGGTTAGACAGTAGAGACTAGTATACGGACAGTAAGTCGGACGTGTAAAATGGTTAGACAGTAGAGACTAGTATACGGACAGTAAGCCGGACGTGTAAAATGGTTAGACAGTAGAGACTAGTATACGGACAGTGTCGGACGTGTAAAATGGTTAGACAGTAGAGACTAGTATACGGACAGTGTCGGACGTGTAAAATGGTTAGACAGTAGAGACTAGTATACGGACAGTAAGCCGGACGTGTAAAATGGTTAGACAGTAGAGACTAGTATACGGACAGTAAGCCGGACGTCAAAATGGTTAGACAGTAGAGACTAGTATACGGACAGTAAGCCGGACGTGTAAAATGGTTAGACAGTAGAGACTAGTATACGGACAGTAAACCGGACGTGTAAAATGGTTAGACAGTAGAGACTAGTATACGGACAGTAAGCCGGACGTGTAAAATGGTTAGACAGTAGAGACTAGTATACGGACAGTAAGCCGGACGTCAAAATGGTTAGACAGTAGAGACTAGTATACGGACAGTAAGTCGGACGTCAAAATGGTTAGACAGTAGAGACTAGTATACGGACAGTAAGCCGGACGTGTAAAATGGTTAGACAGTAGAGACTAGTATACGGACAGTAAGTCGGACGTGTAAAATGGTTAGACAGTAGAGACTAGTATACGGACAGTAAGCGGACGTGTAAAATGGTTAGACAGTAGAGACTAGTATACGGACAGTAAGCTGGACGTGTAAAATGGTTAGACAGTAGAGACTAGTATACGGACAGTAAGCGGACGTGTAAAATGGTTAGACAGTAGAGACTAGTATACGGACAGTAAGCCGGACGTGTAAAATGGTTAGACAGTAGAGACTAGTATACGGACAGTAAGCCGGACGTGTAAAATGGTTAGACAGTAGAGACTAGTATACGGACAGTAAGCCGGACGTGTAAAATGGTTAGACAGTAGAGACTAGTATACGGACAGTAAGCCGGACGTGTAAAATGGTTAGACAGTAGAGACTAGTATACGGACAGTAAGCGGACGTGTAAATGGTTAGACAGTAGAGACTAGTATACGGACAGTAAGCCGGACGTAAAATGGTTAGACAGTAGAGACTAGTATACGGACAGTAAGCCGGACGTCAAAATGGTTAGACAGTAGAGACTAGTATACGGACAGTAAGGGTTAGACAGTAGAGACTAGTATACGGACAGTAAGCCGGACGTGTAAATGGTTAGACAGTAGAGACTAGTATACGGACAGTAAGCCGGACGTGTAAAATGGTTAGACAGTAGAGACTAGTATACGGACAGTAAGCGGACGTGTAAAATGGTTAGACAGTAGAGACTAGTATACGGACAGTAAGCCGGACGTCACGAATGGTTAGACAGTAGAGACTAGTATACGGACAGTAAGCCGGACGTCACGAATGGTTAGACAGTAGAGACTAGTATACAGACAGTGCCGGACGTCAAAATGGTTAGACAGTAGAGACTAGTATACGGACAGTAAGCGGACGTGTAAAATGGTTAGACAGTAGAGACTAGTATACGGACAGTAAGCGGACGTGTAAAATGGTTAGACAGTAGAGACTAGTATACGGACAGTAAGCCGGACGTGTAAAATGGTTAGACAGTAGAGACTAGTATACGGACAGTGTCGGACGTGTAAAATGGTTAGACAGTAGAGACTAGTATACGGACAGTAAGCCGGACGTGTAAAATGGTTAGACAGTAGAGACTAGTATACGGACAGTAAGCCGGACGTGTAAAATGGTTAGACAGTAGAGACTAGTATACGGACAGTAAGCCGGACGTGTAAAATGGTTAGACAGTAGAGACTAGTATACGGACAGTAAGCCGGACGTGTAAAATGGTTAGACAGTAGAGACTAGTATACGGACAGTAAGCGGACGTGTAAAATGGTTAGACAGTAGAGACTAGTATACGGACAGTAAGCCGGACGTGTAAAATGGTTAGACAGTAGAGACTAGTATACGGACAGTAAGCCGGACGTCACAAATGGTTAGACAGTAGAGACTAGTATACGGACAGTAAGCCGGACGTGTAAAATGGTTAGACAGTAGAGACTAGTATACGGACAGTAAGCCGGACGTGTAAAATGGTTAGACAGTAGAGACTAGTATACGGACAGTAAGCCGGACGTGTAAAATGGTTAGACAGTAGAGACTAGTATACGGACAGTAAGCGGACGTGTAAAAATGGTTAGACAGTAGAGACTAGTATACGGACAGTAAGTCGGACGTGTAAAATGGTTAGACAGTAGAGACTAGTATACGGACAGTAAGCCGGACGTGTAAAATGGTTAGACAGTAGAGACTAGTATACGGACAGTAAGCCGGACGTCAAAATGGTTAGACAGTAGAGACTAGTATACGGACAGTAAGCGGACGTGTAAAATGGTTAGACAGTAGAGACTAGTATACGGACAGTAAGCCGGACGTGTAAAATGGTTAGACAGTAGAGACTAGTATACGGACAGTAAGCCGGACGTGTAAAATGGTTAGACAGTAGAGACTAGTATACGGACAGTAAGTCGGACGTGTAAAATGGTTAGACAGTAGAGACTAGTATACGGACAGTGCCGGACGTCAAAATGGTTAGACAGTAGAGACTAGTATACGGACAGTGGGACGTCACGAATGGTTAGACAGTAGAGACTAGTATACGGACAGTAAGCCGGACGTGTAAAATGGTTAGACAGTAGAGACTAGTATACGGACAGTAAGTCGGACGTGTAAAATGGTTAGACAGTAGAGACTAGTATACGGACAGTAAGCCGGACGTGTAAAATGGTTAGACAGTAGAGACTAGTATACGGACAGTGCCGGACGTCAAAATGGTTAGACAGTAGAGACTAGTATACGGACAGTAAGCCGGACGTGTAAAATGGTTAGACAGTAGAGACTAGTATACGGACAGTAAGCCGGACGTGTAAAATGGTTAGACAGTAGAGACTAGTATACGGACAGTAAGCCGGACGTGTAAAATGGTTAGATAGTAGAGACTAGTATACGGACAGTAAGCCGGACGTGTAAAATGGTTAGACAGTAGAGACTAGTATACGGACAGTAAGCGGACGTGTAAAATGGTTAGACAGTAGAGACTAGTTAGATAGGAGAGACTAGTATACGGACAGTAAGCCGGACGTGTAAAATGGTTAGACAGTAGAGACTAGTATACGGACAGTAAGCGGACGTGTAAAATGGTTAGATAGTAGAGACTAGTATACGGACAGTAAGCGGACGTGTAAAATGGTTAGACAGTAGAGACTAGTATACGGACAGTAAGCCGGACGTGTAAAATGGTTAGACAGTAGAGACTAGTATACGGACAGTAAGCCGGACGTGTAAAATGGTTAGATAGGAGTAGTATACGGACAGTAGTACGTGTAAAATGGTTAGACAGTAGAGACTAGTATACGGACAGTAAGCACGTGTAAAATGGTTAGACAGTAGAGACTAGTATACGGACAGTAAGCCGGACGTGTAAAATGGTTAGACAGTAGAGACTAGTATACGGACAGTAAGCGGACGTGTAAAATGGTTAGACAGTAGAGACTAGTATACGGACAGTAAGCCGGACGTCAAATGGTTAGACAGTAGAGACTAGTATACGGACAGTAAGCCGGACGTCAAAATGGTTAGACAGTAGAGACTAGTATACGGACAGTAAGCTGGGACGTCAAAATGGTTAGACAGTAGAGACTAGTATACGGACAGTAAGCCGGACGTGTAAAATGGTTAGACAGTAGAGACTAGTATACGGACAGTAAGCCGGACGTGTAAAATGGTTAGACAGTAGAGACTAGTATACGGACAGTAAGCCGGACGTCACGAATGGTTAGACAGTAGAGACTAGTATACGGACAGTAAGCCGGACGTGTAAAATGGTTAGACAGTAGAGACTAGTATACGGACAGTAAGCTGACGTGTAAAATGGTTAGACAGTAGAGACTAGTATACGGACAGTAAGCCGGACGACACGTAAAATGGTTAGACAGTAGAGACTAGTATACGGACAGTAAGCCGGACGTGTAAAATGGTTAGACAGTAGAGACTAGTATACGGACAGTAAGCCGGACGTGTAAAATGGTTAGACAGTAGAGACTAGTATACGGACAGTAAGCCGGACGTCACGAATGGTTAGACAGTAGAGACTAGTATACGGACAGTAAGCCGGACGTCACGAATGGTTAGACAGTAGAGACTAGTATACGGACAGTAAGCCGGACGTGTAAAATGGTTAGACAGTAGAGACTAGTATACGGACAGTAAGCCGGACGTGTAAAATGGTTAGACAGTAGAGACTAGTATACGGACAGTGGTTGGTTAGACAGTAGAGACTAGTATACGGACAGTAAGCCGGACGTGTAAAATGGTTAGACAGTAGAGACTAGTATACGGACAGTAAGCCGGACGTGTAAAATGGTTAGACAGTAGAGACTAGTATACGGACAGTAAGCCGGACGTCACGAATGGTTAGACAGTAGAGACTAGTATACAGACAGTAAGCCGGACGTCACGAATGGTTAGACAGTAGAGACTAGTATACGGACAGTAAGCCGGACGTGTAAAATGGTTAGACAGTAGAGACTAGTATACGGACAGTAAACCGGACGTCACGAATGGTTAGACAGTAGAGACTAGTATACGGACAGTCACGTGTAAAATGGTTAGACAGTAGAGACTAGTATACGGACAGTAAGCCGGACGTCAAAATGGTTAGACAGTAGAGACTAGTATACGGACAGTAAGTCGGACGTCACGAATGGTTAGACAGTAGAGACTAGTATACGGACAGTGTAACATGTAAAATGGTTAGATAGTAGAGACTAGTATACGGACAGTAAGCCGGACGTGTAAAATGGTTAGACAGTAGAGACTAGTATACGGACAGTAAGCCGGACGTGTAAAATGGTTAGACAGTAGAGACTAGTATACGGACAGTAAGCCGGACGTGTAAAATGGTTAGACATTAGAGACTAGTATACGGACAGTAAGCCGGACGTGTAAATGGTTAGACAGTAGAGACTAGTATACGGACAGTAAGCCGGACGTCACGAATGGTTAGACAGTAGAGACTAGTATACGGACAGTAAGCCGGACGTCACGAATGGTTAGACAGTAGAGACTAGTATACGGACAGTAAGCCGGACATGTAAAATGGTTAGATAGTAGAGACTAGTATACGGACAGTAAGCCGGACGTGTAAAATGGTTAGACAGTAGAGACTAGTATACGGACAGTAAGCCGGACGTGTAAAATGGTTAGACAGTAGAGACTAGTATACGGACAGTAAGCCGGACGTGTAAAATGGTTAGACATTAGAGACTAGTATACGGACAGTAAGCCGGACGTGTAAAATGGTTAGACAGTAGAGACTAGTATGCGGACAGTAAGCCGGACGTGTAAAATGGTTAGATAGTAGAGACTAGTATACGGACAGTAAGCCGGACTTGTAAAATGGTTCGATAGTAGAGACTAGTATACGGACAGTAAGCCGGACGTGTAAAATGGTTAGACAGTAGAGACTAGTATACGGACAGCAAGCCGGACGTGTAAAATGCTTAGATTAGTAGAGACTAGTGTACGGACAGTAAGCCGGACGTGTAAAATGGTTAGACTCTACATTAGACCAGCGTGACTGACAGTGTGAGCTGAAAGGTACGAAATGGTTAAAAACACTGAAACTCTCTCTCGAAAAAGACTACACAGGTACATTCAGTCTACAGCTGTTTAAGTACTTTAGTCTAGTAAACTCAACCGAGAACCACTGGGTGGTACTTTGAAAGATCCATTCTAATGAACACTTCCTCTGGAAGATACCTTCCAACAGACACTCCGAGACAGAGAAGCTACAGCTACAAAATACATTGTGAATTCTGGGGGACACAACCAGAGACTTCTGATGAACTACTCTCCACAGACTGATCGAGTGATTACAACAGAGCGAGACGACAAAGACATACAATTGTAAATATGTACATTGCATTTCTAAATACGAATGAGCGGTTGTTGGGTTATTAAATATCCATATTTACAGTGAGCGTATTATTCAACTGTATGTATGATAGGTGAAGTCCTTTGCCTCTTCTTTTCCCGCTCCTTCTTTACATGCCCTCCCTTTTCATTGTGTAACAAGCCGTCATATCGGGTTAGTCCACTAGGGACTTTTCATTGCATTATGTAGTAATAAGTGTGTAATCTATCCTCTTTGTTTTGTTTATGTACTTCTGTGTGATTATTTAGTTAGTTAGTAAATAAATAATTAAGACAATTTGTATATCGCTGATTCATCATTTATGCTAGGGTTCATGCAGATATTCAAGAATTTTGCGACATTCAGAATGACACGGAAGAGGGAAATAAGAATTAATTAATTGACTGATGTAAGAGATATTCTTTAGAGTTTAGTCGGGAGACAGTTACTCGTTGAATAAACTTCCCGTGGTGCCTCAAGATTACTAATTGAGTTAATTGATACATGTTTAATGTAATCATCGTAATAATTAAATGTAGTTTATTGATTTGATAAAATAATAGTCAAACACATTAATGATAGGAGTGTATTACTCGCTAATGTTCAATCTCTGGATATAAAGTTGACGAGCGGAGGGCAAGGATTTCCTTCCAGAGAGACATCAGGGATTGTAATATACTCTGTTTCACGGAGACATGGCTCTCTCGGGATATACTGTCTGAGTCCGTACAGCCAGTTGGGTTCTCAGTTCATTGCACAGACAGGAATAAACGGGCAGGGGTGTATGTTTCAAGATTAACTACTCATGGTGTGATTGTGATAACATATAGGAACTCAAGTCTTTTGTTCACCCAACCTAAAATACCTCACAATCAACTGCTGACCGTATTACCTCCTAAGAGAATTATCTTCGCTTATAGTCACAGACATGTATATTCCCCTTCAAGCTGATACCACGATGGCCCTCAAAGAACTTCACTGGACTCTTTGCAAACTGGAAACCACATATCCTGAGGCCGCATTTATTGTAGCTGGAGATTTTAACAAAGAAGATTTGAGGAAAAAGCTACCGAAGTTCTATCAACATATTGACTGCAGTACTCACGCTGCTAAAACACTCAACCACTGCAACTGTCACATGAGATGACGTTGGAGAGACGAAGCAGGTACGGGGAGTAAAACATTTAATAAAGACGGACATAGAACAAAACAGGAACAACGTCAACAAACTAATATTAAAGACAAAAACAATACAATGCAGCAGCGGGGAACAGAGCTGGGGAACTGACAAATATAGGGGAGGGAATGAACAGGTGATAATAATGCTGATGCGCGTGATGAGGCAAGGCAGGTGTGAGTGATGGATGGCAGGAGTGCGTGATGCAGGGCAACATGGCGCCCTTAAGTGGCAGGGGGAGGGAAGAGCGGGAGCAGACGTGACAGTACCCCCCCCCCCCTCTTGGGACGCCACCCGGCATCCCACCTGGACGAGTCGGCCAAGATATGGACGCTGGGGCAAGCCGGTTGGGGCGTGGAAGCCCGACAAACCGTCAGGAGCGTGAGAGCCTGGCGAGCTGGCTGAGGCATGGGAGCCTAGCGATCCGGCTGAGGCATGAGAGCCTGGCGATCCAGCTGAGGCAAGACGCCTGTCGATCCTGCTGCAGAGAGGGAGCCTGATGATCCGGTGGAAAGTGACGTGGGATGGGAAGCCGGCAAGCCAACCGAGGTAAGGAAACCACTTGAGCCAGCTAGGGCGTGGAAGCCTGACGAGCTGGCTAGGCACCCCCGGTTCCATCGGTGGCGACCCAGAGCCGATGCCACCATATACCAACCGGAACGCCAGTACTCCCCGATGTTGGCTGCTGCATTCTGTCACATAAGATGATGCTGGAGAGACAAAGCAGGTATGGGGAGTAAAACATTTAATAAAGACGGACATTGAACGAGACAGGAGCAGCATCAGCAAACTAATATTATAGACAAAAACAATACAATGCAGCCGCGGGGAACAGAGCTGGGGAACTGACAAATATAGGGGAGGAAATGAACAGATGATAAGTGACTCCAGGTGAGTCCAATAACGCTGATGCACATGACGAGGGAAGGCAGGTGTGCGTGATGGATGGCAGGAGTGTGTGATGCAGGGCAACCTGGTGCCCTCAAGCGCCAGGGAGAGGGAAAAGTGGGAGCAGACGTGACAGCTACTTCAACTTCCGGGATGACTACAAGGCCGTCCCCCGCCCTCCCTTCGGCAAAACTGATCACGACTCCATTTTGCTCCTCCCTTCCTATAGGCAGAAACTGAAACAGGAAGTACCCGTGCTAAGGACTATTCAACACTGGTCTGACCAATCGAAATACACATTTCAAGATTGTTTTGATCACATGGACTGGGATATGTTCCCGGTAGCCTCTGAGAATAACATTGACAATTTTTCTGATATGGTGAGTTTATCAGGAAGTGTATAGGAGATGTTGTATGCACTGTGACTATTAAAACCTACCCTAATCAGAAACCGTGGATAGATGGCAGCATTCGCACAAAACTGAAAGTGCGAACCACCTCATTTAACCATGGCAAGGTGACTAGGAATCTGGCAGAATACAAATAGTGTAGTAATTCCCACCATAAGGCAATCAAACAAGAAAAACATCAGTATAGAGACGGAGTCCCAATTCAACAGCTCAGACAGGAGACGTATGTGACAGGGTCTACAGACAATCACAGACTACAAAAGGAAAACCAGCCACGTCGCGGTCACCGACGTCTTGCTTCCGGACAAGCTAAACACCTTTGCCCGCTTTGAGGATAACACAGTGCCACCAATGCGGCTCGCTACCAAGGACTGTGGGCTCTCCTTCTCTGTAGCTGATGTGAGTAAGACATTTAAACGTGTTAACCCTCGCAAGGCTGCCGGACCAGACGGCATCCCTAGCCGTGGCCTCATTTATGTGCAGACCAGCTGGCGGGTGTGTTTACGGACATATTCATTTTCTCCCAATCCCAGTCTGCTATCCCCACATGCTTCAAGATGTCCACCATTGTTCCTGTACCCAAGAAGGCAAAGGTAACTGAACTAAATGACTATCGCCCTGTAGCACTCACTTCTGTCATCATGAAGTGCTTTGAGAGACTAGTCAAGGATCATATCACCTCTACCTTAACTGACACCTTAGACCCACTTCAATTTTCTTAACGCCCCAATAGATCCACAGATGATGAAATTGCCATCGCACTGCACACTGCCCTATCCCATCTGGACAAGAGGAATACCTATGTAAGAATGCTGTTCATTGACTATAGCTCAGCAGTCAACACCATAGTACCCTCCATGCTCATCATTATGTTCGAGGCCCTGGGTCTGAACCCCGCCCTGTGCAACTGGGTCCTGGACTTCCTGACCGGCCGCCACAGGTGGTGAAGGTAGGAAACAACTCCTCCATTATGCTGATCTACAACACTGGGGCCCCACAAGGGTGCTTGCTCAGCCCCGTCCTGTACTCCCTGTTCACCCATGACTGCATTGACATGCATGCCTCTAACTCAATCATCAAGTTTGCAGATGACACAGTAGTAGGCTTGATTATCAACAATGACGAGTGTGGTGACCTCTTACTCAATGTCAACAAAACAAAGGCGATTATCGTGGACCTCAGGAAACAGCAGAGGGAGCACCCCCCTATCAACATCGACGGGACCGCAGTGGAGAAGGTGGAAAGCCTTAAGTTTCTCGGCCTACACATCACTGACAAACTGAAATGGTCCACCCACACAGACAGTGTGGTGAAAAAGGCGCAACAGTGCCTCTTCAACCTCAGGAGGCTGAAGAAATGTGTATTGGCACCTAAAGCCCTCACACACTTTTACAGATGCACAATTGAGAGCATCCTGTCGTGCTGAATCACCACCTGGTACGGCAACTGCACCATCCGCAACCACCTGCACCCAATATCACAGGAAGGCCAAAAAGATCATCAAGGACAACAACCACCCGAGCCACTGCCTGTTCACCCCGCTATCATCCAGAAGGCGAGGTCAGTTCAGGTGCATCAAAGCTGGGACCGAAAGACTGTTAAATAGCCATCATTATCACCTTAGAGGCTGCTGCCTATATACATAGACTTGAAATGACTCGCCACTTAAATGAATGGAACACTAGTCACTTTAATAATGTGTACATATTTTGCATTACTCATCCCATATGTATATACTGTATTCTATTCTATTCAACTGTATCTTGGTCTATGCCGCTCTGACATTGCTCGTCCATATATTTATTTATTCTTAATTCCAGTCCTTTACTTAGATTTGTGTGTATTGTGTGTATTGTTGTGAAATTGTTAGATATCACTGCACTGTTGGAGCTAGAAACACAAGCATTTCGTTACACCAGCAATTAACATCCGCTAAACATGTGTACATGACCAAAACAATTTGATTGATTTGATTTGAGATAGGGATACTTGATTCTGTTCTGTCTGAAGATGTCACTATTGTACAGACTACTGGGGGGCTACATATATTCAATAAAAAGTATCTGACACAACCTGACCTACGACATGTGGGCGAGGTTTAAAGTGGAACATAACAAATGAAGAGCTCCACTCTTTCCATAAAAGAGAGTAGGCATATTATATTGTGTCATGTATGATCGTCATTGAAATGGGAGACAGATTGCATATAGGCCTACGGAAGCCGAGGAGAGACGAGATATTTTGTCACCACCCGCGAGAATGGTGACTGGAGAATGTCAGGAGTGATATAAATTCGGAATGTACTACATATGCCAACCTAACCCTTTCTGCAAGACTATGTATTTTCCTCTGCGTAAACCATCCTGGATTCTCCAAATGATCCCTGAAGAAGGCATGCAGAACAGAAGCAAGTTTTTAACCCTGGTCTGAAATTATGAGCAAATCAGTATACAGTCTAACTGAAATGCATTACATTAAGTTTTCCCCAACAAAACGAGAAGTGGATTCCTCCCCGTCAGTACTGGAGATTCTGGACACTGCTGGGACAGATCAGTTTGCTTCTATGATAAACCTTTACATCAAGAACGGCCAGGGCTTCATACTAGTCTACAGTCTGGCCAAGACATCAAGCCAATGAGAGATCAGATCATCAGAGTTAAAATGTGATTTCTGAGTTTGTAGTTCCCTGACTGTGTCACTAGATTGAAAGTTCATTTGGAACATGATTAGAGTCATGGCGGCCCTATTGAAATCAATGAATATAGGCTATATTCTAGTAAATTCTAATGGTCTAGTAATTACTCTAGTTTATTCCACTACTAATTATTAAATATAATGTGTGTGTGTGTGTGTGTGTGTGTGTGTGTGTGTGTGTGTGTGTGTGTGTGTGTGTACAGTGGGGCAAAAAAGTATTTAGTCAGCCACCAATTGTGCAAGTTCTCCCACTTAAAAAGACGAGAGAGGCCTGTAATTTTCATCATAGGTACACTTCAACTATGACAGACAAAATGAGACAAAAAAAATCCAGAAAATCACATTGTAGGATTTTTTATACATTTATTTGCAAATTATGGTGGAAAATAAGTGTTTGGTCAATAACAAAAGTTTATCTTATATTTTTGTTATATACCCTTTGTTGGCAATGACAGAGGTCAAACGTCTTCTGTAAGTCTTCACAAGGTTTTCACACACTGTTGCTGGTATTTTGTCCCATTCCTCCATGCAGATCTCCTCAGTGATGTTTTGGGGCTGTTGCTGGGCAACACAGACTTTCAACTCCCTCCAAAGATTTTCCACGGGGTTGAGATCTGGAGACTGGCTAGGCCACTCCAGGACCTTGAAATGCTTCTTACGAAGCCACTCCTTCGTTGCCCGGGCGGTTTGTTTGGGATCATTGTCATGCTGAAAGACCCAGCCACATTTCATCTTCAATGCCCTTGCTGATGGAAGGAGGTTTTCACTCAAAATCTCACGATACATGGCCCCATTCATTCTTTCCTTTACACGGATCAGTCGTCCTGGTCACTTTGCAGAAAAACAGCCCCAAAGCATGATGTTTCCACCCCCTGCTTCACAGTAGATATGGTGTTCTTTGGATGCAACTCAGAATTCGTTGTCCTCCAAACACGACGAGTTGAGTTTTTACCAAAACATTCTATTTTGGTTTCATCTGACCAATCTTCTTCTGGATCATCCAAATGCTCTCTAGCAAACTTCAGACGGGTCTGGACATGTACTGGCTTAAGCAGGGGGACACGTCTGGCACTGCAGGATTTGAGTCCCTGGCGGCGTAGTGTGTTATGTCTTCCATTTCCTAATAATTGCTCCCACAGTTGATTTCTTCAAACCAAGCTGCTTACCTATTGCAGATTCAGTCTTCCCAGCCTGGTGCAGGTCTACAATTTTGTTTCTGGTGTCCTTTGACAGCTCTTTGGTCTTGGCCATAGTGGAATTTGGAGTGTGACTGTTTGAGGTTGTGGACAGGTGTCTTTTATACTGATAACAAGTTCAAACAGGTGCCATTAATACAGGTAACGAGTGGAGGACAGAGGAGCCTCTTAAAGAAGAAGTTACAGGTCTGTGAGAGCCAGAAATCTTGCTTGTTTGTAGGTGACCAAATACTTATTTTCCACCATAATTTGTAAATAAATTCATTAAAAATCCTACAATGTGATTTTCTGGATTTTTTTCCCCATTTTGTCTGTCATAGTTGAAGTGTACCTATGATGAAAATTACAGGCCTCTCATTTTTTTAAGTGGGAGAACTTGCAGAATTGGTGGCTAACTAAATACTTTTTTGCCCCACTGTATATCTTACCACTAGTATATTACCATGAGTATTTATATGTTCCTGCTACCAGTCACTTGTCAGCCCTCTTTACATGTATATCCGTCTATCCCTGTATATAAACTCAGCAAAAAAAGAAACATCCTCTCACTGTCAACTACGTTTATTTTCAGCAAACTTAACATATGTAAATATTTGTATGAACATAACAAGATTCAACAACTGAAACATAAACTGAACAAGTTCCACAGACATGTGACTAACAGAAATGTAATAATGTGTCCCTGAACAAAGGGGGGGTGGGGTCAAAATCAAAAGTAACAGTCAGTATCTGGTGCGGCCACCACCTGCATTAAGCACTGCAGTGCATCTCCTCCTCATGGACTACACCAGATTTACCAGTTCTTTCTGTGAGATGTTACCCCACTTTTCCACCAAGGCACCTGCAAGTTCCCGGACATTTCTGGGGGGAATGGCCCTAGCCCTCACCCTTCGATTCAACAGGCCCCAGACGTGCTCAATGGGAATGAGATCCGGGCTCTTTGCTGGCCATGGCAGAACACTGACATTCCGGTCTTGCAGGAAATCATGCACAGAACGAGCAGTGTGGCTGGTGGCATTGTCATGCTGGAGGGTCATTTCAGGATGAGCCTGCAGGAAGGGTACCACATGAGGGAGGAGGATGTTTTCACTGTAACGCACAGCGTTGAGATTGCCTGCAATGACAACAAGCTCAGTCCGATGATGCTGTGACACACCACCCAGACCATGATGGACCCTCCACCTCCAAATCGATCCCGCTCCAGAGTACAGGCTTCGGTGTAACGCTCATTCCTTCGAAGATAAACGCAAATCCGACCATCACCCCTGGTGAGACAAAACCGCGACTCGTCAGCGATCCAGCGACGGTGGGTTTGTGCCCATAGGTGACGTTGTTGCCGGTGATGTCTGGTGAGGAGGACCTGCCTTACAACAGGCCTACAAGCCCTCAGTCCAGCCTCTCTCAGCCTATTGCGGACAGTCAGCGCACTGATGGAGGGATTGTACATTCCTGGTGTAACACAGGCAGTTGTTATTGCCATCCTGTACCTGTCCAGCAGGTGTGATGTTCGGATGTACCGATCCTGTGCAGCTGTTGTTAAACATGTTCTGCCACTCCGAGGACTATCAGCTGTCCATCCTGTCTCCCTGTAGCGCTGTCTTGGGCGTCTCACAGTACGGACATTGCAATTTATTTCCCTGGCCACATCTGCAGTCCTCATGCCTCCTTGCAGCATGCCTACGGCATGTTCACGCAGATGAGCAGGGACCCTGGGCATCTTTCTTTTGGTGTTTTTCAGAGTCAGTAGAAAGGCCTCTATAGTGTCCTAAGTTTTCAGAACTGTGACCTTAATTGCCTACCGTAAGCTGTTACACGGAACCCAAACCGTCTGCGCGCGTGTGCGCCATCGTGCGCTATCGTGCATAAATGTATTTTGTCCCCCTACACCAAACGTGATCACGACACGCAGGTTAAAATATCAAAACAAACGAACCAATTACATTAATTTGGGGACAGGTCAAAAAGCATTAAACATGTATGGCAATTTAGCTAGTTAGCTTGCACTTGCTAGCTAATTTGTCCTATTTTGCTAGCTTGCTGTTGCTAGCTAATTTGTCTTGGGATATAAACATTGAGTTGTTATTTTACCTGAAATGCACAAAGTCTTTTACTCTGACAATTAATCCACACATAAAAGGGCCAACCGAATCGTTTCTAGTCATCTCTCCTCCTTCCAGGCTTTTTCATATTTGGACTTTTATCGTGATTGGCATCTACACTTTTACCACAACAACCGGCAAAACATTTAATCTTTCAATCACCCACGTGGGTATAACCAATGAGGAGATGGCACGTGGGTACCTGCTTCTATAAACCAACGAGGAGATGGGAGAGGCAGGACTTGCAGCGCGATCTGCGTCAGAAATAGGAATGACTTCTATTTTAGCCCTTGACGTCGCAGATGCTCGTTGGCGCGCGCGAGCAGTGTGGATGCAATAATTGAATAACATGGATTTCTACATTTATTTTGCGACGCTCGCTCACGCGACGTGTCTGGTCTGTGAGTCTTTTGTAGGGATGCATGATATATCGGTGAACATATCAGAATCGGCTGATATTAGCTAAAAATGCCAACATCGGTATCGGCCGATGTCTAGTTTAATGCCGATGTGCAAAACCGATGTCAAAGCTGACGAGCGTAATGATGCCATGTAAAATTGCGCTACACGTGCAACACAGCATTCCTAACCTAGCCCACAATGTCTGCTGTGTGGATTGAGCAGTCAACAAGTCGGGCAGTCATTTGAAAGAGTAAGAACGTTTCAGCGAGACAACTCAAAAGGCGAAATCCATTAAAGCCACGATAATGAAATTCATTGCCCTTGACAATCAACCGTTCGTTCTCTGTCGTGGGTGATTTTGGCTTTCGCTGACTGGTCGAGCACAGGTACACACTACCAAGTGCACTATTTTTCAGATGTTGCACTACCGGATTTACACAGTAATAGCGCCAGTGCTATTAGCTTCACGACATACATACTATGGAACGCCGTTTGGGTCTTTGCGTGTCAAAAAAGACACAGTAGCACTGTCAAAGATATACAAAAAAGTCTGCAAACACCGGCCACGAGCGATGTGTTTACAATAACTCATTGGTAATAAAGCATAATTTGTTTGACCGCAACTTCTGGGGTAGCTATCTTTAGCTTGATAACTAGCTAGCACCAATACAACCAGCCTCAAAACAATGACCAGTAGAAACTGCAGTCATTTTCATTATTCTTAGCAATGATTTAGGAATCCTTGTGAGTAAGTATTTTTGTATGCCTATTGAAATTGAACTTCAGTTCATGAAAATAAATAGCTAGCCAGCTACTTAACCATGTTGCTCAAAGCTAACATTATAAGCAGCCAGCTAGGTTCATCTGGCTAGTGCGGCTCGACCGGACCGGGTTACGTGTTGTGAAGGGAGCCACAATAAGGATTAGGCACAATAGTGGAATTTGCGGTTTGTTATTTTAGATGAATATAGCTACTGAAACAGATTGTCGTTTTGTTATGTTTTTAGGGAAGAACATTGTTTGCATCCATGAGCTAGCTAGCTTTATTTTATGACCAGCACTGTAGGTGTGCGAGACAACTTTACCAGCATCATAGCATACGTATCGATGAATCATATTGTGACATATGAAATACGACTGATTGTGTAATAACTACATTAAAAAATGAATGAACGCATTAAATTATGTGACGTGCAGTCATATTCATGTCCTGATTGGTCAACAAGCTTATTTGACCCGTCAAACAGTGTTATTTGACACGCAAAGACCCAAATGGCGTTCCATAGAAATCCTGGTTGAGAATGAAACGACTGAACAAATGAACAACAAAATAGCACAGCAAGTAAGTGAAAGAAACAGGTTTTGATTATGTTTTACTGGTAATGGGGACATACATAAATGCCAACAAAGTAACTTTTTGGTCAGTGTGGAGTGTGTGTAACCTGTATTTAACTAGGCAAGTCAGTTAAGAACAAAATTTTATATACAATGACGGCCTACCCCGGCCAAACCTGGACGACGCTGGCAAGGAAAATGTCAGATATTGGTATCGGCCAAAAATGTCATATTGGTGCATCACTAGTCTTTTTGAGTAAGTCTCTAAGAGCTTTGCACACCTGGATTGTACAATATTTGCCCATGTATACTTTAATTCTTCAATCTCTGTCAAGTTGGTTGTTGATCATTGCTAGACAGCCATTTATAAGTCTAGCCATAGATTTCAAGTCGATTTAAGTCAACTCTAGCTAGGCCACTCAGGAACATTCAATGTCGTCTTCGTAAGCAACTCCAGTGTATATTTGGACGTGTTTTAGGTTATTGTCTTACTGGAAGGTGAATTTGTCTCGCAGTGTCTGTTGGAAAGCAGACTGAACCAGGTTTTCCTCTAGGATTTTCTTTTATCCCCCAAAAAACTGTCTAGTTCTTGCCGATGGCGAGCATATCCATAACATGATGCAGCCACCACGATGCTTGAAAAAGTGGTACTCAGTGATGTGTTGGATTTACCACAAACATAACTAAAGTTCATTTCTTTGCCACATTTTTTTGCAGTAGTACTTTAGTGCCTTATTGCAAACAGGATGCATGTTTTGGAATATTTTTATTCTGTACAATCTGTCATTTAGGTTAGTATAGTGGAGGAACTACAATGTTGTTGATCCATCCTCAGTTTTCTCCCATCACAGCCATTAAACTCTGTAACTGTTTTAAAAGAACCATTGCCCTCTTGGTGAAATCCCTGAGCGGTTTCCTTCCTCTCCGGAAACTGAGTTAAGAAGGACGCCTGTATCTTTGTAGTGACTGGGTGTATTGATACACCATCCAAAGTGTGATTAATAACTTCATCATGCACAAAGGAATATTCAGTGTCTGATTTTATTTTATTTTTACCCATCTACCAATGCAAGGCATTGAAAAACTCTGTTCTTTGTGGTTGAAACTGTGTTTGAAATTCTGTACTTGACTGAGGGACCTTACAAATATCTGTATGTGTGGGGTACAGAGATGGGGTAATAATTCCAAAATATGTTAACACTATTATTGCACACAGTGAGTCCATGCAGCTTATTATGTGACCTGTTAAGCACATTTTTACCTGGACTTTTTACCTGAACTTATTTAGGCTTGACAAAACAAAGGGGTTGAATACTTATACATTTTTTTTGTGTATTCATTTGTAAATATTTCTAAAAACAAAATTCAGTTTTGACATTTTGGGCTATTGTGTGGATAATTGGTGACACACAATCTCAATTGAATCCATTTTAAATTCAGTCTGTAACAACACAATTTGGAAAAATTGGGGTGTGAATACTTTCTGAAGTCACTGTGCTGAGAATTTTAGTGTGTATTGAGGTAATGAAGTTAAAAAATATATATATATATATATAATACTTGTTTTGCTTACCCACAAACTGAAGTTACTTGTTTTGAGTTGATTTGGCTCACCTAGAAAATGCATCAAGATAATTGGTCTTGTTTTAAGATATTCTGACTTGTTTCAATACTTTTCTTTAGGTTAAAGTAAGCAAAAATAATGTAACATTTTTTTTAGATGTCAAGTCATTGTATTCTTATGTTATGAGATGCCGTATCTAGGTAAGATCAACATTTATGCAATGTACATGTAGTGTACAGGGCCATAGATACTCTATACGGCAAACTTTTGACACCAGACATATTTGCCCCCTGTGGTGGTTTTCTGGCGGTGGTGACTGGCTGGTCTCAGACTAACGTGACTGTGGTGATTGGCTGATGGTTTATGTTTGTGTGTGTGTGGCCTCTCCCTCCTTAGGCATACTGGCGGTCATGTGCAGCCCTCCTGGGCCAGGTCCTTCAGGATTCCTTTAAAGAGGACCTCTCTGTGGAGCTGCTCAGAGTCCCAGAGGTGCTAGGTAAATGCCAGGAAACAATCATGCCCATGTTTTCCCTACCATTTTCATTAAAAAAACATCAGGAAATGACTGGCATCTAGTTAACAGATTGGTACTGAATCCTATGGGGATTGGGGTGTTTCTTGTGTTTCTACTCAGCAATAGACAGTGCATTCGGGAAAGTATTCAGATACCTTGACTAGTTGCACATTTTGTTATGTTACAGCTTTATTCTGAAATTGATTAGGATAATCTACACACAATACCCCATAATGACAAAGCGAAAAAACATAAATAATTTATTACATAAATATTCTGACCCTTTGCTATGAGACTCTTAATTGGGCTCAGGTGCATTCCTGTTTCCATTGATCATCCTTCAGATGTTTCTCCAACTTGATTGGAGTCCACCTGTGGTAAATTCAATTGATTGGACATGACTTGGGGAAGGGCACCAAAAAGCTCCGGTCTAAGGTCCCACAGTTGACAGTGAATGTCAGAGCAAGAACCAAGCCATGAGGTTGACAGAATAGTCCGTAAAGCTCCGAGACAGGATTGTGTCGAGGCACAGATCTGGGGAAGGTTACCAAAAAATGTCTGCAGTATTGAAGGTCCCCAAGAACACAGTGGCCTCCATCATTCTTAAATGGAAGAAGTTTGGAACCACCAAGACTTCCTATAGCTGGCCGCCTGGCTAAACTGAGCAATTGGGGGAGAAGGGCCTTGGTCAGGGAGGCTGACAGAGCTCCAGAGTTCAAAAATCAAATCACATTTTGTCACATACACATGTTTAGCAGATGCTGTTGCAGGTGTAGGGAAATGCTTGTAATGCTTCTGTGGAGATGGGAGAACCTTCCAGAAGGACCAAGATCTCTGCAGTGCTCCACTAATCAGGCCTATATGTTAGAATTGGTGACCCTCAGTAAAAGGCACATGACAGCCCGCTTGGAGTTTGACAAAATGCACCTAAAGGACTCTCAGACCATGATAAACAAGATTCTCTGGTCTGATTAAACCAAAATGTATACCAAGACTGAATGCTTCATGTTGTGGGGATGTTTTTCAGTGGCAGGGACTGGGAGACTAGTCAGGATAGAAAGAAAGATGACCGGAGCAAAGTGCAAAGATCCTTGATGAAAACCTGCTCCAGAGATCTCAGGACCACAGACTGGGGTGAAGGTTCACCTTCCAACAGGACAGTGACCCAAAGCACACAGCCAAGACAATGCACGAGTGGCTTCGGGACAGGTGGCTTCGGGACGAATTGAGGCGGTTCTGAGGGCAAAAGGGGGTGTAAACTCAATATTAGGAGGGTGTTCCTAATGTTTTGTGTACACAGTGTATATAATACATATAATGTAATCTTTTTGCAGTAACTTCAGGAGCATTCTGTTGTGATGTGGTGCTGAATTCTCAGACGCCTGGAACCCTTCAGAGGTCAGTGTGTGTGTATATTCTGGTGTGTGTGTAAATATGTGTATTAATCTCTGGTGTGTGCATACGCTTGTTATTCTCTGTTGTGTTCGTGTGCATACAGGGGAGTCCAAAATGATTGACACCCTTGATAAAGAGCAATAATAAAAAATCATTTAAAAAAAGGGAAGTTCAGTTAAGAACAAATTCTTATTTATAATGATGGCCAAACCCAGACCACCCTGCGCCAATAGTGTCCACCCTATAGGACTCCCAATCACGGCCGGATGTGATACAGCCTGCATTCGAACCAGGGACTGTAGTGACAAGTCTTGCACTGAGATGCAGTGCCTTAGACTGCTGCGCCACTCGGGAGCCCAAATAATGACCGTAGAAAATAAATATTTAATATACTGAGCTATTATTGTATGCTAAAAGAAACTAATACAATTGCCCACAGATTTTGTTTCTTAAAAAGGTAGGGCTTAAAATTATTGACACCTTTAAAGATTTGTATAAATA
Source organism: Oncorhynchus nerka (assembly GCF_034236695.1). Lineage (NCBI taxonomy): Eukaryota > Metazoa > Chordata > Actinopteri > Salmoniformes > Salmonidae > Oncorhynchus > Oncorhynchus nerka. The sequence goes on along the minus strand of NC_088400.1, from coordinate 52,444,411 downwards.
AAGTAGTCAAAAGTTTAGTTTTTGATCACATATTCCTAGCAAGCAATGACTACATCAAGCTTGTGACTATGAACTTGTTGGATGCATTTGCAGTTTGTTTTGGTTGTGTTTCAGATTATTTTTGTCCATTAGAAATGAATGGTAGATAATGTATTATGCAACTTTGGAGTCATATTTATTATAAATAAGAATAGAATGTTTCTAAACACTTCTACATTAATGTTGAATGCTACCATCACTACGAATAATCTTGAATAAATCATGAATAATGATATGACTGAGAAAGTTAGAGGGTTATAAAAATGATAAGCCCAACACATGCTAACCTCTCACCATTGCCAGTAACAGAGGAGGTTAGAATGTCTTGGGGGTATGATCTTTGATCCTCTCAGTCATCATTATTCACGATTCATTCAGGAATATCCGTCATCATGGTAGCCATCACATTATTGTAGAAGTGTTTAAAAACATATTATATTCTCATTAACAAAAAGAGTGAGTCCAAAATGAATTATTTACCATTCAATTCTATTGGGCAGAAAATAATCTGAAACACAACCAAAACACCAAAACGAACTGCAAATGCATCCAACAAGTTTGTAGAGTCACAAGCTTGATGTAGTCATTGCGTGCTTGGAAAATGGGACCAATTACTTAACTTTGACTACTTTATTCATAAGAATCTTTAAGGGTGTCAATAACTTTGACACCTACCTCTTTATCAAGGGTGTCAATAATTTCGGACACCACTGTGCATGCGTGTTAAGCAAAGTGAAATGACCTGAGAGTGTGTGTGTGTCCCAGGAGTCCCTGCACTCTCTGACACGTGGTGCTCAGCAGCTGATCCAACGGGACCTGCCCTGTGAGCCTGTTTAGGTGGCGCCCCCTGTGGCCCTGGAGGTCTTCTCTCACAGCAGGTACTTTATTTCTATAACCTCTGTTGTTCAATTGTATCATTTTTGGGGGATAAATTATACAAGACAAGCCGAAATAATGCAAAGGTATTGAATTTGGCCATCGGTACCCTCTGTCGGAGGACTGAGAAGGGGAGGCAGCTTGTTACATGCTGTTATAACCTCCTAGCATTTATCTGGGCAAAAGGCCTATTGGCAAAGCCAGTTTCGAAACCTCTCTTCTCTTGCAATATTTTCCCCTCTATCCCTTTTCCTCCATTTTCATAGCTCATTTGCACTTATTTTTACTCTGTTTCGTATTCTCTCTTCCAGTGTTCTAGCTGTGCCTGTGTCTGTGTCTGTGTTTGCAGGTGTAAGCAGGAGGAAGTGGAGGAGAAGTCCTAAAGGCACAAAGTCCTAAAGGCACAGTGATGCTCTACAGGTGAGCTACAGGAACTGTACCGTGGTAGAACTCACTCACACAGACTATTGCCATCCTTATTGAATACACACTCCTCTTCACTGTGTTCTCATACACATATGACACACACACACTTGTCTCACCTCCTATCTGTCTGTCTCTTAGGTGTGGGGGGACCATGTTATGTTGAGTGGGCGCCCCTTGGTGGCCAGGACAGGGCTGTGCGCTCAGTATGAGGTCACTGCCATCCACCCTCTAGGAGAGGGCGAGTGGGGTCTCCACCGCCGGGCCCAGGGGCTCTCACTGCCCCTCCAGCTACAGGTACATATGTGCACAAATCTGCAGGACATGTTTCTGTCAATGTATGAAGCATCTTTGGATGTGTTCGAGTGTCACTGAGTGAATGGGTGTCACTGAGTGAATGAATGTCACTGAGTGAAAGAGTGTCACTGAGTGAAAGAGTGTCACTGAGTGAAAGAGTGCCACTGAGTGTATGAGTGTCACTGAGTGAATGAGTACCACTGAGTGAATGAGTGTCACTGAGTGAGTCATTGAATTTATTTATCCTGCTCTCTTTCCTTAGGTCCACTACACTGTGTGGAGGAAACTGAGGAGCAGTGCAGAGAACCTGGTAATAAAATATTACTCTTCACAATTTAAAGACCAAGTTCACATTTTTGAAGTTGTAGCTTATATGCGACATACCTAAAATGTTGTAATTTCATCTGAACTGTTTTTAAGTTTGTTAGCTGGTTATTCAACAACGTCCAGAGTCTCCTGGCTAGCATTTTTGGAGCATGTCGCAATGCCAGTGGAAATTGTTCGTACCAGCTAGCGGTGCATTACAAATGTTCTGAGAATCAGGTTACGCTCCACGTTATTTTGAGTGGTTTGGATAAAACAACACCGCCTAGGTAAGTCAAAATGAGTTAAAACCCATCCTGATCTCACTTTTTTATTTTTACTGAAAGGTTTCTACAGTATCTCAAATCTTTACTGCTGATGTGCACAATTGTCTGGGTCCATATCAACAGTTGACTAATGAACAAAATTCTAAAATATGTTTGAGTAAAGTGATCCTTTAAAAAGTGAAATATCCCTTTTAAGATTCCCTATCAGTATCTATTTATACTTAATTATTGAACTGCCGATTTAATCTTATTGGCTCTCCCTCTCCGCAGGTTGAGGTGCCCAAAGGATCAGCCAATGAAGCCGTTTCAGATACATTGACTCCGCCCTCTGCCCCTGAACAGTCTCCTCCCCCTACCGCACAACAAGGATCATAACTATAACCATGTCATTATATATGTATTTGTAATATTTGTGAAATAAATGTGTACAAAATGTATACGGTATGGAAATCATCCCCTCTCCTCTGTATACTAAATGTTTGCTGAAAATTAAGCGGGTTATTGGTTTATGACAGTGTAGCTGATGTGGTGTAGAATGAAGTTGCTGATCTTGGGTCAGTTTTGCCCCCACTAATGGTTAAGGTTAGGATTGCGGTAGGGGAAGCTGATCCTAGATCTGTACATAATAGCTGATATGGAATCAAAGTCTTGTTGTGCAGAACGTAACTGGTTTGCACCCAGTAAGGGACAGAACCTACTCGGTTGCCACAGCACAGCCCAGTTTACTGTTCCTTAATATTTCATGCTTAATCTTTCATGCTATCACAGTGCAATCCGTTTTGTCACCAAAGCCCCATATACTACCCACCATTGCGACCTGTACGCTCTCGTTGGCTGGCCCTCGCTTCATACTCGGCGCCAAACCCACTGGCTCCATGTCATCTACAAGACCCTGCTAGGTAAAGTCCCCCCTTACCTCAGCTCGCTGGTCACCATAGCATCTCCCACCTGTAGCACACGCTCCAGCAGGTATATCTCTCTAGTCACCCCCAAAACCAATTCTTTCTTTGGCCGCCTCTCCTTCCAGTTCTCTGCTGCCAATGACTGGAACGAACTACAAAAATCTCTGAAACTGGAAACACTTATCTCCCTCACTAGCTTTAAGCACCAACTGTCAGAGCAGCTCACAGATTACTGCACCTGTACATAGCCCACATATAATTTAGCCCAAACAACTACCTCTTTCCCAACTGTATTTTATTTATTTATTTATTTTGCTCCTTTGCACCCCATTATTTTTATTTCTACTTTGCACATTCTTCCATTGCAAAACTACCATTCCAGTGTTTTACTTGCTATATTGTATTTACTTTGCCACCATGGCCTTTTTTGCCTTTACCTCCCTTCTCACCTCATTTGCTCACATTGTATATAGACTTGTTTATACTGTATTATTGACTGTATGTTTGTTTTACTCCATGTGTAACTCTGTGTCGTTGTATCTGTCGAACTGCTTTGCTTTATCTTGGCCAGGTCGCAATTGTAAATGAGAACTTGTTCTCAACTTGCCTACCTGGTTAAATAAAGGTGAAAATAAAATTAAAATAAAATAAAAATGCTTGCCGGGGATTTGAAACCCAAGTCAAATGAATTGGTGACCTGTAGTGTGTGATATAGCCATCTGTCTTCTGTGTGGAATGAAAGCTGTGGTCCGTGTTAAAGCCTTACACTAACACACCCCTCTGCGGCCTTTAACTGCTCAGCTGATGGTATGTGTGCAAAGTGTGTGTATTGAGTGGTCAGCAGTTTGCTAACACACAAAGACGGGTTTGTGCTGCTCGACCGTCAGGGGCAGAGCGGCTGTTGTGTCTGTTGCTTTGGGACAGGTGTGTGTGTGTGTGTGTGTGTGTGTGTGTGTGTGTGTGTGTGTGTGTGTGTGTGTGTGTGTGTGTGTGTGTGTGTGTGTGTGTGTGTGTGTGTGTGTGTGAGAGAGAAAGTGGGCATGAGCTGTCACAGATTACCGGATCAGAGTAGTTGACATGTTTTTTGTCCCAAATGGCTCCCTATTTAGTCCACTACTTTTGGCCAGGGTACATTGGGCTCTGGTCAAAAGTAGTGTACTATATAGGGAATAGGGTTCCGTTTGAGATGAAGAAAAATTGTGATCATATACAGTAACTGTAAAAACAGTACATGTCAACAGTTATAGTATATTCCTCAAACTGAAACTGTGATATAGTATAAATATAACAATGTATGCATATGTGATGCTGCATAATTCATCTTGATCTATGATATCTAGAGTCTCAACAATAGTGATGGGACATTTAATATCCACAGTTCCGTGAAGCAGATCGAGAGGTTACCCATTGCACAGCTGTCGTCCCCGCTCAAACAGCCAGCCCCACCCCGACACCCAGCGACAGTATGGGAGACACACCCATGGACAAATTACAGTCCCCCCACCTCTCACCAATTGAGATGTTTGAATTGGTGCCTGGAATTCCACACCATGGATATTATCCAGAGAAATGCATCAAAATGTAGCCTAAATGTTTTTGTCCAGAAAAAGTAGATTCTTCCTGGGTTATGTAATCTAATATCAATTCAATATTTGAATCAACTAACGGATGGGATAGGCCTATATTCCTTTGTAAAATATAGCTTAGACTGTTTTCTAAATATGATTTTGTATAGGTCTATAGGCATTAAAAAGAAGCATTCACAATCGATTATTCCACACCCAAACAAAGTTAAAATCTGAAATCCCTAAGCGTAGCGTGGGTAAAATCACTGGGGACGCCTGCCCCCCCCCCCCCTCCCCTATGTGTTATGATAATTGCGTATTTTGTTCTTTAACCTGTTAATTCATATGTTATGCGACCGTGATATATAGGCCTAAAGGCCGAGACAACAAGAAAATGGTGGCAAAATAAATTCAGCCACACCTTTTTTTTGTTTTTAACACAAAACCAGATAACAACCTCTGTCCAGCATATTGCATGTAGAAACACACAATTACATGACCTACAGCATGGTCAAGCAAGGTAACGTATCCAACATTTTAGGATCACTAAACAACTATTGATTTAGAACCACAGAGTTACCACAAGTTGCAAAGAAAACAGGAGCTGCCTCCACTATTCCACAACCATTTCAACATCATCAAATCACCTCTGCTTAGTCGAATACAATGACGACTTAAAGATACCAAAAACTATTTAGTCCAATCGATGTAAGCCAAATATGTGGCTGTCCATGGTTCTGATTTCTTTCTGTGCGTTCGTGCAAGTCAATTTTTTTTTACTCACCCTACTAGAGAAATTACCATCCTCTCATGTTGACGAAATGGCCTATCACTCTGTCATACAGTACATGCTTTTATTTTGTATTCTTGTCTACCTGGCTAAAATGCTTGCTCGATAGCCTAACTTCCATGCATGGACAACATTAACTAGTTAACATTAGCCTTCTACACCTAGCTACATATTGAACTTCCATCCTCTCAGGCCAGGGGCACAAAAATGTATGAATGAATAGTTGGATCATAATCGCCATTATAATCATTGACCAGGACAAATAATTATGTAAAACCACAAGTCCAAATCCCTATCTCCATCCATGGCTAATTAAGGAAAGGGACAATTTTAGCTATCTAGCTGGCCACAGGAGTACAACCACGACATGCAACAATTCAATTTTTTATGTAATTTAAGTATGCTCTCAATAGGATTTGATAGGAGTGATAACAAACTCAAAACTGGCTTCCCTTTTACACTTTTTTTTGTTGGTGTGCCACACAGTCGATCTCGTTCATTTTAGCTCAACGCTGATTGGCACATTTTGTATGCTTTTTTTTTATCAAGGGAGGCCGGATGCTTTCTGGCTTCCGTTGCCTTCAATCCTACGGGCGGCAACAATGTCATACTCGTTTGGACCAGACAGCATCATGTAGCCCTCCTACACATTCAGCCTCTTGCGAATTGAAGGACAATTATGAATCACAGAGAGACGATAGATACAAACTAATTGTATGCATTTTATTCGTTAATAAAATTCCCTTGGCATCCACGAATACACGCCAATGCCCTAAGGGACTGCGGAAATACTTTGAAGGACGTTATAATGAAATAATTAGCAAGGGCCAATTTCAACTAATTATAAGGGTACCATTGTGCGCCGTTTCTTCCCTCTATCTGAAAGCATTGTCCGAGTTCGACAATTGTCCGACAATCACACCTGGCAACAGGTGTCGCTTCCTATACCCTTCGTGGTGGTCCTCTTTAATAGTAATTCATCAAAATGTATCAAAGTAAATAGCATGGCGTTGTGCCTGTGGGCACTGGGTAGATAGGATTTAAGTGCTGAGCCTATGACACATACTCACAGAAAAAAACTGTCATCAGTGCAGTTGGCCATTGGTGGCGCGTTGCGTACGATGGACAAATGTAGTGCGCGTCTTGGACACAGCGTTTCGCTCTCTACATTCCTTCTCAAGGAGCTCCCCACCAACTCGCTTCCTCGCACCACCACCAAACCTCCATCCCTACCACAACAGTAAGATAGCAGAGAGCCCGTCTACAGTGACAGAGGGCAGCAGTATGCCCTGCGGCTAGTGTAATAGTTTACAGAAAGTCCGAAATTGTGACTTCCGAACCGCCCGCGCGCTGCCTAACTGCTCAGGAAATACTACGGAGTTTTGTAACATAATTTCCCCAAAGGAGTGACGAGATTCTGGAGTTGTGGACAAGTGCGGGAACAGGTTGACGCTCAAGAGTAGCTCATCTTTCGAGAAAGGACAGACTTTTGAACAGCAGGAGTTCAGGATGGAGAAAGCGCCACTGTTTTTGCCCCTTGTCATTCTACTGATGCAATGTAAGTAAACTTGCATTTGACTACTCGTCCGTATGATAACGAGTAATTCGTGTGTGTTTGTTTGTTTGCGTGCTTGCGCGTGTGTGTAATGCATGTTACATGTAGAGTTGAGCTGTATTGGTATTCTTGATAATTAAATTACCATCATCCCTATCGCTTTTGTATCATTAGAAAAAAATAAGCCATTATAGATATATATAATTCATTTTAGATATAAAATATTGATAAAGCACCTAATAAAAAAAAAACATGATTATTGTTATCTTACTATGAACTGCAAGATCACTTTATCTTGGCCAGGTCGCAGTTGCAAATGAGAACTTGTTCTCAACTAGCCTACCTGGTTAAATAAAGGTGAAATAAAAAATAAATAAAAAATATCATGTTGATGCTTCTGGTCACATACACACAACAAAGGGGCCAGCACTTGATTCGGTTGCAATTGACTTAATTTATTACTTAATCATCTTCGTTTCTGGAGAAACATATGACCTGTACTAAAGTTTTCCAACGTTGCCGGTCTTTCGTATACAGTAAATGCATAATGTCCTAGTCCAAGAGCACACTCCATACGCCTTCCTCAATGTGTGTGCGTGCGTGTTATTGCGATGATATTGGACTACATGCAACTACAGAAAACAGATATGGATCACTAATGTGGCCTTAAGTTATTGTTGGAAACAGGCCAGTCTAATTGGGATGTGGGCAACCCAAGGGTGGGTACCACCAACTTTGATAACAGCAGGTCATCATGTGGTTCCATCCCAAATAGCACCCTATTCCCTTTATAGTGCACTACTTTTTTTTATTTATCAGGGCACATAGTGCTCGGGTCAAAAGTAGTGCACTACAAAGGGTGCCATTTGGGACGATTCCGTGATGTCAGTGAGATGCCAGGGGAGGGGCTGCATTCAGGTCTGCCCAACTGTTGATGTCTGCTGATTTATTGTTTGGAACTGTTTGGAATAGTTTGCTTCAGACTTGATTGGGCTGTGTTCTGTCCTGTAGATTAGGTGAGGCTTGTTTTAAGTCTTGAACATTGTGGTGCCATTTCGGATGCAGACATTTTACAAGCACCGCCACCACCAACCCTGACTGGCACAGCTGTTCCTGTCAGAGCAGTGCAGGGTTACAAAGATACAGAGGGGCTTTGTTCTCCTAGGAAAACACACACACACTCCCACTCTCTCTGTTTGTCTCTCTAGATCCCTCTCTGTCTGGAAATGGATGTCCTCTTAGATGTCTATCGTATGAAATGCTCCTAGCTCAGATTTAGTGCTCAGTTGTAGCTTATAATAATCGTTTTAAATACTATCTGCAGGGGGGGCTTGCAGGAGAACCGTGTTCGAACCCAGTTGTGCTTGTGTGTCCCCGGTTTGGGGCCTCATTTTCCATTTAAAATAAATTCCCATTTTTAAATTCTTGAATTGTAGTTTTAGTTTTCTTCCTGAATTGACTGACTTCAATTTGAATTGACCCCAACCCTGGTAGGTCCCAGGCACAATAGCTCATAGGGTTCAGAGAGGGACAGGTCACCATTCAGCAGACAGAGAAAGTGTAGGCATTATGTCAGGGTTGTTATCACGTCTGTGTTATCTCAAGGAGATCCCCCTCAAGGTGGCTGGTGTTCGCCACAGCCGACACCATGACAACAGTTTCTTTAACCCAGGGATGCTAATGATGGATCCTGATAATATAGAATAAAACTCTCGTTATCTCTCTCGATCTATTTCTTCCTATCTCCCTCCACATCTCATCCTCTCTGTCTGTCTCTCTCCCTTATCCTCTGTCTCTCTCTCCCTTTCTCTCTTTGTCCATCCAGCTAGGGAGAGACAATGCTCCTCCTCAGAGAGAAAGAGGGAGGGATGAGAGGCACACAGCTGCAGTGATAACAATGTTACACATACTCACATGTAACACAGACCGCAAGCAGGGAGGGACAAAATACACAAGGCTGCACTTTTACCATCTACTGTACTCAAACATTCTGAAGGACAATGTGAATAGGCAACATGAGCCTGCAGTTTGAATTCATACAATACTTATGCACATCAAACGTAATAGAGCAAGCACTCTGCCACTGATAATGTGTAGGCCTATGTAGACCTAATTGCCTAAATACTCATAACTAAGATTCAGAACGAGAATTCAAAATCAATGGGGGAGGGCACATTCCGTTTTTCCGTTTATTTCCTGTGAATCGACTAGATTGAAATGAAATTGAGTATGCTTCATTGTTCATTGTTTTTCAGCGAGGAAGTTGTTTACGTTTTGTTTCCCATCTTTTGCTCTGCTTTCATGGCCATTTAAGATGGCCACCTTCACCCTGAGAGGACCTGTAAATGCATTATTACTTCCTGTGCCTCTCCAATGACTTTGTCTCACTTTGACCTCCATTCTTCCACGTAGACCCGGTTTGTGTCTCTATTCCCTATATAGTGTACTACTTTTCACCACTATGTAGGACCCCCCCCTCTGGTCCACTAATAGAACCAAAGGAAGTAGTGCAACAAACAGAGGCTAACTAAACAGGAAGCTAGCAGTGAATGGCTCATTTGGTTGTTGACCTCAGTTAAGTACAGTGTAGACCAGTGGGTTCCCGACCATGGGTACTTGGCCTTGATAAGACTCATGAGTGTAGGCTTACTGGTAAAATGTACATGAGGGGGTACTCTGGCAGAGCAAAATTCAGTTAGTGGTACAGTGACCGAAAAAGGTTGGAAACCACTGGTGTAGACTGGGTGCTTTAGGTCTTTCGATGTGACGTTTACCAGCATTGGGCCATGACAAATAGCCTTGTGCTTTGCGGGACAGAAATAGTCTGTATTTAATTAATTGTGCGGAATATAGTATTAGTAGGTTATGCAGTGATACAGATGTCATTACAGTTATCTAGTTGAGCATGTGTGTGAATAAGTGTGTTATCTGAATACATCTCAGTATTTACTGAAACAATGGAAGGAAAAATGTATGTTGGCCTATACAAACACAACACAAAATAAATGTGTTTGTCTGGGTGTGTTAAATATGTATCTGTGTAAAGCTAGCCAATTTGAACTTAACGATTTATGATGGAATTGAGCAGCGACTAGTGTTACGTTTTTAAATTACGTTTTTATCAGTACCCAAAGGATAGCACGCAGTTACACAGGACATTGTCTGTGTAACATTTCTAGCCGGTCTATCAATGGGTAACAGTTGACATGTTATGCTTGACCCGCTCAGTTTTCCACCACAAAACACCAGAAAATGACCAAAAAGAGTAAAACCAGCTCACCTGCTTTTACACTAATGTTCAATGTTTACATGGAGGAAAAAGGTGGAGCCGAAGAACACCATCCCAACCGTGAAGCACGGGGGTGGCAGCATCATGTTGTGGGGTGTTTTGCTGCAGGAGGGTCTGGTGCACAAAATAGATGGCATCATGAGGTTGGAAAATGATGTGGATATATTGAAGCAACATCTCAAGACATCAGTCAGGAAGTTAAAGCTTGGTCAGTTAAAGCTTGGCCACATTGTCATTGGAGTGTGGAAGACCAAATTGAGAATGACCCCAAGCATACTTTCAAAGTTGTGACAAAATGGCTTAAGGACAACAAAGTCAAGGTATTGGAGTGACCATCACAAAGCCCTGACCTTAATCATATAGAACATTGGTGGGCAGAACTGAAAAAGGCTACAAGGAGGCCTACAAACCTGATTCAGTTACACCAGCTCTGTCAGGAGGAATGGGCAAAAATGTACCCAATTTATTGTGGGTAGCTTGTGAAAGGCTACCTGAAATGTTTGACCCAAGTTAAACAATTTAAAGGCAATGCTACCAAATACTAATTGAGTGTATGTAGACTTCTGACCCACTGGGAATGTGATGAAAGAAATAAAAGCTGAAATTAATCATTCTCTCTACTATTATTCTGACATTTCACATTCTTAAAATAAAGTGGTGATCCTAACTGACCTAAGGCAGGGAATCTTTACTAGGATTAAATGTCAGGAATTGTGAAAAACGGAGTTTAAATGTATTTGGCTAAGGTGTATGTAAACTTCCGACTTCAACTGCCTGATTTTTCTCCATGTGGTACAGTATATATTAAAAGGCTCTTCATTTAATATAACAGGCTTTTAAAATTCAATATTGGTGCACAATTTCTACTTAAAATGTCAAAAGGGACGCGAAAGGCAGTCTTTTCATGGAACAACCCAAATATTCAGTGTGCGTGTGTGTGGTACATAAAATTATTGTACCAATCTGTGGTTCAGTTAAACCCCCCCCACACACACACACACACATACATATGCACATGAAACACGTACTCCTCCCTCAATGGATGGGCGTTACCCGGGCGACCTGTGGATAGCAACAGGATGACAAAACAATAATCTTGACCCCTGCAGCAATCAAACGACAGGAAGGACTGCTCCTATTTCCCGTTCCTGTCAAGATGCACATGTTCAGCTGGAGACACACACATACAGGCACAGATGCACACAAACAGACACAGCCAGTCAGCCAACCAAACAATCAGTCATCATGCTCCACCACCAATCTGGTCCAGAGGAACCAGATTGGTTCATCATAACATATATAATTGGTTCATACAACATTTACAACTGGTTCATCATAACTGAATATAACTGGTTTATAACAGATTATAAACTTGTTCATAAATCAGCTATAAAGCAATTCTAATCAGTTATCACTGCGTTAACTTGTTCATAACTTGTCCTCCATCTTACAACCCTTTCCCCACAACCCCATATGTGGCACCTCTTTCTCTCTCTATCCCTCAGGCCTTCCCATTGTCCCTGTTACCGTTTCAACAACCACACCCAAGGTGGAGGTCCGTGAGAACTCTGATGCGGTTCTGAGCTGTGGTTTTCGGACAGAGAAGGAACAGAATCCTCGAATCGAGTGGAAGAAGAAAGGAACAGATGTATCATTTGTTTACTATGAGGGACAATTCAGAGGTGATTGGCTGTCCTGGCACATTCTCTTCCATCGTTCTCTTTCTGTCTGTTTTAACCCCTGTCCAGAGCCCATCTTCAGACTCCGATTTCATTTACTTCCTCACAAGGGAAATTCATTTTAAGAGCTTCGTCAACATAAAGCAGGATGTGATGAACATTACAAAGACATTTGTATCAGAAGTTACCAGATGGTTGATGTTAGTTTAATTAGAACATTTGTCCTTAAGAAACCACATCTCCACATCCCCCTCTTCTCTGTGTTGACCGGTTTCCACTCTCCCAGGAGCCTTTGCGGGGCGTGCAAGGATCACGGGGGCAACGGTGACCCTACAGAGGGTGACCCAGAAAGACGCGGGTGAATACCGCTGTGAGATCACTGCCCCTCATGACACCATCACCCTTGGGGAGACTAACATTACCCTCACAGTCTTGGGTGGGTACCATACCGTCTGTCTGACTGAGTGTGTCTGTTATTTGTCTCAGACATGCCGTTTGTGCACCCCCTTAACCCTGCTGACATTGTGGCTGTACCCTCCCCACAGTTCCCCCCCACACCCCATCCTGTGAGATCCCCAGCTCGGCCCTGACGGGCTCTATGGTGCAGCTGCGCTGTTTGGACCAGCAGAGCATCCCCCCAGCCACCTACTCCTGGTACAAAGACGACAAGCTGCTGACCCCCTCCCGCATGGCCAACGCCACCTACCACCTCAACCCATTCACCGGCATACTGGTGAGATACTTTTTAAGAACAGTGTAGTGTATATACAGTCGTACCATTGATGCTTTGGCACGATTTACTCAATGTACAGTGCATTCAAAGAATTCAGACCCCTTCCTTTTTCCACATTTAGTTACGGTACAGCTTTATTCTAAAATAGATTAAATTAATAAAAAATCCTCATCAATCTACACACATTATCCCATAATTACAAAGTGAAAACAGGTTGTTCCGAAATGTTTGCAAATGTATTATAAATTAAAAACAGAAATACCTTATTTATATAAGTATTCAGACCCTTTTCTATGAGACTCGAAATTGAGCTCAGGTGCATCCTGTTTCCATTGATCATCCTTGAGATGTTTCTACAACTTGAATGGAGTCCACCTGTGGTAAATTCAATTGATTGGAAATTATTAGACAGGCACACACCTAAAGCTGGCCACCTGGCCAAACTGAGCAATCGGGGGAGAAGGGCCTTGGTCAGGGAGGTGACCAAGAACCCGATGGTCACTCTGACAGAGCTCCAGAGTTCCTCTGTGGAGATGGGAGAACCTTTCAGAAAGACAATCATCTCTGCAGTACTCCACCAATCAAGCCTTTATGGTAGAGTGGCCAGACAGAAAACAATCCTCAGTAAACGGCACCACAGCCCACTTGGAGTTTGCCAAAAGGCACCTAAAGACTCTGACCATGAGAAACAAGATTCTCTGGTCTGATTTTCATCAAGATTGAACTCTTTGGCTTGAATGCCAAGAAACACATCTCAAGGAAACCTGGCACCATTGCTACGGTGAGGCATGGGGTGGCAGCATCATGCTGTGGGGATGTTTTTCAGCAGCAGGGACTGGGAGACTAGTCAGGATCGAGGGAAAGATGAACAGAGCAAAGTACAGAGAGATCATTGATGAAAACCTGCTCCAGAGTGCTCAGGACCTCAGACTGGGGCGAAGGTTCACCTTCCAACAGAACAATGACCCTAAGCACACAGCCAAGACAACAGAGGAGTGGCTTCGGGACAAGTCTCTGAATATCCTTGAGTGGCCCAGCCAGAGCCCGGACTTGAACCTGATCTAACATCTCTGAAGAGATCTGAAAAATAGTTGTGCAGTGACTATCCCCATACAAATCAAATCAAATGGTATTTGTCACATGCACCAAATACAACAGGTGTAGACCTTACATTGAAATGCCTACTTACAAGCCCTTAACCAACAATGCAGTTTTAAGAAAAAATAAGTGTTAAGTAAAAAATAAAAGTAACAAGTAATTAAAGAGCAGCAGTAAAATAACAATAGCGAGGCTATATACAGGCGGTACTGGTACAGAGTCAATGTTAGTCGAGGTAATTGAAGTAATATGTACATGTAGGTAGAGTTAAAGTGACTATGCATAGATAATAAACAGAGAGTAGCATAAAGGGTGGGGTGGGGAGGGGGGTAGTCTGGGTAGCCATTTGATTAGCTGTTCAGGAGTCTTATGGCTTGGGGGTAGAAGCTGTTAAGAAGCCTTTTGGACCTAGACCTGGCGCGCCGGTACCGCTTGCCGTGCGGCAGCAGAGAGAACAGTCTATGACTAGGTGGCTGGAGTCTTTGACAATTTCTAGGTCCTTCCTCTGACACCGCCTGGTATAGAGGTCCTGGATGGCAGGAAGCTTGGCCCCAGTGATGTACTACCCTCTGTAGTGCCTTGTGGTCGGAGGCCGAGCAGTTGCCATACCAGGCAGTGACGGAACCAGTCAGGATGCTCTCGATGGTGCAGGATCTGAGGACCCATGCCAAATCTTTTCAGTCTCCTGAGGGGGACTAGGCTTTGTTGTGCCCTCTGACTTGCCTAGTTAAATAAAGGTTAAATAAAAAATGAATAAAAATTCACGACTGTCTTGGTATGTTTGGACCATGATAGTTTGTTGATGTGGACACCAAGGAACCTGAAGCTCTCAACCTCCTCCACTATAGCCCCGTTGATGACAATGGGGGCATGCTCAGTCCTCCTTTTCCTGTAATCCACAATCATCAACCTGACAGAGCTTGAGAGGATCTGCAGAGAAGAATGGGAGAAACTCCCCAAATACAGCTGTGCCAAGTGTGTAGTGTCATACCCAAGAAGACTCTAGGCTGTAATCACTGCCAAAGGTGCTTCAACAAAGTACTGAGTAAAGGGTCTGAATACTTGAAATGTGATATTTCCATTTTTTTTTAAATAACTTTGCAAATAAAACATTGTGTGTAGATTTACGAAGAAAGAATAAGGCTGTAACATAACCAAATGTGGAAAAAGGGGTCTGAATTCTTTCCAAATGCACTGTATGTGCCAGTAAAGCAATTTGAATTTGACAGAACGAGTGCCCAGCCACACACCCACTGACTGTGTGTTACAGAGGAGCCACACTAGGGCGTCAAGAAAATAGTAGGTTTTTTTGCCTGCTATACTGGAAGTGTAACTTTTGGCCAACGAGAGCAACGTGCAAGCTTCTTTTTCTTTTTCCTATTGTGAGCTGCGGGAAAAAATCTTGAAAATAGAACCAAAGTAGAACTTCACCTACTTCCCTTCACCCACTTACGCCCAAGTTTCATTGAGATTATTAGGAGCACCTCACGTTCCGTATACTGTAAGTTATGTATCCGATGTAGCATGCCTCCAAAACAGACTCCAATACATGGAAGTATAACCAACCGCTAGCACAGTATATGATAATATAAACCTCAGTAGGACACTGAAACCTTGGCTACAGTTCAGACCAACAGTGGCTACCTCAAATCAAATCAAATTGTATTGGTCACATACACATGGTTAGCAGATGTGTAGTGAAATGCTTGTGCTTCTAGTTCCGACAGTGCAGCAATACCTAACAAGTATTCTAACAATTCCACAACAACTACCTAATACACACAAATCTAAGTAAAGGGATGGAATAAGATTTTTTTACATATACAGTTGAAGTCAGAAGTTTACATACACAGGTTGCAGTCATTAAAACTTGTTTTTCAACCACTCCACAATTTCTTGTTAACAAACTATAGTTTTGGCAAGTCGGTTAGGACATCTCCTTTGTGCTGTTTACAGACAGATTATTTCACTTACAATTCACTGTATCATAATTCCAGTGGGTCAGAAGTGTTACATACACTAAGTTGACTGTGCCTTTTAAACATCTTGGGAAATTCCAGAAAATGATGTCATGGTTTAGAAGCTTCTGATAGGCTAATTGACATGATTTGAGTCAATTGGAGGTGTACCTGTGGATGTATTTCAAGGCCTACCTCAAACTCAGTGCCTCTTTGCTTGACATCATCGGAAAATCTAAAGAAATCAGCCAAGACCACAGAAAAATAATTGTAGACCTTCACAAGTCTGGTTCATCCTTGGGAGCAATTTCCAAACGCCTGAAGGTACCACGTATATCTGTACAGACAATAGTCCACAAGTATAAACACCATGGGACCAAGCAGCCGTTACATACCGCTCAGGAAGGAGATGCGTTCTGTCTCCTAGAGATTAACATATTTATGTGCGAAAGGTGAAAATCAATCCCAGTACAACAGCAAAGGACCTTGTGAAGATGTTGGAGGAAACAGGTACAAAAGTATCTATATACACAGTAAAACAAGTCCTATATTGACATAAACTGAAAGGCCGCTCAGCAAGGAAGAAGCCACTGCTCCAAAACCGCCATAAAAAAGCCAGACTACGGTTTGCAGCTGCACATGGGGAGAAAGATCGTACTTTTTGGAGAAATGTCCTCTGGTCTGATGAAACAAAAATAGAACTGTTTGGCCATAATGACCATCGTTATGTTTGGAGGAAAAAGGGGAGGCTTGCTAGCCGAAGAACACCATCCCAACCATGAAGTACAGGGGTGGCAGCATCATGTTGTGGGGGTGCTTTGCTGCAGGAGGGACTGGTGCACTTCACAAAATAGATGGCATCATGAGGGAGGAAAATTACGTGGATATATTGAAGCAACATCTCAAGACATCAGTCAGGAAGTTAAAGCTTGGTCACAAATGGGTCCTCCAAATGGACAATGACCCCAAGCATATTTTCAAAGTTGTGACAAAATGGCTTAAGGACAACAAAGTCAAGGTATTGGAGTGGCCATCACAAAAGCCCTGACCTCAATCCTATAGAATATTTGTGGGCAGAACTGAAAAAGCGTGTGCGAGCAAGGAGGCCCACAAACATGACTCAGTTACACTAGCTTTGTCAGGATGAAGTGGGCCAAAATTCACCCAATTTATTGTGGGAATCTTGTGGAAGGCTCCCTGAAACGAAATAAGAAATAAAAGCTGAAATTAATCATTTTCTCTGGTATTATTCTGATATTTCACGTTCTTACAATAAAGTGGTGATCCTAACATAATTTTTACTTGGATTAAATGTCAGGAAGTTTAAATGTATTTGGCTAAGGTGTATGTAAACTTCCGACTTCAACTGTAAATATATAGATGAGCAATGACCGAGCGGCATAGGCAAGATGTAATAGATGGTATAAAATACAGTATAAACATATGGGATGAGTATTGCAAGATAGGTACGTAAATATTATTGAAGTGGCATTATTAAAGTAACTAGTGATCAATTTATTAAAGTTGCCAATGATTTCATGTCTGTATGTGGGCATCAGCCTCTCTGTGTTAGTGATGACTGTTTAACAGTCTGATGGCCTTGAGATAGAAGCTATTTTTTGGTCTCAGATGCACCTGTACTGACCTCGCCTTCTGGATGGTAAGCAGGGTGAACAGGCAGTGGCTTGGGTGGTTGTTGTCCTTGATGATCTTTTTTGGCCTTCCTGTGACATCGGATGCTGTAGGTGTTGTGGAGTGCGGGTAGTTTGCCCCGGATGATGCGTTTTGCAGACCGCACCACCCTCTGGAGAGCCCTGCGGTTGTGGGTGGTGCAGTTGCCGTACCAGGCGGTGATACAGCCCGACAGGATGCTCTTAATTCTGCATCTGTAAAAGTTTTAGGTGAGAAGCCACATTTCTTCAGCCTCCTGAGGTTGAAGAGACGCTGTTGCGCCTTCTTCACCACACTGTCTGTGTAGGTGGACCATTTCAGTTTGTCCGTGATGTGTACGCCGAGGAACTTTCCACGTTCTCCACTGCTGTCCCGTCGATGTGGATAGAGGTGTGCTCCCTCCACTGTTTCCTGAAGTCCACAATCATCTCCTTTGTTTTGTTGATGCTGAGTGAGAGGTTGTTTTCCTGACACCACACTCCAAGTGCCCTCTCCTCCTCCCTATAGGCTGTCTCATCGTTGTTGGTGATCAAGCCTACTACTGTTGTGTCATCTGCAAACTTGATGTTGGAGGTGTGCATGGCCACACAGTCATGGGTGAACAGGGAGTACAGGAGGGAGCTGAGCACGCACCCTTGTGGGGCCCCAGTGTTGAGGATCAGCGAAGTGGAGATGTTGTTTCCTACCTTCACCACTTAGGGGGTGGCCCGTCTGGAAGTCCAGGACCCAATTGCACAGGGCGGGGTTGAGACCCAGGGCCTCAAGCTTAATGATGAGCTTGGAGGGTACTATGGTGTTGAATGCTGAGCTATAGTCAATGAACAGCATTCTTACATAGGTATTCCTCTTGTCCAGATGGGATAGGGCAGTGTGATGGCGATTGTATCGTCTGTGGACCTATTGGGGCGGTGTGCAAATTGAAGTGGATCAAGGGTGACAGGTAAGATGGAGGTGATATGATCCTTGACTAGTCTCTCATAGCACTTCATGATATCAGAAGTGAGTGCTACGGGGTTATAGTCATTTAGTTCAGTTACCTTTGCCTTCTTGGGACACAGGAACAATGGTGGTCATCTTGAAGCATGTGGGGACAGCAGACTGGGATAGGGAGAAATTTAATATGTCCGTAAACACACCAGTCAGCTGGTCTGCGCATGCTCTGTGGACGCGGCTAGGGATGCCGTCTGGGCCGGCAGCCTTGCGATGCTTAACACGTTTAAATGTCTTACTCACATTGGCCACGGAGAAGAAGAACCCACAGTCCTTGGTAGCAGGCCGTGTCGTTGGCACTGTATTGTCCTCAAAGCGGGCAAAGAAGGTGTTTAGTTTGTCTGGAAGCAAGACATCCGTGTCCTTGACATGGCTCTTTTTGTAGTCCGTGATTGTCTGTAGACCCTGCCATATACGTCTTGTATCTGAGCTGTTGAATTGGAACTCCACTTTGTCTCTATACTGACATTTCGCTTGTTTGATTGCCTTGCGGAGGAAATAACTACACTATTTGTATTCGGCCATATTCCCAGTCACCTTTCCATGTTTAAATGCGGTGGATCATGCTTTCAGTTTTGCCCGAATGCCGCCATCTACGGTTTCTGGTTCAGGTAGATTTTAATAGTCACAGTGGGTACACCATCTCCTATGCACTACCTTATAAACTCACTCACCGAATCAGCATAGAAATGTATATTATTCTCTGAGGCTAATTGGAAGATTTCCCAGTCCGCATGTTCAAAACAATCTTGAAGCGTGGATTCCGATTGGTCAGACCAGCGTTGAATAGTCCTTGTCACGGGTATATCCTGTTTGATTTTCTGCCTATGGGAAGGGAGGAGCAAAATGGAGTCCTTGTCAGATTTGCTGAAAGAAGGGCCGGGGAGGGCCTTGTATGCATCGCGGAAGTTAGAGTAGCAGTGATCCAGTGTATTGCCAGCGCGAGTGCTGCAATCAATATGCTGATATAGGTCACTTCCCTTTGGTCAGACATCAACCCATATAGACCCTTAGTTTGGAAGCACATTAGTACATTTTAGACCAATTGCCAAAAATACTGTACAGGTTCTGTGCATCATATCATCTTCCTTCCTCTTTTTATTTCTGCTGAGCTCTCCATCTGTCTCTTTCCCTCTCCTCTGGCAGGAGTTTAAGACGGTGGCGAGAGGCGACACGGGACAGTACAGCTGTCTGGCATCAAACAAAGTGGGGCAGTCCAAGATGTGTGAGGCTAAACACATGAAGATAGGTGGGTGTGCATGTGCGTGTGTAATTATAAGAATGATTGTTGTTCATATGAGTGTAGTTTTGTCTTTCCACAAACTAGCGTGACTCTCGTGCTTCAAACCACATTGATATGGTCTATAACCAACACAGTTACAATACCAGGGCTAGTGTTATGTCTTGTAAAATCCCAAGAGTAAACAGTACTGTGAGGAGCATGTTTTTCGATACAGGCATTTTTCTATGGAATCTGGAGATCAAGCAAAGAAAAAGTAGAAGCTAGCTTGAAAAATAAGGAAAAGGTTTATTTGGACAAGGTTGTCTAATTAAGAGAAACCAATCCACTGCCCCTTGCGCCCCCTACTGCTGGTCAGATGTATTTATTTTAATGATAGGTATGATGTGCAATGAATAGATTGTTTTAATGTGAAAATTAATATGGTTGATTTTTAAGGTTAGGGAAAGGTGCAGTGAATAGTGACACTTTTTATGATGTCAATATAAATCAATGTATTTATGGTTGTTTTGTCATTTTGTCTTGCCTTTTAATCATTAAATGTGTTATTGTTTTTACCATCGAGGACCACTTTTTAATACTTTCAAGTGATATCCTCTGGGTCCACATTGCACATTTTGTTGTATATGTCTGTTACACAAAATAAATTCAATTCAATTGTGAAGTGTAGGCATACAACTGTACAATTGGTATTCTAACCTTCTTTGTTGCATACAGGAAAACATTCAAACAAATGGAATCAACAAAAACAGTCATGAAAGAAAAAAGAAAAAACCCTCACTTACGACAAGCAACAAAAACAAAAAAGAAAAGACCTCTTGAATAACCCCCAGAAGGTTAACCGGGATGTGGCTTTTGTGATTGGTAACGATGCTTCAAGGGTGACTTGTCGATGTGTTCAGATGGTCCCTGGTTCGAGTCCAGGTTAGGGCGAGGAAAGGGACAGAAGCAACACTTTTACACAAATATCTGAAAAGGGTATTCTTAAGAAGGTCATACTTTTTTCTCAGTTGTTCAAAGGAGGCAAAGGCCCCCACTAGGTACAGATCCCTTATGGCATGGATCCTAACTTTTCCCCTTTTCCCAAAGGAAGGATTCCTCACTATTGGGAGCAGGAATGACATTGTTCTGAGGTCAAAGTGTACCTTAACCTGTTTCCAAATACAGATGTGCAATGGGTTTGTGTATATAAAGTGATTTCCCAAGGCATATAAGGGACATCATTACTGCACCAATGGAGATGGGGTAGCAATCCTCATGCTCCACGTCAAGCCAAAAGGATGTGTCATCGAGCCAAAACATGACAGGGTTTTTAGCTTTAAATAGGGAAGATTACAGTTTTGTCATTTCAATCCCTGGGTAGGTGAATTTTTCAGAAGAAATCTCAAATGGGAGATGTTTTAACCAAGAAGGGTCCTGCACTCAAACAGGCATTAATTCACTCTTATTCCAATTGATTCTGTAGCCAGAGAAGGAACTAAACAAATGAATCAGATCACAGATACTGGCTTGAGGGTTGGTTACATATCATCTGCTTCTATAGAAATGTTATTTGAGGTGTCCTTAGTATTGAAACCAACTAGTATGACTCTCTCACTCTCCACTCTTTCAGAGGATGTAAACATGGCAGGGGTCGTTGCTGCGGTCGTGGTCATCTGTCTGGTCATCGCCATTTGTGGCTTCGGAGGGTACTATGCACACCGTAATGGCTACTTCAGAAGTGAGTCTGTCTGTTCCTTTCTCTGTCTGTCCATGTACATACAATATGTGTCTGTCTGTCAGTTAGTAAATACAATTTTCTAGTGAAAGTTTTTGTGCTCACTTCCTCTTACTTTGTCTCCACTCTCCTCTTCATTTCTGTCCATCTCCAGGACACAAAGGAAGGTAAGAGCTTGTCTCCTTAATCCCAATAACAATTATTAAAATACAGTGTAGACACCCTGACACTGAATAATTCTGCATTGCTGTGTGACTACCACTGACTAATAGAGGTGTGTACGTTTTAAAGTGCTGAGAAAGTTCAGTAGTGACAGGTGTGATTGAGCCCAGCGGTGCAAGCCTGTCTCTTCTCACAGAGAGACACTAACAGGTGTTTCATGACCCAGTTAGAAAAAATAGCTTTGTTATTTTGACTGACTGACTCTAGATTAGGCCAGTTAGATGACTACGAATACTATCATGATTATTTTTTATTAATTACAAATAATAATAATGAATCACTGTTTATCTAGGGAAGTCACATTGTGATTGACATCGCTTTTTCAAGTGAACCCTGGCTGCTAATAAACTCCCCTCCCGGCTGAATTGTGATTAGCTTACCCCCTCCGTGTGGTCGTGTTAGTAACCCTGAGCATGGTGTGTGAACCTCAACACTCCCTCACTCAACTTTGACCCCCCCCCTCAGGTCCTTTTGGATCCCTCAGTGTCATGGTGTGGCCCACATCAGCAGCCAGAACCTCCATAGAACTGAAGACAAGTGAGTCTGACCCACAGAGTAATAGATTTAAATGTAGACAATGAACAGGACTTTACATAGAAGTACATACTGTGCTTGTGTGTTCTTGTGTTCCCAGGAGTCCTTTACAGAAAAAGTTGCCCTTTACGCTCAATGTTTTTTCTGAGACCACAGCTGCATCACATTTAGTAAACATTTTACATTACATTTAAGTCATTTAGCAGACGCTCTTATCCAGGCCTCCCTCTCGCTCCCTCCACTGTGTCAAACAATCTAGTATCTTTATAAATGCCTCTGTCTTCCAGGACTAATGCCAACTACAGCCCGCCGCCCCAAGATGTGAGTTTTTCCTCAGATTTTCTGTTGTTGGTTGTATTCATGGTATTATATTCACAGGAAATGTTGACTTAAGCATTACCGCTTACACATAACATTTTCTAACCATATTAAAAGACAATATGATAAATTCTAATAGAATTATCTTGGCAATAGTAGTAAGTAAAATTCCCCCAATGGTTACTAATAATGAAAAGAGAAAGAGCTGAACTGCAGTAGTTCTGACCGAATGAAAATATGCTACTGTTTTTTTCTCTCTCAGCCTGCGGACTTCAAACACACCCAGTCTTTCATGCTGTGAGGCTCTCAACAACCCCCTAAAAGATACTACACAGACACTAGCACCATGACAACACTGGAGTAGTTTTATTTGACCCAAATGAATAGCTCTAAGAATAATTACTTTTTGGGGGACTGACCAACCCTGCTCTCCTCACCCTTGTGGATGGATAGCAAGGAGGGGCAGACAACTCTGCGTAGAGGCCATTTATTCCTCCTATTTTGCTGTACCTGGGCCCTCAATGCAAGCCTATTATATTAGTCACATGGTACTCCCCTCTGGTGGCCAAGTTGTTAAACTACAGACTATATCGCCCTCCTGTGGCACACCCGTGGAATTGTGTTCCACACATGCTCACTTCCCCCTCTACTGGCCAAAACATTAACTACCTAAATCATATTTTATACAAAAGACTTGAACATGGCATCAGTGTAATATACTGTACATATTTTCTGATGGCTATTGGCTAAGCATTGATGTGAACACAAGGGAGCAATCACATTAGGGCTCCGTAGTGGCACAAAGGCACTGCAAGAGACATTACTACAGTCCCTGGTTCAAATCCAGGCTGTATCACATGACTGGGAGCCCCATAGGGCGGCGCACAATTGGCGCCTCGCTATGGGACAGTTAAGAACATGGTCTAACCCGGCCAAACCCTAAAGACGCAAGGCCAATTGTGCACCGCCCTATGGGACACAGCCTGGAATCGAACCAGGGTCTGTAGTGACACCTCTAGCAGAGATGCTGCGCCACTCTGGAGCCCAAAATTACATAGTCTAACACAGGGGCTAATTAGAATACAGGTAATTTAAAAAAAATCCACATCATAATCCGTCTGTTTTAAGACGGAAATTGTTTATTTGCAGTGTTTGTCAGACCAGGAGACATCCCGAAAAACGCCAGAGATCACAAATCTTATGGATTGCTTCCTCTCCATTTTGAATATTGGCCATCCACTATATTGTTTTCAGAACAGTGCAGGATCGATTCAGTGCTATGATTGCAATTTAAAAGGCAATGTTCCTATTTTCGCAGACTGCCTTCACGTTAAATGCTGCATATGTTGGCTCAATAGCTCTGAACTTCGGAAACACTAATTGAATTGTGACCGTTGAGATGGACCCCTGCTCACCTGAATATGCCCAGTGCATATCAAATGTAGTTGTCATATTCTATCTAGAGGCTCTTTTTTTATGTATTGTTTAAGCTAAAGTATTATTGTGCTACTGCATTTTTTTCTAATAGAGAGTATGTTTCTTAGGCTATGGATGAATGGGTTGCTGTAAGTGTATTCTTTGTAAAAATGTTTACTCTGTATTAAAGATTTATCAAAAATGTGTTCAATAATTTCTCACCACGTAGTCTTTTCCTACAGCCGCTGGAACAGGGTGGAGCACAGGTGAATGAGACTAGTGTAATGTCATATGTTATAATGTAAAATCAATAAATGATAAAAAATGCAAGCATGTAAGGTTGAACATGATTTAGCATAAGAAAACAATGTTCTCACATTTTATTAAATAGTACATTATAGTGTTGACACGTAGGACAGAGACAACGTCATCATGGCCAGTGTTCACTTGGCCACTTCCTGCAGCTGGGGCTCTAGAGAATAGAAAAGGGAGATTGTGAGTAATGCTGGGTCGTATTCATTAGTGCATATCTTAATTGAAAGGAAAAAAACTAAAACACCCAGACACTAGGCCCACCATGGAATGACTGACACCCCTGCTTTATGCATAGAATGAGTAAGCTATGTAGGGTGAGATGGTGGTATTACAATTTAGTCTGACTGAGCTACCAATAAATGCTACTACTGCTGGGCAACATGGACAAAATCCATCTCACAATAACGAGAAATCAAACAATACGTTAAAATGAATTTACACCCCAGTTACTTTTTATAGTACCCGTTAACCTACATTAAATGTCATAGCTATCTATTGTCCCCTTAGCAATTTCCCATATTTCAAAAATCACATCTCTACTGTAGGCAACTTATCATTATTAATGATATCAGTAAAATGTCTGATCATTTTCAGTTTATCGTCCCAGCTCTATACTGCAGTGCATGGCTTTGACGAACCTGTAAATTTGAAGTCAGGGAATTTGGTGAGGTCACCGGTCCCATATAACCTCTGTAGTTTGGTGATCTCCTCTGAGACACCC
Organism: Oncorhynchus nerka; assembly: GCF_034236695.1. Taxonomy (NCBI): domain Eukaryota; kingdom Metazoa; phylum Chordata; class Actinopteri; order Salmoniformes; family Salmonidae; genus Oncorhynchus; species Oncorhynchus nerka. Next base: position 52,419,473 of record NC_088400.1, on the reverse strand, counting down.
TTTTCGTAAGAGGGGCCTGCATCAACAATCCCACCTGCTGCAGCCCTGGAGGAAAGAGAAAGATGAGGAATTAACCTTAAACAACACTGGCATAGAATACACTACTCTATTGAGGGCTGACCCCATTTAGTCAAGCAATATTTCTTTAGTAGAGTAGAGTAGTAGCATTAAAAAAATATACACACACACACAGTTGAAGTCGGAAGTTTACATACACCGTAGCCAAATACATTTAAACTCAGTTTTCACAATTCCTGAAATTTAATCATAGTAAAGATCTGTCTTAGGTCAGGTAGGACCACCACTTCATTGTAAGAATGTGAAACGTCAAAATAATAGTTGAGTGACTCATTTCAGCTTTTATTTCTTTCATCACTGGGTCAGATGTTTACATACACTCAATTAGTATTTGCTAGCATTGCCTTTAAATTGTTTAACTTGGGTCAAACACTGCACCTACTGTTGTTGCACTGGGTGAGCTTAAGAAACCACATAACTAGTCAGCCCTATAATACCCTATAATGAGTCAGACATGTATACCCTATAAAAACACACCTTCAGCATCCTATGCGTTTCATGAATCTTGCCATCTAGACATATAGGGCCGGGTTCAGAAGGGGCACAATATTGTGGAACGTTCAGATAGAAATATATGATGTAAAATAAACCATACTCTGACCTGTACTGTATAATCAAGACTGCCAGCTCTGTTCCTGACATTTCTATTTGCAACGTCCCACAACGTTCACCTACTGAACATATGGCCCAGCCTTCTGCAAATAGCTCTGCAGCGCGAAAAGGACGTGAAGACTCCCTGCCACCATCTCTGTCATGACATCATTCCACTTGAGCTTAGCTAACTTTTAGCCTACCAACATGAAGAAACATGTCAATTTGAGTAGGCCAGCAGTGGCTGTAGGACAAATAGTGCGGTTATTTATTGCACTCACTTGCTCTTGGTGCTGTAGTCGCGGATCTTATCTAGGAATAGTTTCTGGATAGGGTCCAAGTCCGTGGCCCGATTGAAGAGAACAGCAGACAGGCCGATATTCCTGCGCAATGTCAATGACACGGCGGAGCGGAACAGCGAGGACAGACGGAATAGTTTATGAAGCGCCATACTGTCAAACAGAGAGAGAGACAAATTACAACAGTTAACTTTGACAGTAACGCCACCAAACTAGTTAAACTGAACATGGAACGTTATATTACCGGCGGAAGCTAAACAGTGCATGTACAGTAGCTAGCTGAAGTTAACGGTTCCTAGCTAGCTACTGTAGATAGCTAACGGCGGCAACGTGGCTGTGGAAAACCCAACCCTGTGCATATCTTCCATACATGCATCTGAAGCAACACCAAAAAAGACATGACACTAGCTAACTTACAGTATTTGGTGAAGTTACAGTATTAGTCGACCCTTGGTAACGTTCCCTAGCTAGCTTAGCACTCGCGTTATCATGTGTCTCTTACCAGCTAGCTATGACTTGTATTAGCATGAAGATGACGAACATGTAAGATTTGTCGTTAATACAATGAAAACGATTATAATGCGTTTAACTCTGCTAAAAAAACACCACTCACCTTGAATTTGACTCGTTCACAGAGTGATTACTTCCAATGTGATACGCCGCTTTGCATTGTGGGTATTTTTTCAATCGGTCGTGTTCGCGAACATCAACATGCGTCCTGGCTGCGCATCTCCACAGCGACGTTCTTTTCAGCGCTACACATTTTTTATCATGGCATTGTACACAGCTTTCATACCACTGACATAATAATTATGCTTTATTTGATACCTTATTTGGTATTTTATTTCTGAAATGAAATTCGAACTAGTCAATGCCTTGAAGGTGCATGTCTTGCAACAACTGTCCCACAAAAAAAAACATACTTGCTGGATTTACACAACTGATTTAGTCTTTCCCTCAACTTCTTTGTACAATCCTCTAAATCTGTTGTTTTTCTTTAGACTATTGAAATTTGGATGTGCAGTACTGATTGTATTAAACTCATTAATCTGATTTTAGTTGTACATGATCTCCTACTGAAATAAAAATACATTATTGTAATACTATAATTCATATTATAATACTATAAATACTATAATTTCTTTATTATAATTTTTTATTTCACCTTTATTTAACCAGGTAGGCCAGTTGAGAACAAGTTCTCATTTACAACTGCGACCTGGCCAAGATAAAGCAAAGCAGTGCGACAAAAACAACAACACAGTGTTACACATAAACAAACGTAAAATCAATAACACAATAGAAAAATCTATGTACAATGTGTGCAAATGTGGTAAGATTAGGGAGGTAAGGCAATAAATAGGCCATAGAGGCAAAATAGTTACAATTTAGTATTAACACTGGAGTGATAGATGTGCAGATGATGATGTGCAAGTAAAGACACAGGTGCAAAAGAGCAAAATATATATATATAATAATATGGGGATGAGGTAGTTGGGTGTGCTATTTACAGATGGGCTGTGTACAGGTACAGTGATCAGTAAGCTGCTCTGACAGCTGATCCTTAAAGTTAGAAAGGGAGATGAAAGTCTCCAGCTTCAGTGATTTTTGCAATTTGTTCCAGTATTGGCAGCAGAGAACTGGAAGGAAAGGCAGCCAAACGAGGTGTTGGCTTTGGGGATAACCAGTGAAATATACCTGCTGGAGCACGTGCTACGAGTGGGTGTTGCTATGGTGACCAGTGAGCTGAGATAAGGCGGGGCTTTACCTAGCAGAGACTTATAGATGACCTGGAGCCAGTGGGTTTGGCAACGAATATGTAGCGAGGGCCAGCCAACGAGAGCATACAGGTCACAGTGGTGGGTAGTATATGGGGCTTTGGTGAAAAACGTTGTTTTGTCGTTTACAAAACGGATAGCACTGTTATAGACTGCATCCAATTTGCTGAGTAGAGTGTTGGAAGCTATTTTGTAAACGACATCGCCGAAGTTAAGGATCAGTAGGATAGTCAATTTTACAAGGGTATGTTTGGCAGCATGAGTGAAGGAGGCTTTGTTGCGAAATAGGACGCCAATTCTAGATTTAATTTTGGATTGGAGATGCTTAATGTGAATCTGGAAGGAGAGTTTACAGTCTAACCAGACACCTAGGTATTTGTAGTTGTCCACATATTCTAAGTCAGAACCTGGCATTGATGCTTGTTTGGAGGTTTGTTAACACAGTGTCCAAAGAAGGGCCAGATGTGTACAGAATGGTGTCGTCTGCGTAGAGGTGGATCAGAGAATCACCAGCAGCAAGAGCTGATATATACAGAGAAAAGAGTCGGCCCGAGATTTGAACCATGTGGCACCCCCATAGAGACTGCCAGAGGACAACAGGCCCTCCGATTTGACACACTGAACTCTGTCTGAGAAGTAGTTGGTGAACCAGGCGAGGCAGTCATTTGAGAAACCAAGGCTATTGAGTCTGCCGATAAGAATGCGGTGATTGACAGAGTTGAAAGCCTTGGCCAGGTCAATGAAGATGGCTGCACAGTACTGTCTTTTATCAATAGCGGTTATGATATAATTTAGGACCTTGAGCGTGGCTGAGGTGCACCCATGACCAGCTTGGAAACTAGATTGCATAGTGGAGAAGGTACGGTGGGATTCGAAATGGTCGGTGATCTGTTTGTTAACTTGGCTTTTGAAAATTTTAGAAAGGCAGGGCAGGGTGGATATAGGTCTATAACAGTTTTTGGGTCTAGAGTGTCCCCCCCCTTGAAGAAGGGGATGATAAATCATGTGGTGTTGATCAAAGGAAAATGAAACAGGACAAAACCATAAATATCTTTCAATTACATACCTTCCTACTCTCTCAGAAAAAGAGGTACATAATTGTAGCCTAGTCTAGGCCTACTTAAATGGGTACAAACTAGAGGGCTGCATTCCCACTGGGATACCTGCGGGACCCGACAGAGATCATTGCGGTGCAGTCTGCATTTTTCATGCAGCGGGCTGGAGTGGGCAGTCAGACTACTTAGGGAGAATGTCAATGACTTAGCTGTGTAGTGCCAGGACAACAATATCTCCAACAATCTCCTTCAACGTCAGTTTGACCAATGAGCTGATAGTAGGCTATAGGAGAAAGAGGGGACAACACGCCCTCATCCACATCGACAGGGCTGTTGTGGAGCGAGTTAAGAGCTTCAAGCGTACACGTCACTAAGGACTTAACACGTTCACACACACACACACACACACACACACACACACACACACACACACACACACACACACACACACACACACACACACACACACACACACACACACAGTCATGAACAGGGCATGGTAGCGCCTCTTTCACCCCAGAAAGCTGAATAGATTTGGCATGGGCCCTCAGATCCTCAAAAAATTCTACAGCTGCACAATCAAGAGCATCTTGACTGGTTTTATCACCACTTGGTATGGCAATTGCACCACCCTTGATCGCAAAGCGATAGAAAGGGTGGTGAGGACAGCCCAGTACATCACTGGCACCGAGCTCCCGGCCATCCAGGACCTCGGTAGTAATGAGACTTGAAATTGAGCTTAGGTGCATCCTGTTTCCATTGATCATCCCTGAGATGATTCTACAACTTGATTGGAGTCCACCTGTGGTAAATTCAATTGATTGGACATGACTTGGAAACGCACACACATGTCTATATAAGGTCCCACAGTTGACAGTGCATGTCAGAGATAAAACCAAGTCATGAGGTCGAAGGAATTGTCCGTAGAGATCCAAGACAGGATTGTGTCGAGGCATAGATCTGGGGAAGGGCACCAAAAAATATCTCTAGCATTGAAGGTCCCCAAGAACATAGTGGCCTCCATCATTCTTAAATGGAAGAAGTTTGGAACCATCAAGTCTCTTCCTAGAGCTGGCCGTCTGGCCAAACTGAGCAATCAGGGGAGAAGGGCCTTGGTCAGGGATGTGACCAATAACCCACTGGTCACTCTGAAGGAGCTTCAGAGTCCCTCTATAGAGCTGGGAGAATCTTCCAGAAGGACAACCATCTCTGCAGCACTCCACTAATCAGGCCTTTATGGTAGAGTGGCCAGACGGAAGCCACTCCTCAGTAAAAGGCACATGACAGCCGATTTAGAGTTTGCAAAAAGGCACCGAAAGACTCTCAGACCATGAGAAACACAATTCTCTAGTCTGATGAAACCAAGATTGAACTCTGGGCCTGAATGCCAAGCGTCACTTCTGGAGGAAACCTGGCACCATCTCATGGTGGAGGCAGAATCATGCTGTGGGGATGTTTTTCAACGGCAGGGACTGGTAGACTAGTCAGGATCGAGGGAATGATGAACAGAGCAAAGTACAGAGAGATCCTTAATGAAAACTTGCTCCAGAGCGCTTAGGACCTCAGACTGGGGCGAAGGTTCACCTTCCAACAGGACAACGACACTAAGCACACAGCCAATACAACGCAGAAGTGGTTTCGGGAAAAGTCTCTGAATGTCCCAGAGTGGCCCAGCCAGAGCTCGGACTTTAACCCGATCGAACAATCTCTGGAGAGACCTGAAAATAGCTGTGCAGCGACTCTCCCCATCCAACCTGACAGCGCTTGAGGGGATCTGCAGAGAAGAATGTGAGGAACTCCCCAAATACTGGTGGGCACAAGGCTGTAATCGCTGCCAAAGGTGCTTACAACAAAGTACTGAGTAAAAGTTCTGAATACTTATGTAAATGTGATATTTCAGCATTTTATTTTTAATAACTTTTTTTTAGCAAGTGTTTTTGCTTTGTCATTATGGGGTATTGTGTGTAGATTGTTGAGGATTTACAGGCTGTAAGGCTGTAGCATAACAAAATGTGGAAATAGTCAAGGGGTCTGAATACTTTCCGAAGGTACAGTATTGTATTAGTTACTATTACATTTTTAAAATTATGTTTAAACTCTGCATTGTTGGGAAAGGTTCGTAAGCAAGCATTTCACTGTGAAGTCTGCCCCACTTGTATTCGGCGCATATGATAAACATTTGATAAACACATTTTTTTTTTAAATGTCCCGTAGATTATTTGTAAACGGTCGTCTTTCTGATTTGTATCCGTAGGGGATCTGAATGGTAAATTCAACGTCTGCAGAGGCCGTACAGCATTTAGTGTGATGGGGCCTCCGCGGAAGTCAGAGCATTCATACCTCTTGCGCTTCCCAGAGCTGTTTTGAAGGAATTTGGCAAGGAAGTGAGTTTGTGTTTATATAGGACCTCCTGCCCCCACCTACCGTCAACCTATAATGTAAATGCTGATCTATACAGAGGCCTCCGCATTGTTAAAACATTTGGGAAGCGCATAACGATGCGGTAAGGATCGAGAAGTCAGAGCATTCATACTTCTGGCGCTTCGGGGAGCTATCATAGGCATCCACACCACTCGTAGTGATTCAGGGCTAATCTCTATAGCCATCCAGGTAATTGGCTAAACAAAAAGACAACACCTTACCTCGTCTGAGATGTTGGAGTCCGTTTCCCGGTGCTTTACACAGGAGCGCAGCCAAGATAGCATGAAGTAAATAAAAAAAAACTTCACCGTTGTCCCACCTTCATTTCCATCCCAAATATCCCCATTGCACCACAGCAAAATGTACCTACATTTAGGCTATTGTTTATACTGTATGTGTATTTAACACTATGTTGAGGTAAAAATTGGAGTGTAATACTTGTATGGATGTCAAGCCTTGAATGGGTGTCATGTCATTGTCATCAATTAACTGCATTACCATACAGTTAAAAACTAATTTAACTACCACTACCGATTTCTGTATGCAAACTATGCTACCAGTTTATATGAATGGGAGTGAGCATTTAGCAGTCACTTTTTTTAACCTGAAAAGGGACAACTTCTAAATGTTGTGCAGCGAAAACAGCCGAAAACAGCAGACTATATCCAAATCGGATTTTTCTAACCACAATGTGGGCCTGTTACAATACATCAATCATTAGGATTTGTCAAATATCCACTTTGTTAGATCAGATTTATTGAATGTGTCTCAATCCATCTATCCCCGACGGTCTGCAATACATTGACATCTTCAACGCACCTATCCTCATTATCCCCCCCCATCTCTTTTTTTGTAAAAACAAAATGTATTAGGGGGTAGATCCGCTTTAATAATGCAGATAGATTGTGCCTTCCATCTAATTGTCTGCATTATTTCCAGTCCCTCCAATTTTTGTTGTAAATATACAGTACCAGTCAAAAGTTTGGACACACCCACTCATTCCAAGGTTTTTGTTTGTTTGTACTATTTTCTACATTGGAGAATAATAGTGAAGACATCAACTATGAAATAACACATATGGAATCATGTAGTAACCAAAACAGTGTTAAACAAATCAAAATATATTTTATATTTGAGATTCTTCAAAGTAGCCACCCTTTGCCTTGATGACAGCTTTGCACACTCTTGGCATTCTCTCAACCTGCTTCACCTGGAATGCTTTTCCAGCTGTCTTGAAAGAATTCCCACATATGCTGAGCACTTGTTGGCTGCGTTCTAATTGCTATATATTTGTCATCTGTGCTCTGATGTTTCACAAATGTTTAGAACATTTTTATTATCATAGATTGTACATATTGTAAATTAAAGATAAACATTTTTGCTAAGAGTATTATTATATTATTAATCAATTGACTATGACTTTTTAAATCACCCAGCAGTGCTATTTGCAGAGTAAGCGCTAGATAAATGTTGCAATTCTTTAGATATTCCTGAACTTGTGACCAAAAACAAACTACGTATGGACAGTACCAAAACAAATTATTGAATGTCTCGTTGCAGCAAGATCTGCAGAGCTGGGATGGTTGTATCACCCATCTACAGTGCCTTGCGAAAGTATTCGGCCCCCTTGAACTTTGCGACCTTTTGCCACATTTCAGGTTTCAAACATAAAGATATAAAACTGTATTTTTTTGTGAAGAATCAACAAGTGGGACACAATCATGAAGTGGAACGACATTTATTGGATATTTCAACCTTTTTTAACAAATAAAAAACTGAAAAATTGGGCGTGCAAAATTATTCAGCCCCTTTACTTTCAGTGCAGCAAACTCTCTCCAGAAGTTCAGTGAGGATCTCTGAATGATCCAATGTTGACCTAAATGACTAATGATGATAAATACAATCCACCTGTGTGTAACCAAGTCTCCGTATAAATGCACCTGCACTGTGATAGTCTCAGAGGTCCGTTAAAAGCGCAGAGAGCATCATGAAGAACAAGGAACACACCAGGCAGGTCCGAGATACTGTTGTGAAGAAGTTTAAAGCCGGATTTGGATACAAAAAGATTTCCCAAGCTTTAAACATCCCAAGGAGCACTGTGCAAGCGATAATATTGAAATGGAAGGAGTATCAGTCCACTGCAAATCAGTCGTATATTGCACAAATCTGGCCTTTATGGAAGAGTGGCAAGAAGAAAGCCATTTCTTAAAGATATCCATAAAAAGTGTTGTTTAAAGTTTGCCACAAGCCACCTGGGAGACACACCAAACATTTACATTTACATTTAAGTCATTTAGCAGACGCTCTTATCCAGAGCGACTTACAAATTGGTGCGTTCACCTTAAGACATCCAGTGGAACAGCCACTTTACAATAGTGCATCTAAATCTTTTAAGGGGGGTGAGAAGGATTACTTTATCCTATCCTAGGTATTCCTGAAAGGGGTGGGGTTTCAGGTGTCTCCGGAAGGTGGTGATTGACTCCGCTGTCCTGGCGTCGTGAGGGAGTTTGTTCCACCATTGGGGGGCCAGAGCAGCGAACAGTTTTGACTGGGCTGCGCGGGAACTGTACTTCCTCAGTGGTAGGGAGGCGAGCAGGCCAGAGGTGGATGAACGCAGTGCCCTTGTTTGGGTGTAGGGCCTGATCAGAGCCTGGAGGTACTGAGGTGCCGTTCCCCTCACAGCTCCGTAGGCAAGCACCATGGTCTTGTAGCGGATGCGAGCTTCAACTGGAAGCCAGTGGAGAGAGCGGAGGAGCGGGGTGACGTGAGAGAACTTGGGAAGGTTGAACACCAGACGGGCTGCGGCGTTCTGGATGAGTTGTAGGGGTTTAATGGCACAGGCAGGGAGCCCAGCCAACAGCGAGTTGCAGTAATCCAGACGGGAGATGACAAGTGCCTGGATTAGGACCTGCGCTGCTTCCTGTGTGAGGCAGGGTCGTACTCTGCGGATGTTGTAGAGCATGAACCTACAAGAACGGGCCACCGCCTTGATGTTAGTTGAGAACGACAAGGTGTTGTCCAGGATCACGCCAAGGTTCTTAAGCGCTCTGGGAGGAGGACACAATGGAGTTGTCAACCGTGATGGCGAGATCATGGAACGGGCAGTCCTTACCCGGGAGGAAGAGCAGCTCCGTCTTGCCGAGGTTCAGCTTGAGGTGGTGATCCGTCATCCACACTGATATGTCTGCCAGACATGCAGAGATGCGATTCGCCACCTGGTCATCAGCAGGGGGAAAGAAACAAACATGTGGAAGAAGGTGCTCTGGTCAGATGAAACCAAAATTGAACTTTTTGGCAACAATGCAAAACGTTATGTTTGGCGTAAAAGCAACACAGCTCATCACCCTGAACACACCATCCCCACTGTCAAACATGGTGGTGGCAGCATCATGGTTTGGGCCTGCTTTTCTTCAGCAGGGACAGGGAAGATGGTTAGAATTGATGGGAAGATGGATGGAGCCAAATACAGGACCATTCTGGAAGAAAACCTGATGGAGTCTGCAAAAGACCTGAGACTGGGACGGAGATTTGTCTTCCAACAAGACAATGATCCAAAACATAAAGCAAAATCTACAATGGAATGGTTCAAAAATAAACATATCCAGGTGTTAGAATGGCCAAGTCAAAGTCCAGACCTGAATCCAATCGAGAATCCGTGGAAAGAACTGAAAACTGCTGTTCACAAATGCTCTCCATCCAACCTCACTGAGCTCGAGCTGTTTTGCAAGGAGGAATGGGAAAAAAATTCAGTCTCTCGATGTGCATACCCCAAGCGACTTACAGGTGTAATTGCAGCAAAAGGTGGCGCTACAAAGTATTAACTTAAGGGGGCTGAATAATTTTGCATGCCCAATTTTTCAGTTTTTGATTTGTTAAAAAAGTTTGAAATATCCAATAAATGTCGTTCCACTTCATGATTGTGTCCCACTTGTAGTTGATTCTTCACAAAAAAATACAGTTTTATATCTTTATGTTTGAAGCCTGAAATGTGGCAAAAGGTTGCAAAGTTCAAGGGGGCCGAATACTTTCGCAAGGCACTGTATATAGCATTCTATTGGTTGCAATAATGTTGTATAATAATTTAAATTGAAAAGCTCTATGTTTTGAATCCGGCTTCATTTTGTGTATCAGTTCCATGTATTATGAATCGGTACATCAAAAATTTATTCCCAACTATTTTGCAATCTATGTGGCACAGCTGTCATTTTTTGGGGTCCTTAAATGAAACTGATATACTTTTTTATTTATCACAATTTTCTTTAGCCAATTTTGGTCTTTAATGCAAGTCCCGACAGACAAGTTCCTTACTTTCTCCCCCTTCCACTTGCCTCTTCCATTTTTGCTGTAATGCTGCAATTAGTTGGTTGTAATTTTGAGTAGAGCAGACATTTCCATATATTTCCCCAATCTCTTTCCAGGAGTTCAAACTCATCTTCGTGTCTTTGAAATCCCAACAAGGTTTCATAAAGATGTTTTTTATATGTGATCTTGTTCTGATAGGCTTTCATCAAAGTACTCCATGTTTTTTGTCAAGGAAGTGAGTTTGTGTTTATAAAGGATATACCGCCCCCACCTACCGTCAACCAATCATGTCAATGTTGAGCTATACGCAGCTATGCGGAGCCCTCCTCATATTGTTGCAAACTGTGTGAAGACCATTTCTTCCTAACAAAGACCGTAATTAATTTGCCAGAATTTTACATAATTATGACATACCATTGAAGGTTGCGCAATGTAACAGCAATATTTAGACTTAGGGTTGCCACCCGTTCGATAAAATACGGAACGGTCCCGTATTTCACTGAAAGAATAAACGTTTTGTTTTCAAAATGATAGTTTCCCGGATTTGACCATATTAATGACCTAAGGCTCATATTCTGTGTGTTTATTATATTATAATTAAGTCTATGATTTTATATCTGATAGAGCAGTCTGACTGAGCGGTGGTAGATAGCAGCAGGTTCGTATGCATTCATTCAAACAGCACATTCCTGTTTTTGCCAGCAGCTCTTCGCCATGCTTGAAGCACAGCGCTGTTTATGACTTCAAGCCTATCAACTCCTGAGATTAGGCTGGCAATACTATAGTTCCTATAAGAACATCCAATAGTCAAAGGTATATGAAGTACAAATAGTATAGAGAGAAATAGTCCTATAATTCCTATAATAACTACATCCTGTCACGCCCTAACCATAGATTGCTTTGTATGTTTCTATTTTTCGTTTGGTCAGGGTATAATGTGGGTGGATATTCTACGTTGTATGCCTAGGTGGTGTGTTTCTATGTTTAGGCCTGGTATGGTTCCCAATCAGAGGCAGCTGGTTATCGGTTATCGTAGGCAGCCTGTTTTCCCACTATGGGTGTGGGTAGTTGTTTTCTGTCTTCGTGTGTCTGCACCAGACAGAAATGTTTCGTTTGTTCCGCTTTGTTGTTTTTTTGTTCTAGTGTTCAGTTTCTTTATTAAATTTACCATGAACATGTACCACGCTGCACCTTGGTCCTCTTCACCTTCTTCCACCTACAAATATCGTTACAGAACTACCCACCAAAAAAGGACCGAGCAGCGTGGTAACCAGGAGCAGCGTGGAATGGACTCATGGACATGGGAGGAAATTCTGGACGGGAAGGGTTCCTACACATGGGAGGAGATCCTAGCTGGTGAAGGCAGCCAGGAGAGCGGAGGCAGCAGGTAAAGGGAGCCAGCGCTTTGAGGGAACATAGCTGGCAAGGAAGCCCGATAGGCAGCCCCAAAAATGTCTAGGGGCGGGGGCACACGGGAGTGTGGCTAAGTCAGGTAGGAGACCTGAGCCAACTCCCCGTGCTTACGATGTCGAGAGGTTGACCGGGCAGGCACCGTGTTATGCCGTGAGGCGCACGATGTCCCCAGTGCGCAGGCATAGCCCGGTGCGCTACATCGCAGCTCCTCGTATCGGCCGGGCTAGAGTGGGCATCGAGCCAGGAGTAATGAAGCCGGCTCAGTGCATCTGGGCTCCAGTGCGTCTCCTCGGCCCGGGTTATATGGCACCAGCCCTACGCACAGTGTCCCGGTTCGCCAGCACAGCCCAGTGCGGTCTGTTCCACCCCGCCGCACTTGCCGGGCTACAGGGAGTATCCAGCCAGGACAGGTTGTGCAGGCTCGGTGCTCAAGACCTCCAATGCGCCTCTACGGTCCGATCAATCTGGTGCCTCCTCCACGCACCAGGCCTCCTGTGGCAGCCCCACGCACCAGGCTGTCTCTCCGTCTCCTCCCTCCAGGTGCTCCCGCCTGTCCAGCGCTTCCAGAGTCACCTTCCTGTCAGGAGCTGCCAGAGCCGCCCGTCAGTCAGGAGCTGCCAGAGCCGCCCTTCACTCCGGCGCTGCCAGAGTCTCCCGTCTATTCGGGGCCCGCTGAAAGGGTCCCCAGTCCGGGGTCGGCGGCGAGGGTCGCCGCTCCAAAGGCACCACCTAAGTGGGCCCAGACTAAGGTGGAGTGGGGTCCACGTCCCACGCCAGAGCCGCCACCGCAGACAGATGCCCACCCAGACCCTCCCCTATGGGTTTAGGTTTTGCGGCCGGAGTCCGCAACTTTGGAGGGGTTATTGTCACTCCCTAACTGTAGATTGCTTTGTATGTTTCTATTTTTCATTTGGTCAGGGTGTGATGTGGGTGGGTATTCTACGTTGTATGTCTAGGTGTTGTGTTTCTATGTTTAGGCCTAGTATGGTTCCCAATCAGAGGCAGCTGGTTATCGTCTCTGATTGAGAACCATAATTAGGCAGCCTGTTTTCCCACTATGGGTAGTTGTTTTCTGTCTTTGTGTGTCTGCACCAGACAGAACTGTTTAGTTTCTTCCACTTTTTTTGTTTTTTTTGTTCTAGTGTTCAGTTTCTTTATTAAATTTACCATGAACACGTACCATGCTGCACCTTGGTCCTCTTCACCTTCTTCCACCTACGAATATCGTTAAACATCCTAAAACTTCTTAACTGGGAATCTGGAAGACTCATGTTAAAAGGAAGCACCAGCTTTCAAATGTTCTGAGCAAAGAACTTAAACGTTAGCTTTTTTACATGACACATATTGCACTTGTACTTTTTTCTCCAACACTGTTTTTCCATTATTTAAACCAAATTGAACATGTTTTATTTATTTGAGACTAAATTGATTTTATTTATGTATTATATAAAGTTAAAATAAGTGTTCATTCAGTATTGTTGTTATTGTCATTATTACAAATATATATATAAAAATCGTCCGATTAATCGGTTTTGTTTTGGTCCTCCAATAATTGGTATCGGTGTTGAAAAATCATTATCGGTCGACCTCTATCAGGGATACACCTGGCTGCTCTTTGAGAACTGCCTGGTGTATCGTGGGCAGGTCTCATGTCAGAAAACATCAGACCATTCAAAACCTTGACATCAAGATGGCAGACACTCGCCACGTACACAAACACACACTAAATACATTAACTTTCAGGATTGAGGAGAGGATGGCTGTTCTGCGGCGCAGGTTTACCCTCAGGTCGGTGGACATTCCATCTCTGAAACCCATCTTTCGGAGGAAAAAGCTGTCCCGCCCAGATTTGTATCCAGCATTGAGCATATCACGTTTAAACCACTTTAAAACATTTTTTAGAGTGGATATATGATGGATTTTATTGTGATTTTATACACTCTTATTCCTGCTGATACAGTTGAAGTCAGAAGTTTACACCTTAGCCAAATACATTTAAACTCAGTTTTCACAATTCCTGACATTTAATCATAGTAAAGATTCCCTGTCTTAGGTCAGTCAGCATCACCACTTTATTTTAATGTGAAATTTCAGAATAATAGTGAGTGATTTATTTCAGCTTTTATTTCTTTCATCACATTCCCAGTGGGTCAGAAGTTTACATACACTCAATTAGTATTTGGTAGCACTGCCTTTAAATTGTTTATCTTGGGTCAAATGTTTTGGGTAGCCTTCCACAAGCTTTCCACAATAAATTTGGTGAATTTTGGCCAATTCCTCCTGACAGAGCTGGTGTAACTGAGTTGGGTTTGTAGGCCTCCTTGCCTGCACACGCTTTTTCAGTTCTGCCCACACATTTTCAGTAGGATCGAAGTCAAGGCTTTGTGATGGCCACTCTAATACCTTGACTTTGTTGTCCTTAAGCAATTTTGCCACAACTTTGGAAGTATGATTGTCCATTTGGAAGACCCATTTGCGACCAAGCTTTAACTTCCTGACTGATGCATGAGATGTTGCTTCAATATATATAGGTCTTGGCTAATTTCTTTTGATTTTCACATGATGTTAAGCAAAGAGGCACTGAATTTGAAGGTAGGAAATACATCCACAGGTACACCTCCAATTTACTCATGTGATGTCAATTAGCCTATCAGAAGCTTCTAAAGCCATGACAATTTTCTGGAATTTTCCAAGCTGTTTAAAGGCACAGTCAACTTAGTGTATGTAAACTTCTGACCCACTGGAATTGTGATACAGTGAATTATAAGTGAAATAATCTGCCTGTAAACAATTGTTGGAAAAAGGACTTGTGTAATGCACAAAGTAGATGTCCAAACGGACTTGCCAAAACTATAGTTTGTTAACAAGAAATTTGTGGTGTGGTTGAAAAACGAGTTTTAATGACTCCAACAAAATGCATGGAAACTTTCGACTTCAACTGTAGCTATTTGTTCAGCACTTTTGAAATGTACAGCGACAGAATTGAGAACATGGGCCGTTCTTACAGTATTCTCCCTGTACATCAAGTCAGAACCGTAAGATAAATAAAGGGGGCATAGAAGCAGACAATGAAAGCTCTTACAATATTCAATGATTACATTTCTCTAAAACATGCTATAGGCTACATGTGCAGAACAGTAGGCTAAGTTATGAGGGGGAAAGGGACCAAATTATTAGGGTGGGGCACAATGGCTACTAACAGCTTACTACACAACATACACTTATGTTGTGTATCACATACATATCACATACATATCTCCCTGGCATATTACATCATTTATGCAACAGCATACCATACATTGTTGGACTCAACTTGTTGTGCTGTGCTCACTTAAAACTTTGTCATCAATGTCTGGCGTTCTCTGGATTTATGGTGCTTTCAAGACAACTGGGAATGACAAGGTCGAATCATGACATCCGTGATCTTCAGGTCAGAGCTCTAGAAAGAGGCCCGAGTTCCCCACTTGGAATTCCGAGTTGGAGCTTGTTTTTTTCCAGAGTTCCCAGTTGAATTGAACTGACTGAAGTCTGAGATCACCCAGTTCTGACGTTTCCAGTTGTTTGAACATGGCAGAAGTCGTACTGGATTGACAGCAATGCCATTGGAACAATCTTATCTGTGGCCAATGACCGTGGCATGATTTTTGAGCTCTCTCTGTAGATTTTGCTGTGACGTACTGTAGAGTCCCCATGAGTGACAGAACACTGAGACAATCACAGCACAACTAGAGAACAATATCAACCCCTATGCTCCGTATTTTCCACTGGCTGCCCCACCACCACAGAAAGCACTGAGCTAGGCTGAAACACCTGCATTTTGGAGCTGCCTTACTTAAGAAAGCAAAAAAATAAACTATTGACTCAATTATACATTTTTTGCAAACTGATATGTGACACATTATTGTGGCATTAATACATGCAAAACAGGCACAAAAAAAGTTTATTTTAGCTAAACAGTTGGTGCTCTTCCCCACCTGCCCTGAATGATTGGTCACCCGTGGGTATAATATTTGTTTATCTGTAACTTTCTCACTCATCATTATACACGATTCATTCAGGACTGTCCGTAATTATGGTATTTTGCAGTACATAGGGTGCTTATATACCTTAAAGGAGCCAATAGTGTACCATATAGTCCACAGGTATAAAATTGTACTTTTAGAAAATGTACACTTGCCTTTTTAGTGATAAAGCCATTTTTAAGTAGCAAAAATGTACCTCTTCTCTATATCAAGTCCCGCACGTGTACACGCCTCTTTGCTATACCAATTTTGACACCAACGGAGCAAATTCAGGGAGAAGCCCAGTCCAGGGGCCTGTTGCACAAAACTAGGATAAGGGATTAAGCCAGGATATCTTGGTGATCCTGGCTCAATTGATCCGTAATCCGGTTGCACTAAAGATGGATAGGGGGCAGGAGGATATGTTATGGTATAAATTACCATGGAGATTTATTCTGTGGAGCTAGCCTGCTCCAGACCAGGCTAAATTCCAGGATCTATTTAATCTCATCCCTAATGTCAGTCAGCAGTCACCACAAATGGAAACCAATAGTTATTTCACTGCTCACTATACATTGTTATCACATATAACTAGACCCACTGTTATTATTTAAACGTTTGTGATCATTAATTTCAATGATTTTGGATAAAAAATGATTTTTAGATGATGTTGCTATCATTAGATAATTTACAGTTTCCCATAGACTATAAGGCTATATATAAAATGATAGAATATTAGGGCTACAGAGGGAAAAAACACAAGTCATAATATTGTAACCAGTTGTTTTAAAGGAGGACAGATGTGGGGCATTTCGTGAAATTGTACTTCAGTATGGTTTCATAAACAAAGACATGCTGATGTGCCAGAATATTAAGTATCACATTGTCATAAGTATCAAAACTGTAAAAACAATATGTAGCTTTTCTGCAGAAAGAACCAGCCTCATAAATTTATGACTTTATCCTTTTCTTCAGTGTGGCCCTAGTACTCTGTCATATAAACAAAGACACATTCCATATGAATATAAAAACACAATGTGTAACATTATGTTCCTTTATTGAATAAGGACAAAACAAAGCAGGTAAACCATCAGCTCCTTTCGAAACTGAAGTCACAGTGACTCTACAAGATGGAAAGCACAGAATCCAAGCATATTATACAAAATTATACATACACATTCAAAGGTCTGTATATAACACACCCTGCATGTCTGCACACTAAAATAAATGCAGGACAAATCCATACACATCAACTGAACAGACAAATGAATGGATGCAGTAGCCTCCCTGCAGCCTTGTATTACACACAGTATACCGCACAAACATCATAAGAGGCCAAATTCGTCAAAAACGAACCCAAAAAACCCAAATTCCTCTGCCACCGCAGGACATATTTAACCAAAATTGAAAGCACACATACTAACTAAAATAATTCAACACATATTGGTCCCTCAGCAGCCGACCACTGTCGTCATCAGGGAAGATTGCCGGATTGTCCCAGTCCATGGCTGGTGGCACTCTGGGGGCCCTCTCCTTCCTCAGGCAGGCCACATTGTGGAGGACAGCACAAGCCACAGTAATATCACATGCCCTAACAGGGCTGACCCTTAATTTGTGAAGGCAGTGAAAGCGTGCCTTCAGGAGGCCAAAGGTCATTTCAACTCTGGCCCTGGTCCTGGCATGGGCATGGTTGTAGGCCTGCTGTGCTTCCTGGGGGTCTGTGAAAGGTGTCAGGAGAAAAGGCTGGCAGCCATACCCCTGTCTCCCAGCAACACACCAGAGAATTCACCTGTCAACACAAAATCTCATCATTACTACCTCATAAACACAGTGATATTCTTGACACAGCCATGATGGTTATAAATAGGGGTTGTGTGGCTTACCTTGTGATAGGCACTGATAGATTTCAGAGGCCCGAAAGATTCTGGAGTCATGGACTGAGCCAGGCCATTTTGCCACAACATTGCTGATCACACAGTCAGCATTGCAGACCATCTGAAATCATAAGATGAGGAATATTACACCAATCAATGCACATCACTGGCAATGCAGAGTGTTCGTCAATGGACAATATCAAAAAGTTATGTTCACCTGAACATTAATGCTGTGAAAGGATTTCCTATTCACAAAATCGGCCTCATGGGCACCTGAGGGGCTTTTATCCTTATGTGTGTGCAGTCCACTGCACCAATGACATTGGGGAAACCTGTCACACAAAGTAATGAGTATCCTACTATGTGTTAACAGTTGTCCTGTAATTTGTAGATCCTCTTACCTGCAATCCTATAGAACTCCTCTTTGATGTCACAGAGTCTTCTGTGGCCAGGAAGGAGATGAAGACATCTGCTAATGCTTTGATAGCCAGACACACACTCCTTATTGTGCGGCAAATTGTGGCCTTGTTCAGCTGTTCTGCATCCCCCACTGAGTACAGGAAGGCTCCACTAGCAAAAAGCGCAAGGCCACACAAACCATTTGCTCCACACTCAGTGCATGGCTCCGTGCAGTGCGGTGCTTAATCCTGGGACCCAGTAGTCTGCATAGATACCTGATGCCATCTGCAGAAAACCTGTATCTTTCATATAGATGGTCATCAGGGAAGGCCAGTGGGTCCAACCGGTCCCTGAAGACCCTTTCTCGCCTGAAGGCTCTCCTCAGCACAAGTGCTTCTTCATCCACCACATCTCGCACGAATGGGCATGCCATTGTCAGAGCAGAAAGGAACACACAATTTTGGGCCTTCATATAGGCTAGTGGCCACACCTGGTGCTGGGGGTGGGCAAAAGAGGGCGATGCCTTATAACGATGACTTGGTTGTACTGATTGCTGGGAAAATAAAAAAAACCTTAGAAAGATGCCACCGTCCTGTGTGCTCACAATAAGAGCTCATATGTCATGGCTCACTTGACTTTACGAGAATATACCTAATTTTTATTTTGAGCTGTGTCATCTTCTTGGAGCTGGGGAGGAAAGAAAAATAATGATTAATACATTTGTGTTACAGTTAGCATACAGTGTACATTGAAGGCATATCTCACCTCCCTCTCAAGTTTTTTTATTTCAAGGTCCAGTTTCCTAATTGTCCTCTTTTTTTTATTTCGGACTCCAGTGCAAGATTTTCCATCTTTTTCTTCTTGTACTGAATGTCTATGTCTGCCAGTTCTATTTGGCGCCGGAGGTGGTTGCCATACAACTTTCTGATAGCTTGTGAGCTCTGTGAACACAATACAATTAGCGCAGCTGGAATTTGGCAGGATGTGGTGTCCTTTTATTAATACGCACTATGTTGCCAGGCTGGTTTTCCCACTGTATAGCATCTGGGTCCTGTAAAAGAAATTAGATTTTTTGATTTTGATGAGGACTCCTCACCATTGTAGAGTAAATAGTACTTTCACAGTCTTAACATGATACCTCATGCCTTCTGGAATCCAGAGAGATGGTCTCCTCCTCATCATCGTCTCCATCATGTGCTGTTGCTGCTGCACTGGGGCCTTCACCCTATCACATTTAATCGGATTCATATTGAAGCTAGTAGACAAGACATGCCAGGCCTACAGTATGCCTTTGATGGAGTACTCACTGGATCAGCATCGTCTGGTGCTTGTGCTGGTGGCTCTAACAGGAACACAGTGCTGCCAGGCACTGCAAGGCAATAGGTAAACCAAAGTCAGACAGTCCAAATTGATTCAATATGAATGTGGTTGTATCCCATGTAGAGATGGAAGGACATACCTTGAATGAAGCGGGTGGCATCTTGGGAGGAACCTATGCTCGTCTCTTTCCCCCCAGGGATCCCCTCTAAGACGGGCCGGCCTTTATTTAGCTCCAAGGCCATGTCCTCTGCTGGGGTAAGGTCAGCCTTTGGTGACCCACCACCCGTGCCTTGTCTGTGGGTATTCTTTTCACTGCTAAAACAGTACAGACAATGTGTGAGCAGGCACCTTCTGGGTACAATATATGCTTGTGCTTTGTTAAATATTAGTCAGGGACCATACCATTCTGCAGAATGTTCTTGTATTTGATTTTGACCTGCTGCCATGTCCGTTTTGGCCCGTTCATGTTTAATCTACACACACACACACACACACACACACACATTTAATGGAGTCACACTGCAAAAAATTACTTGGTATTTTTGTCTTGTTTTCAGTAAAAATATCAAAAAATTTATCATAGCTTTATACAGTGTGATGGAGTTACTTTACACAATTTCACTCATATCTGCAGTGCATTTCAATTAAAAATTTAACCGTTTCATAATTACAGTACAACTGCATTTTTGGAGATGTGAATTAAATATTTGAATTGTAATTGTGATGTTTCAGCGGAGCGGTGAGTGTGTAATTGTGCACTACTTACGCATTCAGGCGGTCTGCAATACTTTGCCACGCTTTTTCTCTTTGCTTTATCACTGTGGCGGTGTTGCCTTTCTTCTTAATTATATCTTTTACCTCCTCGTATGCCTCCATGAGGATTTGTGCTTCCGACGGGGAAAAGTACGCGGCTCTAGTTGCCATGGTAAATCAGTTAATCTGTGATCTGTGGCGGGGTCTATTTGAGTGAGCCGTGAGCGCGCACCTATCCAGGATTGGTTTCACCTGGCTTAATGAATCCGTGTCTGCTCATCCTGGCTTGGTCTTTGTGCAACCAATTAAGCCTGGACGCACATGTTTTGGCTTCATTGAGCTCAGCTGAGTCATTTATCCCGGATGTCTTAATTCTACTTTTGTGCAACAGGCCCCTGGACTCAAACCTGGGCACTGCAATTGTCAACCTAATACCCTAACCATTACAACCAAGAGGTCTGTACCTCTTGACAAGGTCACTCAGTGTTGCGTTATGGTCGCTACAATATTAAATGAGTTCTTTATTGTCACATGCTCTTATGGAAGCCTTTATAAAGACTTCAGAACTGGCACCAGACATGCTCAAACTTTAATATAATACACCACTTGAACGGATGTGTTGTACCAGTTTAAGGTTGGTGAAAAACAAATGACTGAAAGCTACACCCCCATTAATCCACACGTCCACCCTGGGAAGCAGAAATGTACCTTCACATGTGTACCTCTGAAGGTACATAGCGTATATTGATATTTTGTACCCCAGGGAACAATACTGTACCCTAACCGTGTGTGTAAACAGTGCCTGATGACATTTGGACTGCAGTGACCAGAATTAATTGAATGTTTAGTGTGTGTGTGAGTGTGAATCCACACACATGGGGAATTACGGTGTGGTCTTTGTGGAACCACTAGGGGACAACACTTGTTTTTTCTCCTTTGGTACCTTATGTATCAGTAGAAAACAAAATCTAGATCAGGGAATCATTTGGTCCTGTGCTTAAAAGGTAGTGCATAATTCATAAGAACACACACCACAATTATAATGGGCTTTGACGGCAGTGAAAATATCCCCAGCCCCCAAGACTTAGGAGCCATGACTCAGTGAGAGCTGTATGTAGATTCAAAACTTTATTTATGGAATACAGTGTAGAAAGCATTTTTCCAGTCAAAGCAAATGGCTTGCACAATTACACACAGTGGAAATAAAGCCACAGAGAAATAAAAAGAAAGAAACCCTGCTCTAATTCCATACGGCCTTATTCTGGCTATGGTGAGGTAACGCATCCTCTGAAAACCTAAGCGAAGGACTGACCCACCTGCAGCAGTGTGTGATGCACACAGCTCTACACACCACCACAACACTGTATTACCTCTAGTACCGTGTCACAAAATGGCACCCTATTCCCGGCCGATATTTTGGCACTACTCCTCACTGAAACTGTAGTCCATCCAATTACTGATGGCCCTGCTACCCCTTAAAAGTTGCCTTGTAGGCCATGGTAGAGGTCGTCGTATGGCTGGCTCTAGACAAGTGCTTGAGAGAGGCGAGTAGCATGCCTGAAGTATGGGAAAGACGGGAGGAGGGTGGTTGGAAATTCATTTTACAGACTGCCTGTCTGACTATCCATCTGGAACAGCTAGTAATTCCCTCTACCTCAATCCTTCCTTCCGTCTCTCAAATCTTTCACATGCACACCCCCCAAGGCACTGATCCTGCTCTGTTTATATTCTCAGCAGAGAGAAAGAGAGAAAGACGAGCCGAAGGAAGAAAGGAACAGATTGGGAAGAGTAAGTAAGCCCAAAATGGTATTGGATTGTTCTTGTATATCACAAACAATGTACAGAGAAGAGCGTTGTTTATTTCTGCGGAAAACATAGAACCGGAACAAGAACACTAACTAGACTGGAGAACACACACAGAATCCCCCCCCCTCCCCTCCATTCTACTCGGCTGGAACCGGCCTTCCCGCCACATCTTTTTATTTTTTTTAACACACGACAACATGGAATCAAAAAAAGAAACACAAAATTAAATAGGGCTGCAAAACGCAATAGGATGCCAACGCAATAAACTAAAGATAATAATCATAAATCTAATAATAATAATAATATACAAATACGGATCTAGCCAGCCCCCCGCAGTTTTAGGAACATGGCATGGTTGAAATAAAAAAAGGAAGAAACTTCCAAATCCAAAAATCACAGATCTCTCTTACAGTGTATTTAACAAGATATCCAAGCAGAGAGAGCCCATTCACCGAGATTCATATATATTTTTTTATCCAACGTCATTTAAGTCACGTGATCACGAGAAAGATACTAAATGTACAATCCTGCTAGAATGATAATCTCTATGTGAGAATCTCTCTGGAGACGCAGATAATAATAATAACCCCGTCGTAATTTTTGTCATCATGCACTAAATAGGAACAGCTACTTTATTACATTACACACCATTTTAAAAAAAGACGTTTTTTTTCTCTTTACATAGGATTTTTTTTCTTTATAATTTATTTATTTTTTGAAAAACAAAACCGGAAACGATAGAATAACTAAAATAAAGAGCTCATTCAGAGTACATCATCATCATTATTATAATTTTTGCCTTGTGTGACCTAACACAGCACAGCTGTCGTATGAACGCACAGAGAAGGAAAGCGGGAGGGAGGAAGGATAGGCTTCATTGACACATAGACCTCACCTATTCCCCAGTGTATAGAGAGAATGTAGTAGTGTAGGGTTGGGGACAGTGTGGCTGGCACTACAGCCAGAGAATGCCCCCTTAAATAACTGGTCTGGAGTCAGATCTCCCTACTCAAGTCCATTCCTCAACACATTCCAAGTCAAACTAAAAACTGACTCTGGACCAGTGTTGAAGGGGACCATCTCCATCTACACCAGGAGTGATAGTGGTGCCTGGTTCCAATCCGCACTGCTTGAGGGTAGGATAGGGTTGGTTTGGAGTGGGGATAGTGTTAAGGGCGTAGGGGAGTGGAGGGTTAGAGGGGTTGGGTAGCGGTCAAAGGGGTGAGGGGGTTTGTCATTCCTCAGTTCTGCATCTGCTCAAAAAACTTGTAGGTGGGGTTCTCATAGCCGTTCTGCTGCATCTTAGACAGGTGGCGCTCCTCAGGGGTGACTGCTGCATCCACCTGCAGAACAGAGAGAGATGTGTTACACATAAAATATGGTATTCCCTCGTACACCAGGGGTGTCAAAGTCATTCCACGGAGGGCAAAGTGTCTACGGGTGTTTGTTTTTTCAGTTCAATTAAGGACTTAAGACAACCAGGTGAGGGGAGTTCCTTACTAATTAATGACCGAAAACCCGCAGACAGTTGTCCCTCCGTGGAATGAGTTTGACACGTGTCATACACTATTGCCGTTTTTTTGTTGTTGTTGTTGTTGTTAAACGAGTGGGAGCGGTTCCCACTCCTTACATATTTACTGATGCAGTAGGATGGATTCGTACCCATGCTGACACGGTACATGTGCACTGTTTACCTTCTACACAGACTTTGGATTCAAGTCTCAAACAAACTCAATAACAACAGAAATAGAGACAGGAAACACTGAGCCAAAGTCAAAAACAGTACACGCATGCATGCATAGCATATATTTTACTATCCTTGTGGAGACCTAAAATTGATTTCCATTGAAAATCCTTTTGTTCTAATCACAAACCTAACCCGACCTCCTAACCCTAGCCTTTGTTCTCGTGGGAGAATTTCCCTTGTTTCACTATCCTTGTGGGGACATTTAGGAGATTTCCGGTACTCACTAGGATTAGTAATACAAGTCCACACACACACACACACACCACACATCTCCTCTACTCCTCACCTCGACGACTCCGTGGTGGATGGACGTGTACTGCTTCTTCCTCAGCATCACCAGGGTGATGACGATGACGGTCGCTATGACGACGCCTCCCACCATCAGCCCGATGATGGCGCCCTTGTTAGAGCCGACATCCTCGGCAAAGAACACCTAGAGAGAGGAGAGAAAAAGAGAGAGACTAAGTCACACTGCACAACCAATCACAAATACTGACAGGATTTATGGAGACAGATCTGGGGTCAGGAGTTCAAGGCATTAAGGTTAAATGAAGTTGGAGTAGGAATAATTTGGGGTTTGGATGGAATGCAAAAGACATGATTAAGGTTCAGAGTTACATTATTGAGGGATTTTAGAGGTAAGCTTAAAGTTATGCTATACAAGATGATTGTTACATAATTTTTGTTCCTTATTTAATGAGGACAATTATAAATGTATAAGAGATTTAATTGGGCACAAAACTCATTTTTGGAAGTGTGAATGTGTGTGTGTCGCGTTTTCAATTTCAGACAGTGTTCATCTGAGGACAATTATAAATTAGCGCTGGTGTGAAACTAACATCCTGGCATCATAGACGCCAGTTACCAACCCCGGTCGTCTCGGCAGGCCTTGGTTACCATGCCAATGGTCAGCCAATACATATGGATAGACATATGGATATACCCATATGGGCATGGATACAGTCATGGGATATGTCTGGGATAACTCCATGATGCTTGTATCTGTGGCCATTTATGAAAAGCGTGCAAATATACAAAATGGAGTGGTGTATGTGTACCGGCTTTGGTGGTATGTGTATGTGTGTGTATAGATACCAGTTTCTGGTGGTGCACCTCGAATCCGGTGCTGTGCCTCTCCTCTGCCTCCATCCTGAGCTCAGGGATCTCCTCTGGCTTCAGACCAGAC
The DNA here is from genome assembly GCF_034236695.1 of Oncorhynchus nerka. Taxonomy (NCBI): domain Eukaryota; kingdom Metazoa; phylum Chordata; class Actinopteri; order Salmoniformes; family Salmonidae; genus Oncorhynchus; species Oncorhynchus nerka. The sequence continues at coordinate 52,394,450 of NC_088400.1, read as the reverse complement.
ACTGGTCGTGTTGGAAAGCCTCTATCAGGAAAAGGGCGGGCATCCACAGGTTCAACTAGGGAGAGAGCGAAAGTGAAAAGGTAGGATGAGTATTTTCTTAATATAGTTTCACGTTGACCCTGACAGCTGTCTACAATCAGTTATGGATCCTACACACACACACACGTGTATATATATATATATATAAGAATATTTCATTCAGATCTAGGATGTGTTATTTTAGTGTTCCCTTTATTTTTTTGAGCAGTGTATATATATACAGTGCCTTGCGAAAGTATTCGGCCCCCTTGAACTTTGCGACCTTTTGCCACATTTCAGGCTTCAAACATAAAGATATAAAATTGTATTTTTTTGTGAAGAATCAACAACAAGTGGGACACAATCATGAAGTGGAACAACATTTATTGGATATTTCAACCTTTTTTAACAAATCAAAAACTAAAAAAATTGGGCGTGCAAAATTATTCAGCCCCTTTACTTTCAGTGCAGCAAACTCTCTCCAGAAGTTCAGTGAGGATCTCTGAATGATCCAATGTTGACCTAAATGACTAATGATGATAAATACAATCCACCTGTGTGTAATCAAGTCTCCGTATAAATGCACCTGCACTGTGATAGTCTCAGAGGTCCGTTAAAAGCGCAGAGAGCATCATGAAGAACAAGGAACACACCAGGCAGGTCCGAGATACTGTTGTGAAGAAGTTTAAAGCCGGATTTGGATACAAAAAGATTTCCCAAGCTTTAAACATCCCAAGGAGCACTGTGCAAGCAATAATATTGAAATGGAAGGAGTATCAGTCCACTGCAAATCTACCAAGACCTGGCCGTCCCTCTAAACTTTCAGCTCATACAAGGAGAAGACTGATCAGAGATGCAGCCAAGAGGCCCATGATCACTCCGGATGAACTGCAGAGATCTACAGCTGAGGTGGGAGACTCTGTCCATAGGACAACAATCAGTCGTATATTGCACAAATCTGGCCTTTATGGAAGAGTGGCAAGAAGAAAGCCATTTCTTAAAGATATCCATAAAAAGTGTCGTTTAAAGTTTGCCACAAGCCACCTGGGAGACACACCAAACATGTGGAAGAAGGTGCTCTGGTCAGATGAAACCAAAATTGAACTTTTTGGCAACAATGCAAAACGTTATGTTTGGCGTAAAAGCAACACAGCTCATCACCCTGAACACACCATCCCCACTGTCAAACATGGTGGTGGCAGCATCATGGTTTGGGCCTGATTTTCTTCAGCAGGGACAGGGAAGATGGTTAAAATTGATGGGAAGATGGATGGAGCCAAATACAGGACCATTCTGGAAGAAAACCTGATGGAGTCTGCAAAAGACCTGAGACTGGGACGGAGATTTGTCTTCCAACAAGACAATGATCCAAAACAAAAAGCAAAATCTACAATGGAATGGTTCAAAAATAAACATATCCAGGTGTTAGAATGGCCAAGTCAAAGTCCAGACCTGAATCCAATCGAGAATCTGTGGAAAGAACTGAAAACTGCTGTTCACAAATGCTCTCCATCCAACCTCACTGAGCTCGAGCTGTTTTGCAAGGAGGAATGGGAAAAAAATTCAGTCTCTCGATGTGCAAAACTGATAGAAAAAAACTGTCAGTTTTTGATTTGTTAAAAAAGTTTGAAATATCCAATAAATGTCGTTCCACTTCATGATTGTGTCCCACTTGTTGTTGATTCTTCACAAAAAAAATCAGTTTTATATCTTTATGTTTGAAGCCTGAAATGTGGCAAAAGGTCGCAAAGTTCAAGGGGGCCGAATACTTTCGCAAGGCACTATATATATATATGTATATATATACACACATATATATATATATACACACATATATATATATATACACATATATATATATATATATATATATACATACACATATATACACTGCTCAAAAAAAAAAAGGTGAACACTAAAATAACAGTAGATCTGAATGAAATATTCTTATTAAATACTTTTTTCTTTACATAGTTGAATGTGCTGACAACAAAATCACACAAAAATTATCAATGGAAATCAAATTTATCAACCCATGGAGGTCTGGATTTGGAGTCACACTCAAAATTAAAGTGGAAAACCACACTACAGGCTGATCCAACTTTGATGTAATGTCCTTAAAACAAGTCAAAATGAGGCTCAGTAGTGTGTGTGGCCTCCACGTGCCTGTATGACCTCCCTACAACGCCTGGGCATTCTCCTGATGAGGTGGTGGATGGTCTCCTGAGGGATCTCCTCCCAGAACTGGACTAAAGCATCCGCCAACTCCTGGACAGTCTGTGGTGCAACGTGGCGTTGGTGGATGGAGCGATACATGATGTCCCAGATGTGCTCAATTGGATTCAGGTCTGGGGAACGGGCAGGCTAGTCCATAGCATCAATGCCTTCCTCTTGCAGGAACTGCTGACACACTCCAGCCACATGAGGTCTAGCATTGTCTTGCATTAGGAGGAACCCAGGGCCAACTGCACCAGCATATGGTCTCACAAGGGGTCTGAGGATCTCATCTCGGTACCTAATGGCAGTCAGAATACCTCTGGCGAGCACATGGAGGGCTGTGCGGCCCCCCAAAGAAATGCCACCCCACACCATGACTGACCCACCGCCAAACCGATCATGCTGGAGGATGTTGCAGGCAGTCGAACGTTCTCCACGGCGTCTCCAGTCTGTCACATGTGCTCAGTGTGAACCTGCTTTCATCTGTGAAGAGCACAGGGCGCCAGTGGCTAATTTGCCAATCTTGGTGTTCTCTGGCAAATGCCAAACACCCTGCACGGTGTTGGGCTGTAAGCATAACCCCCACCTGTGGACGTCGGGCCCTCATACCACCCTCATGGAGTCTGTTTCTGACCGTTTGAGCAGACACATGCACATTTGTGGCCTGCTGGAGGTCATTTTGCAGGGCTCTGGCAGTGCTCCTCCTTGCACAAAGGCGGAGGTAGCGGTCCTGCTGCTGGGTTGTTGCCCTCCTACGGCCTCCTCCACATCTCCTGATGTACTGGCCTATCTCCTGGTAGCGCCTCCATGCTCTGGACACTACACTGACAGACACAGCAAACCTTCTTACCACAGCTCGCATTGATGTTCCATCCTGGATGAGCTGTACTACCTGAGCCACTTGTGTGGGTTGTAGACTCCGTCTCATGCTACCACTAGAGTGAAAGCACAGTCAGCATTCAAAAGTGACCAAAACATCAGCCAGGAAGCATAGGAACTGAGAAGTGGTCTGGTCACCACCTGCAGAACCACTCCTTTATTGGGGGTGTCTTGCTAATTGCCTATAGTTTCCACCTGTTGTCTATTCCATTTGCACAACAGCATGTGAAATGTTCCTTCCTAAGTGGACAGTTTGATTTCACAGAAGTGTGATTGACTTGGAGTTACATTGTGTTTAAGTGTTCCCTTTATTTTTTTGAGCAGTGTATATACATATACATATATATAACATGGTTCTATGTATAATACACCTACCCTGGTTCTGTCGGTTCCCACCCTGATTCTGGGTGTATACCCTGGTAGTCTGTACTATACCTACCCTGATTCTGGGTGTATTGATCATAGCTTTAGGCACACCTACCCTGGTTATCTGTGTTGACCTGGTTGAAGCTCTCAGGGTGGATGAAGCCCAGTCCGTCCAGGCCCATGTCCAGGTCCATGTCTTCTTCCTGGGGCAGCAGGTCCAGGGTAGCCCTGGTGCTGTCTGGAAGACTGTCGGGCACCAGGGCGTCATTTCCGTAGCTCACCCGCACGTCACTCTGCAGGTTGGACAGCTGCTGGGCCATATCTGCCTGCTCCTTCTGCAACAACTCTGGAGAGGGAAGGAGAGAAGGAGGGGAAGAGGAGAGGGAGGAAAAGGAAGAGAATAAGGTGGGAGAAAGAAGAAAATAGAAAAAGGGGAAGAGGGTGAAAGACAGCAGCAGAGAGAGAAGAATAGAAAGGGGAGGATGGAAGGTTCAAGAAACAAGGAAAACCAGGGTAGAGAGGAAAAAGAGAAAACAACGCTGTTGCAGTAGAGTGGTAAATGACTGTGTAACTGAACAATTACGATGATTTATTAGTACATACAAAGACAATAAAATAGGATCACTAGAAGTCCCACCATTTCCTATATAAAGTGCATACGGAAAGTATTCAGACCCCTTGACAATTTTCCATGATATGTTACGTTATAGCCTCAGGGACTATGGTGGTCTGCTTGAAACATGTAGGAATTACAGACTCAGTCGGAGAGAGGTTGAAAATGTCAGTGAAGACACTTGCAAGTTGGTCCGCGCATGCTTTGAGTACACGTCCTGGTAATCCATCTGGCCCCGCGGCTTTGTGAATGTTGACCTGTTTAAAGGTTGTATTCACATCGGCTACCGAGAGCGTTATCACACAGTCATCCAGAACAGCTGGTGCGCTCAAAAATGCTTCAGTGTTGCTTGCCTCGAAGTGAGCACAAAAAAAGGCATTTAGCTTGTCTGTTAGGCTTGTGTCACTGGGCAGCTCACGTCTGGGTTTCCCTTTGTAGTCCGTAATATTTTTCAAGCCCTGCCACATTCGATGAGCATCAAAGCCGATGTAGTAGGATTCAATCTTAATCCTGTATTGACACTTTGCTTGTTTGATGGTTCGTCTGAGGGCATAGAGTGATTTCTTATATGCGTCCAGATTAGTGTCCCACCCCTTGAAAGCAGCAGCTCTAACCTTTAGCTCGATTCAGATGTTGCCTGTAATCCTGGCTTCTGGTTTGGATATGTACGTACAGTCACTGTGGGGATGACGTCATCGATGCACTTATTGATGAAGCCGATGGCTGAGGTGGTATACTCCTCACTGCCATTGGATGAATCCCGGGAACATATTCTAGTCTGTGCTAGCAAAACAGTCCGCTCCATCTGACCACTTCTGTATTGAGCAAGTCACTGGTACTCCTGCTTTAGTTTTTGCTTGTAAGCAGGAATCAGGAGGATAGAATTATGGTCGGTTTTGCCAAATGAAGGGCAGGGAAGAGCTTTGTATGCATCTGTGTGTGTGTGGAGTAAAGGTGGTCTAGAGTTGTTTTCCTCTGGTTTGTGACATGCTGGTAAAAATGTGGTAAAACTGATTAAAGTTTGTCTGCATTAAAGTCCCTGGCCACTAGGAGCGACGCTTTTGGGTGAGCATTTTCTTGTTTGCTTATGGCCTTATAGAGTTGGTTGAGTGCGCGCTTAGTGCCAGCATAGGTCTTTGGTGGTAAATAGACGGCTACGAATAATAGATGATAACTCTTGGTAGATAGTGTGGTCTACAGCTTATCATAAGGTACTCTACCTCAGGCAAGCAATACCTCTAGACTTCTTTAATATTGGACATCGCGCACCAGCTGTTATTGACAAAAGACTCACACCCCCCACCCCTAGTCTTACCAGACGTAGCTTCTCTGTCATAGACTGTTCTCTCTGCTACCGCACGGCAAACGGTACAGGAGCACCAAGTCCAGCTACAAAAAGCTTCTATCCCCAAGCCATAAGACTCCTGAACAGCTAATCAAATGTTTACCCGGACTATTTGATTGTCCCTCCCATCCCCATTATTACGCTGCTGGTAATCTCTGTTTACTATCCATGCATAGTCACTTTACCTCTACCTACATGTACATATTACCTTAATTACATTGACTAACCGGTGCCCCTGCCCATTGACTCTGTACCGGTACCCCTGCATATAACATCTCGCTATTTTATTGTTGATCCTTAATTATAAATTATTTTTCTATTTTTTACTTCCGTTTATTTTTTAAATTGCATTGTTGGTTAAGGGCTTGTAAGTAAACATTTCACTGTAAGGTCTACACCTGTTGTAGTCGGTGCATGTGACAAATAACATTTGATTTGAAGACAACGCAGCAGTGGCTTTGAGACAAGTCTCTGAATGTCCTTGAGTGGGCCAGCCAGAGCACGGACTTGAACCCGATCAAACATCTCTGGAGAGACCTGAAAGATAGCTGTGCAGTGACACTCCCAACCTGACAGAGCTTGAGAAGATCTGCAAAGAAGATTGGAAGAAACTCCCAAAATCCAGGTGTGCAAAGCTTGTAGCGTCATACCAAGGAAGACTGTAATCGCTGCCAAAGGTGCTTCAACAAAGTACTGAGTAAAGGGTCTGATTACTTATGAAATTGTGATATTTTTTTTATTTTATACATATGTATAAAACCTGTTTTTGCTTTGTCATTATGGGGTATTGTGTGTAGATTGATGGGGGGGAGGGGCGATTTAATCCATTTTAGAATAAGGCTGTAACCTAACAGAATGTGGAAAAAGTCAAGGGCTCAGAATACTTTCAGAATGCTCTGTAGGTACCTTATGGGCCCTGGTCAAAAGCAGTGCACTATATAGGGAATATGGTACCACTTTAAGTCTTCCTCAGGCACTTCACTTGAAACACAATGTCACGCTCTGTTCTCATTTATTTTAATGAAAGGAGAAAAGGAAACCAATGTCTGTGTTGCTGGGAGGCGGTGTGTGTGTTCGAGCAGAGGGCAGGGGAGCAGCCTGAGAGGAGGGGAAACTAGACAGAGTCTGAGACTGACTCAGACACAGATGGTTCAGTGACGCACACAACTCAAGACCCAGACAAACAGAGAGGGAGGGAGGGAGTGGGAAGGAGAAATTATAGTTATTGATTTGATGGAGGTGTAGGTGAGAATTGAGAGATGTCATGATGTTTACATGATTATCTGTATCACGAACCACAGTAAAAATGGATGAGGGTTTTGTGGATATAAACTATGGATAGTGGTTGGTGACAGTGTCGATGAGGGCAGGTTACTGGTTCATATCAGTTAATGCTTGCACACAGACCTGGTCAACCTTTACCTGGTTAATGAAAGAGAGATGAGACTGAAAATAACACTCACCAACTTGGTCCTGGATATCGTCAGCCACTCCGGGTACCTTGTAGAGCAGACCCAGGGACTGGTTCATCCTCTCCTCAATCACACGCAGGTGGGTCAGAACCTACAAGTACATTTGAATGCTATTTAATAAAAATAATATCTTCTGTGAGCCATACACTGTACATGTCAGGAGGTTACCAAAATACCCTTCAGTGGTGTATAGGTGTTTATACGTGTGAGCACATTTGGCATTGGGAGTGGATGAGAACTGTTGTTTCTAGGTTTATTATTCTATTTGGTACAAATGGCAAATATTTTGTTGTTTCTGCACTGGAGAGGAGTAGAAAGCGCTCAACCAACGTGAGACGAGGTGCATGCAAAAAGTAATAAGAGCATCAATAAAAAGCTTTATTCATCTAATCTAATAACAAAATTACGGTCACCATATAAAACACGTGTTAAAAAAAAGGAAAAAAAGGGCCTTAGTGGGCTTATTACCTGGGGTCGGATCTGTGCGGCCTTCTTGGGGTCAACCATGCGGACGTGCTCAAAGTGTTTAAGGGTGTGCTGTCTGTCCTTCTGCTCTGCACGGACATACTTCTTCAATAGGCTGAACACATGACGAGGCTAGAGAGAAGGGGAGGGGGGGGGGGGGGAGAAGGAGAGAAGGGAAAAAGTGAGAGCGAAAGAGAGATATGAGTCAGAACGTCGGTCTGTGTGTGGGCGGAGTAAGACAATGGTAGGAGGATCTATATCTACTGTATGTGTCTGTGTGTCTCTACCCTGGGTGGCTGGGTGGCTCTACATGACCCGGCAACAATGTGTGTGTGTCTGTACTCTTTACCTGTGTGTTTATACTCTGTTACTATGTACCCTCTGCCTACCCTGGGTGGTTCGGCCTGCAGGGAGGTCAGGTAGCTCTCCAGGGCCAGGCGGCGATGGTCATTGAGCAGGGCCTCAACCCGGGCCATGTGAGTCTCAACCAGCTGCTGCCTCTCACTGGCTGCCTCCTGCTCCAGGGCCTCCACCTTCTCCTGGAAACGCTGTGTGATAGACACACACACACACGCACACACATTATTATACATGATACAAACATATTTAACATAGATGATAGGTTCATGATAAGACACACATCGTATATGATACACACAAATAAAAATTAGACAGTAAGAATCCCTAACACCACCACACTATTATCAAATATTCAGACACACAACACCTATGGACATTGACAGTCACTGATTTAGCATTTCTTAATATGTTTGAGTATCCTCTGTGTGTGTCTGACCTGGATGACAGCCTTCTTATCAGCACGAGGTAGACTCTTGGCCTCCCGCTCTGCCTCCTCCCACTCCCTCATCACCTACACACATGCAAGAAGAAAGACGGGTTACTGCTGTCTCACACCTTCCTCTCCCTACCCTCATCTTTCTTTCCCTTCCATGTATTCTCACCTCAAGTGTCTTCGCTTCCATCCTTCCCTCTCCCTTCCTCACTCTCGACCCTCCCCAACCTCACCCCTTCTCCATCCTCCCTCCCCCTTCCACTCAACCCCTCTTCATCTCCCCCCCCGCTCTTCCACCCTCCACCTTCTTCACCCCACCCTCCACCTTAGCCCCCCCTTCTCTTCTCTGCCCCTACCCTTCTCACTCCCTCTATCTTACCTGGGACATCCTCTCACGGTGTTTGGCCTCCAGGCTCTCCTTGGCCTTGGCGAAGTGGGCGTGTTCATTGTCATCCCCGGGCGTCTCCAGATAACGGTCCACGGCATCGGGAGAGCTGGGGGCGGCGGTGGGCACTGGGTGGAGGAGGGGGGAGGGGAAGCAGGGTAGATGGACATGGAGGAGAGGGGTAAGGGTGTAATTGAGGAGAGAGATGGAGAAATTTAGAAAATTACTCCTATAATATGGTCTTCAGATATCCTCATCATTCCTTCATCTCCCCCATTCCTTTTTCTATGTTTCTTCTTTCATTGCTTTCCTCTTCAAAATCCAGACCTTTTCCAGAGTGACTTACGATAAATGCCTTCAGATTATTTGATTTGACTTGATTGCAATAAGGAACCGGAGGCAGTAATATAATACCAATAAACAAAGTAAAAACAGAAGTTCCAAACTACCAACACTATGTAGCAGCTCCATAATAGCAGACCCTAAAGCTAGATGGTTAATAATACTAGTGTTAGCAACAACAGGTTGGTTAGTGATTCATCGAGCGAGTGAACGAGAGTAAACAATACAGAGTGAAAAAGCAGAGGTGTGCGTTTGAAGGGGGGTTTGGGTGTCCGTGTCCTGGTTGGAGGACTCCAGATGTCCTGCTTATTCCCTCCTGATTCCGGGAATCTTACAACCGCGATTTTTGCAAAACCTTTCGGGGTAGTTGACAGAATTCTTTTAAACCTAGTGTTATGGGATTTTTATGAATAATGACTAAATTATGTATACATTTAACGCAGGATTGTAACTAACATAATTCTACCCTGTCTGATGAAGAATGTTTGTACATAGGCAAAGAGGAAGTGTTAACAGACAACTAGTGACAGACAACTTGTGACCACAGTGAAACTAACAACAGGAAAGATGTCTGGTCCCCAACCAGGGAGGGGAGAAACCCGTTGGGCTTGCAGTAGATTGTGTAACATGTTGTAGCATATGATAAGCAATATGTATGTGTTGGAATGGAATTGAAAAGCAGAGTTGTCATTGTCTGAGAGGAGGAGGGACATTGACGAAATGAGAGGTATATAAACCAATGTACATGAAATGGGCAGAGCTCTCGAGAATAAACGTCACTGACTATTGTTGACTGGTCTCCGTCTGTTTCACTTCCCCCAGAACCTTACAAACTCTGGGGACAGACTGAGTATTTTAATTTAATTGGTTAATGAACACATAAGAACTAAATTCATCTAACACCTAGTCTCTTCCATTAATGTGACTGCCATAGACATTCCAAGTCATTTGGATGTTTGATTAAAATCTTCTCTAGAATATAGTTACTTTAGCTATTCTACTACAGAAGAACCTATTAAAAAGCTGTTATAAGGCTGGGATACCTTGCATGACCTGTATCTATCTGTTTGACATTAAAAATAAAATCGCTCTCATTTATGTAATATCATTCTGAGTGTAACGAGTATGTATGTATGTATGTCACATTACGTGACATACCTATCATCATCATCATCAGTCCTTGTTTAAACATGAAACTGCATAAATGTATTATTTCTTACATGAATAAGGAAGTGTTGATTTGATACTTGTGTGTGTGTGATATATATATATATATGTGTGTGTGTGATAAGCTTGTTTTTTGGTTTTAGTTTGTCTCCCAGAGATTAGCACATGCCTTCATTTCACAGACACTCAATAGTCCCAAAACAACCAAGAGCAGTTTGCGATCCGAACAAAGCAGAACCATTAATACAATTCTAACTTGGAAGTCTAAATTGGACTCTGCCCTGTGTTCGGTCTATGTGGCCATGATGTAATTAAAGGATACCCTAAACAGGGGAGTCCCGTCTTTAGTTCTGTGATCCCTTGGCTTTGACCCTGCTGTGAACGCTTGTTGATCATGCAGTGACCGCTCGACGACCATGTGAAAGGTGAGGGTGCGAGGCGCAGTGGACACAGAGGGAGTGTGTGAGGGTAGAGGGTTGCTAGTTGATGGAAACACAAGCTGTAGTCTCGTTCTCATACTACAGAACTGTCTTTCACACCTTTTCAACCAAGTGGAAATCTCACACGTGCACACACACAGAATTTCAGAGGTGAGATGGAGTGAAAAATAGGATTAGTGAGAGATAATAGACTGTATAGACAGATAGAAAGTAGGGAGAGGAGGCGAGAGTGAACCATCGCTGGTTGGATCATATGTTCTCGTTCACAAACACTTGACTGTCAGGTCACTGCCTCCCACAACACTCAAATTAGCGGGAGAGAGAAACCCACACACACACAGTGTTCACTCATACGGAATCAGTGGAAAAACAGGTGAAATCACTTGTGTTAATGTCTTCTAAAACACACAAACAGGTTAAATGATAAGTGTGTGTGTGAATGTATTCCTCCATGTGTACAGTAAACTAGGGTTGGGCGGTATCTAGATTTTCACAGTCATACCGTTTCTGTACCATACCGGGGTATACAGTATTACTGAATTACTGAATGTGAATCTTTACATCTAGCCCCTTAGCTAGCAGTTAGCAAACCGGATAACATTTATTGGTTATAAGCCGTGGCGTAGCACGCAACCCCACGAGACAGGGGTATAGTATATACATATTATTTTTAACGGTATTGAAAATCATACCGTCTGTATTTCAAAATACCCCGGGAATACGTTATATATTGCCCAAGCCAAAATACCCCGGTATACGGAATCTCCCCAAACCACACAATGCTTGGTGGTTAGTGAGACCAGAGTGGTTAGCGAGCATGGTTAGCGACTAGCAGACATGGTTATTGTAGTTAGCACCAAGGTAGCAAGACGGCTAGGGCCAGATGCTAGCTAGATGGCTAACCAGAAACTAGCTAGCAGATGTGGACACTAACAGTGCTACACACAGACAGACAATTAGGCAAGAGGCTCTGCTGTCCGTGTGACTGACTTACTGATGATGTGACAGACAGACCGGCAGTACAACAAGATGTAGTTATGTGAGACCACAGGTTAGCGAGTACTAGCGTGGTTAACAGCTAGCTAGTCAGAGGTAACTAGCCGGTACGGACACTACATGCAGACAGACAAGTAGTCTGTGTGACTGACTTACTAACAGTGCAGCAGTAGACAGGCAGTACAAGTGGTGGTTAGTGAGACCAGAGGTTAGCATGTAACGTGAAGTAGTATTAGCGTGGTTAGCAGTGGAAAAACGCTAGCTTTCAGATGTGGACACGCAGACAGACAGGTCGACAGGGCGCTGTCTATGACTGACTTACTGACGTTGCTGCATACAGACAGGCAGTACTCCTCCGACTCAAAGTTATTGCGGTTGCCACCGCAGCCGCCATAGATGAACTGGGCACAGCGGCCCTCCTCATGGTCAAAGTACCAGCGTGCAAGCATGGCACGGCATGGGCCCGTCTCCGCATTCGCCCAACACACCTCTGGTGGGGGGGGGGCGAGGAGCCGTCAGCACACACACACGCGAGTCCCAAATGGCACACGGCCTATTCCCTACATAGGCCTCTGGTCAAAAGTAGTGTACTATGGGCCCTGGTCAAAAAGTAGTGGACTATATAGGGAATAATGTGCCATTTGGAAAGTATACTTATAATCATACAGGCATGAGCATACCAATGGTGTGTGAATTTATGGGGGAATGGGGATTTAGCTGAATTCTTACTGATTTACAGTGGTAAGTTTCTAGATTGTCTGCCCCCCCAATTCCACCCCTGCATACACTCACTCAACCTTTAAATAGACAAGCAGAGTAAATGATGTACACACACACGGCCCTTGGCCCTCCCAGTTCCTCTCACCTCTGACCACTTCCTCCACAGACTCAGTGGTAGTAGTTGTCGTGGTAGTCATGGCGATGTTGGTGGTGGGCTCGCTATCGTCGCGCTCGTCAATGACGTCATCATCATCATCCTCCTCCTCGTCCTCGTCCCCGTCTCCATCCTGGTCGTTGTCCAGCACCTCCTGCCCCTCCTCATCATCTTCCTCTACCATGGCTGGGGCCGTCTCCTCCTCTTCTTGTTGCTGCTTGGATTCAGCTGGCTCTGCTGCCCCCCTTGCCATACTGAGAGATGGATGGAGGGAAGGAGAAAGGGATAGAGGTAGGTGGAGAGAGGGAGAAAAATAGGGGGGGGGGGGGGGTGAGTGTACTGTATGGGAGTGCTAGTATAAGTAGAATCTCGTTCCCAGACACTTCAGCCCAAATGGGCAAAAAGTCTGGTGGACCAGCGTGCCAAACTTGGCCGCTGTTAGCCAACACAAAAAGACCGGTAGAAACTCCTGGCGCATAGGCATTTGCTTAATGTACCAACCAATCATCTTCCACAGCACCTTCCCCCTAGCCCTCCCCTGTATGTGCCTTGCACACTTCAATTTATGTTGCCCTTATGTTGCGCCTCGCAGTCGTGTGATTAGCTAAAGTTAAATAACAAATATTTTACTCAGTAGGTCACTCCCATAGCATTCCATGGTCTCTCACTAAGGCCAACTTTGAATCGTTGATATGGCTGATATGCACTGTGCGCAATAGCCTGGGGACGAGGACAGTATAAGTATGAATCATGCATGAGCTCCTGTGTGTGTGTGTGTGTACCTGTTGTCAGTGTAGTCAGTCTCGGCTCCTCCCCACCACACATCCGAGTCATCCTCGTCCTGCTCAGTGCTGTCCGTCTCCCTGTCTGACGGACAGCACACAAACTCCACCCCCCTGAAACGGTCGATGCCGCACGGCAACAGCATCCCGTAGTCGTGGAGATTTAAAGTTCGGTCTCCACAGGACTGGGTGAGAGAGGGATGGGGAAGTTAAATCAAGGGATGCGTGTATCAAGAGTAGGAGTGCTGATCTAGGATCAGTTCCCCCCCCATCCATGCCCTTCTATTCATGGTTATGTAAAAGGCAAAACTGATCCTAAATCGGCACTGAGATAATTTATCCATATGGCTCCAGGTTTTGTTAATTATATACTACATGAACAAAAGTATCTGGACACCTGCTTGACAAACATCTCATTCCAAAATCATGGGCATCAATATGGAGTTGGTCCCCCCTTTGCTGCTATAAACAGCATCCACTCTTTTGGGAAGGCTTTCCTCTAGATGTCAGAACATCGCAGTGGGGACTTGCACTGACGTTGGGCGATTAGGCCTGGCTTGCAGTCAACATTCCAATTCATCCCAAAGGTGTTCGATGGGGTTGAGGACAGGGCTCTGTGCAGGCCAGTCAAGTTCTTCCACAGAGATCTCGACAAACCATTTCTGAATGGCCCTCGCTTTATGCACGGGCCATTGTCAATGAAACAGGAAAGGGCCTTCCCCAAACTGTTGCTACAAAGTTGGAAGCACAGACTTGTCTAGAACGTTGTAGCGTTACGATTTCCCTTCACTGGAACTAAGGGGCCTAGGCCGAACCATGAAAAACAGCCCCAGACCATTATTCCTCTTCCACCAAACTTTACAGTTGGTACTATGCATTGGGGCATGTAGCATTCTCCAGGCATCCGCCAAACCCAGATTTGTCCGTTGGGCTGCCAGATGGTGAAGCTTAAATCACTACTCTGGAGAATGCGTTTCCACTGCTCCAGAGTCCAATGGCAGCGAGCTTTCCACCACACCAGCCAACACTTGGCATTGCGTATGGTGATCTTAGGCTTGTGTGCGGCTGCTTGGCCATAGAAACCCAATTCATGAAGCTCCCGACGAACAGTTGTTGTGGTGACCTTGCTTCCAGAGGCAGTTTGTAAGTGTTGCAACCAAGGACAGATGATTTTGACGTGCTACGCACTTCAGCACTTGCGGAACCATTCAGCCAGCTTGTGTGGCCTAACACTTCGTGACTGAGCCGTTGTTGCTCCTAGACGTTTCCACTTCACAATAATAACACTTATAGTTGACCGGGGCAGCTCTAGCAGGGCAGAAATCTTACAAACTGACTTGTTGGAAAGGTGGCATCCTAAGACAGTGCCGCATTGAAAGTCACTGAGCTCTTCATTAAGGCCAATGTTTGTCTAGAGAGATTGCATGGCTGTATACATGGCTGTTTATACACCTGTCAGCAACAGGTGTGGCAGAAATAGCCAAATCCACTAATCTAAAGGGTCCACAAACTTTTGTATATATAGTATACACTCATTTCATTTCATAGATGTTTTTGTTTTTATGCACTTCAGGGTGGTGTATATGGGGATATTATATGGCCTAATGAACTAGTAAGTACTCTGTATCCAACTAAGACAGATAAAGATAAGAATATTTGTTTTTATTATTTTACCCTATAAGACAAACAGACATACAAACAATCAAGACAGACACAGAGGGTCAACACTTGTGGGTGCTGCCCCTACTGCAGATGGAGTGGCTTTCTGTAAAATGTGTAGCACGTATATGTGTACACGTGATCTCACCTCTTTGGCCACAGTGTGCCAGTGCAGGTGGCTCTCACACATGTCCATGCGCTCCTGGTGCAGGAACTTGCACTTATCAGGAACCAGCAGAGCATCACTGACAAACTCCCCCACTGCAACATACACAGACACAGCCAAATAATCAGACATAAGAACAAATCAAATAAAAACTGGCAACAACAAAATAACCACTTTTTACTAAGGGATGGAACTCAAATAGTACAAAAGGCACACATAAATCTCAATTTATCCCTCAATCTCGTTTTCGCTCCCATAAATCTATTTCTCTCCCCCCCTCACATACACAACACATATTTTCCCCATACACACACACACAACCCCACCCATCTGTCCCACACACAGGCCTCCCTACCTCCCACACACACAGTGCATTTATACCTAGGCATCGGTAGGGCACCACGATGTGAAGATGACTGCGGCACTGCTTGCGGCCCTTCTTGCACCAGTTCTGGACGCTGACTGGCTGGTTGGCCTCCACTACGTTGGTGATCTGCAGCTCAGGGTATACCTGGGAGAGAAGAAACACGGAGTCTATATCATTATCTCCTTTCACCCCCCCCCCCATCCCATTTTCTATCTATGATTGATCTCTCCCTCTCCCCCACACCATCACCCATCTGTCCCACCAGCCGTTCACAGGGCGGTGAGCACTCTTTCGCTCTCTCCCAATCACTATTCGTCTACTATCCTCCAATCTGTCCCTACCATCCGGTCACAGCCCTCTTTCTTACTTACTACCAATGCCTCTCTCCCCCTCTCTATTATATAGTGTATTGATATTGTGTGTAGGTCACGTGTGGCTCAGTTGGTAGAGCATGGCACTTGCAACGCCAGGGTTGTTGGTTCGATACCCATGGAGAACTAGTACGAACAAATATGAAAATGTATGCACTCACTACTGTAAGTCCCTCTGGATAAGAGCGTCTTCTAAATGAGGTAAATATGTATTTATTATGGTGACCTAACAAAATGAATTTCAATGGACATTACAGTTGGTCCTCTGTAGCTTAGTTGGTAGAGCATGGCACTTGCAATGGCAGAATACTGCTACTACTAATTAGGTGGGTGCTTACAATTGTCCTATTTCATACGTGTGCAAATGTGTATTATACACATGAGTGAATTGGAAATGAGTTTTTTGCATATCCCACTCCCCCCCGAGATGCCGTGACCCTGGAGCAATTAGGGTTAAGTGCTTTGCTCAAGGGCACGTCAACAGATTTTTCAGAGTCAGCTCAGGGATTCGACCCAGCAACCTTTTCGTTACTGGCCCAACACTCTTAAAGGGATACTTTGGGATTTTGCCAACGAGGCCACATTATCTACTTCACATGAACTCGTGGGTAACATTATGTCTCTGTGTCCAGTATGAAGGAAGTTAGAGGTAGTTTCGCAAGCTAATACTAACTAGTGTGTAGCGCAATGACTGGAAGTCTATGGGTATCTGCTAAAATGTATGCACGCTTAACTAAGTCACCTTTGGATAAAAGCGTCTGCGAAATGGCATAGATTTCATTATTATTATACACTACCGGTCAAAAGTTTTAGAACACCTACTCAATTCAAGGGTTTTTCTTTTTTTTCTTGTACAATTTTTACATTGTACAATAATAGTGAAGACATCAAAACTATGAAATAACACATACGGAATCATTTAGTAACCAAAAAAGTATTAAACAAATCAAAATATATTTTATATTTGAGATTCTTCAAATCGCTACTCTTTCCCTTGATGACAGCTTTGCACACTCTTGGCATTCTCTCAACCAGCTTCATGAGGTAGTCACCTGGAATGCATTTCAATTAACAGGTGTGCCTTCTTAAAAGTGAATTTCTGGAATTTCTTTCCTTCTTAATGCATTTGAGACAATCAGTTGTGTTGTGACAAGTTAGGGGTGGTACACAGAAGATAGCCCTATTTGGTAAAAGACCAAGTCCATATTCTGGCAAGAACAGCTCAAATATGCAAAGACAGTCCATCATTACTTTAAGACATGAAGGTCAGTTATTCTGGAAAATTTCAAGAACTTTGAAAGTTTCTTCAAGCGCAGTAGCAAAAACCATCAAGCGATATGATGAAACTGGCTCTCATGAGGACTGCCACAGGAATGGAAGACCCAGAGTTACCACTGTTGCAGAGGATAAGTTCATTAGAGTTACCAGCCTAAGAAATTGCAGCCCAAATAAATGCTACACAGAGTTCAAGTAACAGACTTCTCAACATCAACTGTTCAGAGGAGACTGTGTGAATCAGTTCTTCATGGTTGAATTGCTGCAAAGAAACCACTACTAAAGGACACCAATAAGAAGAGACTTACTTGGGCCAAGAAACCCGAGCAATGGACATTAGACCAGTGGAAATGTGTTCTTTGGTGTGGAGTCAAATTGGGAGATTTTTGGTCCCAACCACCGTGTCTCTGTGAGACGCGGTGAAGGTGAACAGATGATCTCCGCATGTGTAGTTCCCACTGTAAAGCATGGAGGAGGAGGTGTGATGGTGTGGCGGGGCTTTGTTGGTGACACTGTCTGATTTATTTAGAATTCAATGCACACTTAACCAGCATGGCTACCACAGCATTCTGCAGCGATACGCCATCCCATCTGGTTTGGGCTTAGTGGGACTATCACTTGTTTATCAATAGGACAATGACCCAACACACCTCCAGGCGGTGTAAGGGCTACTTTACCAAGAAGGAGAGTGATGGAGTGCTGCATCAGATGACCTGGCCTCACAATCACCCGACCTAAACCAAATTGAGATGGTTTGGGATGAGTCGGACTGCAGAATGAAGGAAAAGCACCCAACAAGTTCTCAGCATATGTGGGAACTCCTGTTGAAACAGCATTCCAGGTGAAGCTGGTTTAGAGAATGCCAAGAGTGTGCAAAGCTGTCATCAAGGCAAAGGATGGCTATTAGAAGAATATAAAATATATTTAGATTTTTTTGGTTACTACATGATTTTATGTGTATTTCATTTTTTTTTAGAAGTCTTCACTATTATTCTACAATGTAGAAAATAGTAAAAAATAAAGAAAAACCCTTAAATGATTAAGTGTTCTGAAGTGTTCTACTTTTGACTGGAAGTGTATATTAAGTTACTGTATCGTATCCAACCCCAATCTCCATACCTCCTGACAGTACTGCAGGATGCCCTCCTTGGTGCCGATACAGCTCTTGGTGCCGGAAGGGTCTGACTCCCACTTGCCACTCTGGACATCCACGTGCATGTTGAGCTTCCCACAGAACATGGCCACCTGGGGCTCCGCCAGCAGGCCCATCCCACCATCTGTCGGCACCTTGAGAGGAGGGAGGGACAAAAAGAGATATGTTAATTTACTCTCGTTCTGTAGTATTACAATGTGCCAATGGCAGCTATACAGGTAGGCATGTGCGAGAAGTAAGAAACCTAAATGGTCAGCAGAAAATACTTGATACAACATTTGACTAAATAGGTTCCTTTCATTTAACTTTTATTTCTACAGGTTGTCATTGTTGTTTGCCAGGGAGACCTGTTCAAGATGGCAGCAGTTTCTAACACTTGCTCCACAAAGAATTGACAATACATGACACGTAGAACAATAATAAAGAATGTTTAAAAATACATTTTCATAAAACTTCATAATGATGTAGAGAAGGGATGGACGGAGGGAATAGAGGAATGGGGGGAAAAAACTACAAATGTGTAAGAAAGGGAGAGAAAGGGGCAATGATTAAAGAAAAAAAAGAGAGGAGAGGCAGGAATAAGAGGAGAAAAAGATGGAAAAATAGGGGGAAGACGGCTTGAGGTGTAAGCGGGGAAAAGACAAAAAGGGTTGAGGGAGGAGATATAGGCCCTTTATTTGTAAACTACTTTTGACCAGGGCCCAATTGAGTGCCCTTTGGGATAGAGGCACAGATTAGAGTTTGGGTGCCGTTTCAGGCATCGACTTGTTACATCAACGAGGCTCCGGTGTGAGTTTTCCCCTTAGTACATGTCTAGAATCAGATTCCCCTCCCCCAATCCTAACCTTAACGATATGTGGGAAATGCAATACTGATCCAAGATCAGCGTCTTAGGGGAAGAGTCACACTACACCCATCAATGGTAAAAGGAGAGGCTTTCTTTGAGGATCTTTGATGGTGATAAAAAAGATTGCTACTGTAGACTTTCCTACTGAATTGTGATTGAAAAACCCATAGCACCACTACAGACTCTTACGAAACATCCCCAAACCTATCAAGCTTTTACACACGCATGCACGCACACTCGCACACAGACAAACACACATGCACGTATCCTAGATATCCCACAGGTGGCAGCACTGAGAAAGAACATGTACTGTAGTATGCCAGCCTGCCAAGGGGGTTTCATGCTTGGCTTGGCTTACGTGTGAGTGTGCGCCTTTGTTGTCCATCCGGTGCCTATTCACGGGTACTAATTATATTATGTAACTGTATTCATGTGTGTACATCTATCTCTGAGAGTATGTGAGTGTGTATATGTGTGTCCATTGCTACTGCATAAGGACGTTTTGTAATGAGAATCCTGTAAGGGAGGTGGGGACAAACAAAAGACTGAAAGACAGCATTGTACTAGGGAACGAGGGAGGGGAGGAGAGCGAGAGGAGAGAAAGAGAGACCGACTGCATTGTGTTTTTCTGTAATCTTGTTAGTGGTTTGGCAGTAAAACAAATGTTTGTGAAGTAGAGGATGACATACTGTGAATGGACTTGATTCTCTTACGAGCTAATGCACAATGTAATCCTTATACACACACACGCACACACAGTGCACTGTGCATGCACACATTCTGGCATGCACGTCTACACACACAAACAAACTCAGATCAGATTGCAGTGTAGTTCTATGAGGGACGGATGTGTCGCCTAAAGAAGTTCATGTCCTTCAAGTCAACCTGCTAGGCCACATGCCCTAGCGCCATGGAAATCTGTAAATCCCTCACACACACGGAATCAGTAGAAAAACAGGTGAAATCCCCTGTGTTAGTGTTTTCCATCAAATTTATTTATAAAGCCCTTTTTACATCCGCAAAAGGTCAAAGTGCTATACAGAAACCCAGCCTAAAACCTCAAACAGCAAGCAATGCTATAAAAAAATGCAACCCACAAAACATTTTAAGAAACAGGGATCTTGATCCAGGAGGGGATTGAATGTCTCTGCTGTAACCAAGAAGCTTGATCTTGACATCTAGCCCCTTAGCTAGCAAGTTAGCAAACCGGATAACATTTGACACATCTAGTTCTAAGTAGGGACGTGGCACCCCCCCCCCCCCCCCAAAAAAACCGATATACACATATATTATTTTTAACAGTATTGAAAATCATAGTCTGTATTTCAAAACACCGTGGTATCTGTAATGAGAGAAGTAACCTAATGTAGCAGGTGTAACATAGAAACACCGCTCAGGCATTTTATCTTTCAGCTCCCAACAAGGGGGGAAAAAACTACTGTTGGGAGAGGTTCTGTTCTGCACTGCACTGCTCAACCAATCCAGTAAATGTGGAGGAGTTACGACGGAGCGTCGCCTTGCTAACGTCCAAAAGCGGAAGTCAGGCTCTTTCCATTTCCCCTGAAAACCGGATGCATCTAGTTATTTTACCGATCCCGCAGCGGATGTGAGGGAGGTGACATAGGGGCCGCGCCCCAATTCCTACTGTGCCATCTGGGAGCCAGAGAGGGGTGGAGAATCAACTCCCCACACAACTCTCAAATTGCAGGTTTAAAGGGATTCTGCAAGATTCTGAGAATTAGGTCGTTTTTCTACTTAGAGAAACTCATGAATACCATTTTTATGTCTCTGCGTGCAGTTTGGAGATGATTGAAGTTATCATATCACTAGATTAGGGCAATTGCTAGACGTCTCTCGGTACAATAGCCAGTGCCTCTCAAAAGCAGGGAAAAAGACCTTACAACTATTCCAAAGCTGGATGGTTGTCTCCTGAGTGGTGCAGCGTTCTAAGACCCTGCATCTACATGCTAGAGGCGTCACTAGACCCTGGTTTGATCCCAGGCTGTATCACAACCGGCCGTGATCGGGAGTCCTATAGGGCGGCGCACAATTGGCCCAGTGTCGTCCGGGTTAGGCCGTCATTGCAAATAAGAATTTGTTTTTAACTGACTTGCCTAGTTAAATAAAAATATATGTATGGTCTTTCAAAGCTATATATTAACACAGCAAAAAAAATACATGTCCTCTCACTGTCAACTGCGTTTATCTTCAGCAAACTTAACATGTGTAAATATTTGTATGAACATAACAAGATTCAACAACTGAGACAAACTGATGAAGTTTCACAGACATGTGACTAACAGAAATGGAACAAGGTGTCCCTGATGAAAGGGGTCCAATAGCCATAATTTCTCAAAACAAGAATATACTGATGAGTTTCAGAAGAAAGTTCTTTGTTTATGGCCATTTTGAGCCTGTAATTGAATGCTGATGCTGATGCAAATGCTGATGCTCCAGATACTCAACTAGTTTAAAGGCCAGTTGTATAGCTTATTTTAAAATCAGGACAACAGTTTTCAGCTGTGCCAACATAATTGCATAGGGTTTTCTAATTCTGATCAATTAGCCTTGTAAAATTATAAACTTGGATTAGCTAACACAATGTGCCATTGGAACACAGGAGTGATGGTTGCTGATAATGGGCCTTTGTACGCCTATGTAGATATTCCAAACATAACATTTTTTTAAAAATCACCCATTTCCAGCAACAATAGTCATTTACAAAATTAACAATGTCTACACTGTATTTCTGATCCATTTGATGTTATTTTAAATGGACAAAAAAAAGGTACTTTTCTTATAAAAAAAACAGGACATTTCTAAGTGACCCCAAACTTTTGAACGGTAGTGTGTAATATATATATATATATCATATATAATCCAAATCAACGGTGTCGAACAGGGTTCTCCAACATTTTGATCCAGTCCTGCAAGTTACTGACAAACTTGATTTCAGCTAATTCCGTTCCAGAGAGACTACCTTTATTAGTTTAATATTTGAATAATGTGCATTACTGCAGGGCTGGGTAGAAAGTATGCACAACAATGCCTGGAGTTGTAGAAGCCTGGAGTAGATAGGGTCAGATATGTGATGATGCTCCTATTATCGTTCCAACCCAAACCGTTTTGCGTGGATATTTTCTATTCACATGGCTAGGTCCAGCCGCTAAAAGCGAGCTGAACTGGCCCCATAACATATCTACTTCCAGCCCAAAGTGAATAGAGGCATAGTTAGCTTGCCATGCCCCACTCAAATCATGCTGGAAAGAAGCAGGCTGGCCATCGTCCCAGTCAGTACTCACTGGAAAGCGAGCCAAAAGAGCACAGTTCAGGTTGACACGAGTGTGAAAAAAGGTTATTGTTATAGAAAGACTACCATGACCCAATTCCACTTTGTGACAACTGCTGATGTAAAAAGGTTTGTTTGAAATTCGACCCAGTTCCATGTCAGCCCCCCGCCCCCTACTTATCACTTAGATGTTAAGCGTCTTAAATGTGAAGAAACTGGAACGGAGGCCTACGTGGAGCAATCCCCATATTGCTTTTAGACCTACCCGCTGCGCTGACGTGTGAACACTAAAGGGAAATTGCTCTCCCTCCCTCGCACTCGCTCTCAACCACTTTTCCAGTATTCAAAATCACCTCATCTGTTTTTGCCTTGTAAATAATGTCCTTCCTCAATTCCCTCTCTTCTCCATCCCCCTCTCTTCTCCATCCTGCTGCAAAACAATTGGGGGAGGAAGGGGGGGGGGGGTGTCCTGGGGAGCAGCCAAATCCCACTGCAGTCTTATAAATCAGACTGTTCGGAATGGAAAGGTTAGAATGAGAGAAAGCAACAAAGCGAGAGACGAAAGAGGGCGGGATATAAATGGACAATGAGACTTTGTGCGTATGAGGTTCAAGTAAGGTGATGTACGTAAGGTGTATAAACTATGAGCCCCAGTGGAGTAGGGTGAAGTTGCCCCTAGACCCTGATCTTAGTGCAGGAAGTACAAAGCTGACCCAACGTTTAAGGTTAGGATAGGGGAGGGAAAGCAGATCCTTGATATGTACCTAGGGAAAACTTCACTCTGGAGCACAAACCAGTCGGGAGATATTTAACAGTAATGGTTTCCTAGGTGCAGGGTTCAAAACATAAGTGAGAGAGAAAAGAAAGAAAAACAGGAGAGAGAAAGCGAGAGTGAGAGAGAAAGAGAACAGAGGAGTAGTGGACATTATGAGAGGAGACGGGGCTTTCCCTGAGCCACCTGCTCCCTCGCTTGCCTCTGCCCACTCTCATCCATCGCCTCGCCAGCATCGCTATCTCATCTATCGGCTGGCCAGCCTGCCGGCAGTAATCTGGGTGGGGGATTACGCTGAGCTGCCTGGCCGAGATATCCCACAGTGGTCTCAATCCACACTGATACCACCCATGGTACCCTCCTGCTGCTGTCACAACAAGATACTGTTCTCACTACTGCACCATCCAACTAGACATTGCATGTAAAGTACCCTATATAGGAGCATATTGGAGGTAACACAGACCTATGTACTGTTGTCGTAAGCACACAGTAAAAGGCTAATACAGTTGATTTAAGTAATAAAAAAATAAAAAAATAAAAATCACACAAAAAAAACATCTGGAAAATATGAGAATAACAGTCCCGGCTCAAAACATCAAGAGTTTTCCCCCACACAGCCAACAAACAATTTATTCCTGCGCAATTAATGGTCAACCACGCCACGCCAAATGTAAAATGATAGCACGTCAGGTGACTCTGGGAGAATTGGGTAGAAAGGCATTCGACATGCGGCCAAGACTACTCAGCACTCCCCAATGTAAATCTACCTTAATCCAAAGCTTGGTACAACTGGTACTATCCTTACTAGCACAGCACTGGTGGAGAACGCTCCAATCAATCAAGCCTTTGGCCCCTGGTGCACTGCATTGGCTAATGATCCCAGTTGCTCACAGATCCACCAGCAAAAAGTTGATGCCATGGAAACTAGAACACATCATTAAAATAGAGCCGGCCACCGCCTGAAAACACAGGGAAGATTTGCCTCATCCTAAAACGTAGGCCATGAAAACAGACCGTTTCCGAAAATAAAGTCAGTCAATCCTAAACCCACGTACAATCTTTGGAATGCGCCTAGCCAGCTGGTGCTAGTAGGAACGTACTGTCAACATGCTTACATATCCACCATAACACAGAGAGAAGAAGCCACGTTGATAGTTTTTCTAGGACAGTGTGTAAAGGAAGCAGACCTGGGTATATTGCATTAACAGAAATTACGGTAACCAAACATTGTAGATTTGAAATGGGAATTCATTTTAAATGTACTAATGGTGAGCCATCCCGCGGTCTCCACAATGGATTAAGTCCTCTGAGAAAAGGTGTCAATAAACACGTACAGTAAAAACAGTTGTTTGTGTGTTTTTTTAACTGCTCAACTAAAAACATTACCAGTCGACAAAATGGGGTCAGCCCTACACAGGACAAATAAAGTTATTTTCATTGAATTGGATCATGGCCGCATTTCAGTCGCGTGACCTCGTTCAGTGACCTATATTGAAACCAGACAAACATAGCAGGTCACATCTTTAAGCACACATGATCTTTGCTCTGTATTGTATCTAAGAGTCACACAGACATCGAGTCAGTATTGACTCATTTGGTTAAACAGAAAACTTGCCTGGTAACTATTGTCCAGTGAGAATGTGTCTCTGTGTGTGTGTGTCTGTCTTTATGCTATTATTGGTGGGACACTGACTTTCCCTCTAGCTCTACCAATGGGTATAGGGTGCTTCCCATTGGTTTGCATGGGGGTCTTGTGGGTTTTGACCAGGGGTTAATTCTTCTTCTGGCTGGGTCCACCCTCTCCTTTGTCATTCTATTCACATTAGCATGAAGACGCACATGCACACCCGCAATCATATGCATAATGTGCATGCACGTGCAGTGTTGTACATATATGCGCACACACACACCGAAGACCAAGTGTATAATATTGATTTGATTTAATCCTCGCGGGACCTGTTCTGTGAACCAGTCCCAAAGTCCCGGGGCGGCATTAATTGTGGCTCTGTTGCGGTGAGCTGTTATCGGAGTGTCCCAGGCCACTGGGATCAGCTTTCAGACCGAGGGAGACCCCCCTGGCGGTGCGAGTGTCGCCTGAGATCAGCTATTACGTCTGGAGAGTGTCCTCTGCCTGTCCCTGCCCACCAGAGACACAGGGTGCGTCTAAAATGGCACCCTATTCCCCATGT
Source organism: Oncorhynchus nerka (assembly GCF_034236695.1). Lineage (NCBI taxonomy): Eukaryota > Metazoa > Chordata > Actinopteri > Salmoniformes > Salmonidae > Oncorhynchus > Oncorhynchus nerka. Next base: position 52,369,208 of record NC_088400.1, on the reverse strand, counting down.
AGTGCACTACTAGTACAACACTGTCTAGTTCCCTGGCTGTATTCGAAATGTGCTCTGGTCAAACGGTTGTGATCTCTAAAGGGAATAAGATGCCATTGTAGATGCAGCCAGGCCGTATAGAGACAGACCATAAACAGATCGATAAGAATGACAGACAGATACTGAGTAGACAGACACACATCAACAATGACTGGGGAGGAAAGAGAAATAGCCAGAGGCCTTGTATAAAAACATAGACTGACTTGTCTTTTTAATTTATTTTTACAAGTAAAAATACTTTGAACTTAACTACTTATCTTTACTATTTATATTTTTAACTACTTTTACTCCACTACATTCCTAAAGAAAACATGTACTTTTTACTTCCATATATTTTCCCTGACATCCAAAATAACTTTTTACATTTTGAATGCTCAGGTAGGACAGCAATATGGTCCAATTCAAGCACCTATCATCTCTACTGCCTCTGATCTGTTGGACACTAAACACAAATATTGCGTATGTAAATTGTGTCTGAATGTGCCCTGGAAGACAGCCAGGGTCCTTAAATCAAAAGGAAAAAAATGTAAATTGTGCCATCTGGTTTGTATTATATAAGGAATTTGATGAAAAGCATTTACTTTAGTCTGACAATTGGAGTACTTTTTCCACCACTATACTTAAGTACATTAAAAACCAGATACTTTTACTCAAGTAGTATTTACTGGTTGACTCACTTTTAGTTGAGTCATTTTCTATGAAGTTATCTTTACTTTTACTCAAGTATGACAATTTAGTACTTTTTCCACCACTGCCCCGGAGGACAGAGCCTTATTCTGTTTGGAATACCAGTTGGACGCCATGGGAAACTAGTTAGGAAGGAAATCAGTCACGACTTTATTAGATAAGATAATGAGATAAGGCTAGAGAGGTGACCGAATGACAGCCGGCACATTGACACAGAAACGTGAACAGGCAAGCACACGTACACACACATTCACTAATCACTTACAAGCAGGGCCTGCTGTGACTTAAACCCCTGGCCTGAGCTCATCTTTGAACTCTATCAGTGTGTGTGTGTGTGTGTGTGTGTGAGAGCGACTCCATGCATGAGTGTATAATGGTACATGTGCTTGGTCTTTGGAGTGTGTGTGCGCGTGTTTGTGTAATACTATCTGCTAGTCTCTGGGACCGGATCCTCGGGTGAGTTGGGTGTGGGAGTGTGTTACAGTGATTAGAGGGCAGACAGCCCCTCGTTTCCCTCACGCCCTGCCTGCCAACATTCCAATTACACCCTGCACCCGGGAACGGAAGACTGGTTGCCGTGGCCATCGCCACGACGATGACGTCTATTCCCATCTGGTCGAGATGTGCTACTGTGTCCGTATGACGACAGTTGACAATCTCACTGGGAAGCAATAAGACTGGCTGTAAACGTAACAAAATCTGGAAAAAGTCAGGGGTCTGAATACACTGTATTTTTTTATTTAACTAGGAAAGTCAGTTAAGAACATTAAGAACAAATTATATTTACAATATACAGTACCAGTAAAAAGTTGACACCTACACATTCAAAAAATATATATATTTTCTATTTTTTTTTATACTATTTTCTACATTGTAGAATAATAGTGAAGGCATCAACACTATGAAATAACACATATGGAATCATATAGTAACCAAATCAAAATACATCTTAGATTTGAGATTCTTCAAAGTAGCCACCCGTTGCCTTGATGACAGCTTTACACGCTCTTGGCATTCTCTCAACCAGCTTCATGAGGTAGTCACCTGGAATGCATTTCAATTTACAGGTGTGGCCAGTTAAATGTATCTGTGGATTATTTTCCATCCTAATTTGTTTGAGCCAATCAGTTGTGTTGTGACAAGGTAGGGGTGGTATACAAAAGATAGCCCTAATTTGGTAAGCAACCAAGTCCATATTAAGGCAAGAACAGCTTAAATAAGCAAAGAGAAACAACAGTCCATTACTTTAAGACAATGTGTCCCCCCCCCCACAAAATAAAAAAAAGAAATCGCAAAAACCATCAAGCACTATGATGAAACTGGCTCTCATGTGGGCCGCCACAGGAAAGACCCAGAATTACCTTCACTGCAGAGGATAAGTTCATTAGAGTTACCAGCCTCAGAAATTGCAGCACAAATAAATGCTTCACAGAGTTCAAGTAACAGACATCAACTGTTCAGAGGAGACTGATTGACATCAGGCCTTTGTGGTCAAATTGCTGCAAAGAAACCACTACTAAAGGACAGCAATAATAAGAGACTTGCTTGGGCCAAGAAGCACAAGCAATGGACATTAGACCAGTGGAAATATGTCTTTATTTATAAATTTATAAAATATCACATTTACTTAAGTATTCAGACCCTTTACTCGGTACTTTGTTGAAGCACCTTTGGCAGCGATTACACCATGGAGTCTTCTTGGGTATGACGCTACAAGCTTGGCATACCTGTATTCTGTATTTGGAGAGTTTCTCCCATTCTTCTCTGCAGATCCTCTCAAGCTCTGTCAGGTTGGATGGGGAGAATTGCTGAACAGCTATTTTCAGGTCTCTCCAGAGATGTTAGATCAGGTTCATGTCCGGGCTTTGGCTAGGCCACTCAAGGACATTCAGAGACTTGTCCCAAAGCCACTGCTACATTGTCTTGGCTGTGTACTTAGGGTCGTTGTCCTGTTGGAAGGTGAACCTTCACCCTAGTCTGAGGTCCTGAGCAGGTTTTCATCAAGGTTCTCTGTACTTCACTCTGTTAATTTTTTCCCTCGATCCTGACTAGTCTCCCAGTCCCTGCCGCAGAAAAACATCCCCACAGTATGATGCTGCTTCACTGTAGCGACGGTGCCAGGTTTCCTCCAAACGTGACGCTTGGGATTCAGGCTAAAGAGTTCAATGTTGGTTTCATCAGACCAGAGAATCTTGTTTCCCCATGGTCTGAGTGTATTTAGGTGCCTTTTAGCAAACTGCAAGTGGGCTGTCATGTGCATCTTACTGAGGAGTGGCTTCTGTCTGGCCATAAAGGCCTGATTAGTGGAGTGCTGCAGAGATGGTTGTCCTTCTGGAAGGTTCTCCCATCTCCACAGAGGAAGATTTACTCTTTATATTTAGGTGCAAGGGCTCCACAATACTTCTGAGCTAATATTCTACAAGAGGAACAGAAGCTCAAGCAGTAGAAATGTTGAGGTGTCGGTTCTCAGCTCCAGTGAGCTCCTGCCCAAGTCAAGCACGGCTTCTTAACCCTTGCCAAATAGCCTACATCTGTGTCTGTCCTGAGCTCACTGGTGTGGGAAACTGAAGGACCAGAATATTGTATACAATGTTGCAAGTCAAGCTTCTGCCAGACCAAGTTAATAGTTGATACAATGTTACAAGTTTCGTTCCAGACAGGCCATGTGTCGCCAATATGATTTATAGGATATTTATTTTGGTCAGGATATATTTTCTACCTGCATGCTGCAATGTTTTCATTTGTTGGCAATAGAAGTTACTATAAAAAAATAAATAAGTGTTTTGCGTTCTTCATTTCACCAGTCACATTATTATGAATCTTACTGTAGTCCCCAGTCACGTGTCACCTGGTGTTTGTTTACAAGCACACAATGACAAGAGACCGGAGCCTTTTGAATCACTCACTTTTGCGCAGCATCCGCCAGGTGATCTAATTACAGTATGCAATTCATAACTAAATATCTTATAACAATGTCAACTGTCTAAAATATGCTAAATGCTTTGCAGTTATGCATTTGCTTTGCTGATTTAGTAGCTAGTTAGCTATCTAGGTACTGTAAGTGGTTAGCTTCTTCCAAAATCAAGCATTCACTTTTTAAATTTAACTAGGCAAGTCAGTTAAGAACAAATTCTTATTTACAATGAGGGCCTACCCTGGCCAAACCATCCCCTAACCCGGATGACGCTAGGCCAAATGGGACTCCCCATCATAGCCGGTTGTGTTACAGCCCAGGATCAAACCAGGGTCTATAGTGACACCTCTAGCACTGAGATGCAGTGCCTTAGACCACTGCCCCACTCGGGAGGCTTGGTAACAGCAGAGAAACCCCTTTTGGATCAAGATACCTTGCTGGCTAATAGTTTTATGCGTGCAGCAAACTGTGAGTAGCATTTTTGAGTCACTTGCATAGTTTAGGTCAGAAACTGTACAAAATGTTTGCAATGCGATCTCTATGGGATTTGACATGTACTTGTTAGTATTGCTAACCTTCAGATTAAAGAGTATCCGAGGGGTTTGTTGTGTTCAGTGTCGGAATGAAGGTATAACATTCTGGATACCGCCCAAGCCTAGGGCAAGTGCTCTACCAACTGAGCCACAATGGAACAAGTCTACTATGTGAAGTCTCAATGTGTGAGACTATGATATATGTTAACATGTTTCCAAGAACTAGCTCCCCATACTGAGAATTAAGGTAATGCATGGGGTCAGCAGCATACCCACATATCTTAGTGGGGCACTGAACAAACACACACACATTAATCAAGTAAAATTAAAATGCACACCCACACACATGGGAGAGATACACACACAAAACGAATCAAGTGCGAGACAAATACGCCCGCATACACAAATTTAAATGTACACACACACCCATGTTCCATTACTGTCATGCACACAGTAGGCTATATGTCTCCTCATGCGTCAAACAAATACAGGAAACCCATCCCAGGTAATGGTTGGGACAAGGAAACAGGAAGTGGGAATAGCAGGGCACAGCCAAGAATATCCCACTCCTTCTTGACACCACACACACAATGCTACTCACAGTTCAGCTAAGTAATTTAGTTCATGAAACAAAGAGGACCTTTTCGAGATATTAGATATTTTAAAACAGCAGACTAATCAACAAAGCAATTTTCAAAGCTGCATTAAATCGAAGCTCAAATCAACATTTAGACCGGCACTGATTCGATTCTGCAAATGTCAGGTCATAGTTGACTGAAACTGTTGTAAAGTGATACGCATATAATAACTCCCTTCACAGTACATGTAGCAATAAATATACATAAGGCCAATGTACAGAGGGACACTGTCCAGGGTTGAGCGAGGGAAGCGTTGGCCTGTCTTGGAAAAAAAGGCAGTAAAAAGAGAAATAAGGTGGGAATGAAAGGGAGGAATGGGAGCAAGAGCAGATATTGAACAAGGAAAGACATAGGTCTGCTCGTTCTGAAGAAAAAAGCAGTGAAAAAAAGACAAATAAAAAGGAATGAATGAAAGGAAGAAAGCAATGAGAGAGCAGAGACAGGAGTATCTCTGGGACGCGGCGCTCTAACTATAGCATGGGTGCCAGGCGACCCAGGGAGGGCACTGCCGCCACCAAAACACAGGAGAAGGTGTGAAGAGGGGGATAAGGAGGGAGGAGAGGAGGTGGGCAGGGAGGGTAGCTCAATCATTTCAAAAACAGACCCAACAACATGGGAGAAGGAGGGATAATTGATGAGGGAAGGAATAGCCCCCCTACTCCCTATCCACTCCTGTCGATCTGAGAGGATTGGATGGTTAGAACGATGGAATCAATATGGGGATATTTACACCCAGGCTGAATTAAGGTAAAAGTAAGCTATTACCAATACCTACCAAATTCATTCAGAAACAGTCAGATCTACAGGAGTGTCTAGGTGTGTAGCCTGTACACGGTAGGGGCTAGGGGTCGATTTGAAATTCAGAAAATACATGTTTTAGAGTATTTATTTGATTGCTTTGGGAGACATTTGGTCAAGTAGGACAAATCAATCAAGTATAAAGGAGGCTGACAAGAAGAAGTGGCCATTTTGTAGTCAGAGGGACAAGTGTGCAGCATAATTCCTAAGACACATGCTGCTGTGATGTGTGATTGTGTATTGGAGTTGTTGTGTAGAGCGAGCGTGCATGTGTGTATTTAACTGTCTGCGTGTATGTCAGGAGCATTTTGCCATCGGATGTATTATTAATTAATATATCCACATGTGCTCAATCAACGGGTCACAAAGATCACTGTCCCATACATCGATGTACATCATTATTGAACTTTCTGCCCTCCCTATTTTTTCTCTCCATCTCGCTCTTACTCTCTGCGGCTATAAGTTAACGGTGGACTATGTCTCCGTCCCAAATGGCACTGTACTCTTTATGTAGTACTTTTGGCCAGAGCCCTATTGGTAAGGCGACATAAGGAATAGGGTGCCATTTGGGACTCAATCTATAAGCCACAGTGAGTCAGCCCCCTGAAAACAGATATCACCACGAACAACCATCACAGCTTGATTAGTTAACACCAGGCTCTTTGACTGCGCTTGGTCGCTCAATCAGATTATCAACTTCCAGGTTTGTATGTGCGGACGTGAAGGTCACACACACAACGCGGGCCACTTCAGTCACGCGGCGGCCATGACGGTGACACTGACAGTTAAAGACGTGATCCACTGGCCTGTACAGGGCAGCGGTGGGGTTGCCATAGCAGCAGGACTATAGGGCGCGTTCCAGGTCATCCAGGTCGTTATTATTGCAGATGATCAGAACTCACAAAGCCTGGAGAAGTGTTTAACGATTCAGGAGCTACTTTATTATGATGAGATGTGCAGTGTGACTGCAAAAAGACAACCTGGAACACACCCATTCTCTCCTGGTTGGAGGTGGGGTCCCTGATAACTCATCCAGGTTTCATTGGGGAGCATTGGAATGGAACAGCACCTGCACAGAACCACTGATATGTATAGATGAGGGATTGTGAAGAGTGGGGCTTGAGTCGCTTCTCATTCGAGCCCATCCTGATGTTGTGAGAGCCTCTAAAATGTGGTCTGTGAAGCTCTTCAGGGTTGTGTTCATTAGGGCACACCGTCGCAAAATGTTTTGCAACGTTAAAACAACATCTCTTATTGGACAAGTACAGGTAGTCACTCCCTGTTTCACTCCATTTCATGCCAACTGAACACGGCCGAAGGATAGCAAGAAAGAGATAACCAGCCACGGATGCTATCTGAAAGGCCAGGTTACAGAGCACAAAGCCGGCCTTACACCACCATGCCAGGTGATTTCACTGAGATCAGCTCCCTTGAAAACCTTCCATGCCATTAAAGGGATAGGTGACATGACCGTTTCAGACGAACACATTACTTAAAGGTGAGGATGTCCAGTGTGGCTACATGGGAGATAGAGGGTCCAAAATACAACAAATCCTGAAAGGGGAGGAACATCCCAACTTGGGGAGAACACAACAGCCCCATAACAACATAACAAACGTAACATGACAACGCCATAAAGGGCCAGGAATTTCTGTCTGGCAGGCAGAAAGAGGCACCGCCACCAAAACATAAAAAGGGGCTTAAGATGGAGGATGGTTGGCATGGCATGAGAAACATCCCAAAACAGAGACAATGATTGGCACCCAACAACTAACCATTACTAGGGTAGGAATTGTAGAAACTGCAACATAGAGCTAATTGTCCCTTTAAAGCGCTATTGGAAACTGGCGATTTAAATGGATGGTTGGACGAAGCTGCAACATGAGCAGTGGATGCCAAAGGGAGACAATGGTTATAATGTACGCTAATGGGCGTGAGGCTGTGCTGCTTTGGGCTTGAATGACTGCAGTGCATTGACAGACTGCCTGGGTTGCTCTTCGACCAATTTTTTCAAGGATGGGAAACTGGAATTCAGCTCCCACACCGTACACTCCAGTCTGTATAGAGGCCGGATTAACAAGAGAGCTCTGCCCTCTGTGTCCTTAGACTGTTCAATGTGTGGCTTATACATGTGTATACCAAGCAATAAAGCATTATAACCTAAGTCAGCTTTCTTTCCCCTCAAAAAAATAATGAAATGAATTGTCAACCCACAATAAGGGAAAACCAACTAACTGTTTACTTCTGTATTGGGAGGTTTGAACATGAACTTCATAGCCTATTTGGCATTTAATTGATGTAAAGTATCTTAATATGTTTAAATATCACCAACACCCTTTGGCTATAGTGAACTAAGATTAAGAATAATTTATACATATAGTCAGAAACACTATGGGTAATACATACAACAATTAGCTATGTAAGCTGTCTGGAGGTGAAAAGGCCTAGTAAAACCTAGCCTAGCTAGCCCACAGACCCGCATCGACCTGTTACAGGTATCACCCACATCAAGTGTATCCGCTACTGCCTAAAATAATTTGTTCAAATTCAAACCGCAGTTCCCACACTCAGACACACCAAATGTAGCAAGTCAGCCACAATTGCAGTGTAACGTTTGTGTAACACTAAGACTGTCGTAAGAGAACAATTGTGGTCGCTCTCTTTACAAGGCCAAATTCACACCGACATGGCATGTCGCCTGAGAGAGACGGATGATCAGTGATTGTGTGCAAAATCTCTGCCTGTGTTCATGGAATGCTGCAGTGCACCGCCGCCATCTTACTACTGTCTCACAACATTATCTTTATTCTCGAGTTTACGTGAAACAGGTTGACATAGAGAAAACAGGCGATTTTACCCTTATCCAAGGACGCAATGTGCAGAATGAATGGGTCATAAGTCTACTCTTTGGCTCTTTTTGGGGAGTAACGTATGTCTTTAGGCTACAGAAAGCTTAATCTAAGGGAAGGAATAACCCACTATAACGTTAGATGTTTATTTTCACGCCCACCACCTCAAAAATATATTCGAACCAAATACTACACAAGTGTCTACAAAATGGTGTTCACATTACCCATAAGCTCCGGATACAATAACCAATATTGCCACTACAGAAACCTGTTTGGACTAGGATGTGTTGAAGTGCAATTATGCACAGAAACAAATTACGTTCGTTTACATAGGCTACACAGGAATCTCAGCCGTAGCCTACAGATTGGAAAGCTTCATCAGGTCTTACTTTCTGTGTAAAATAAATGTAATGATTTCTCATCTTGAATTATTAAAAGTACAACTTATCCAAATGCTATAAAACTAGATTTCAATTCAAGCAATGAGTCGTTTATAACAGCACTGAGCAAAAAGAACAAGGGACCTGAACACGGGCTATTCTACTATCATTTCGAGTCAGACTAAATGAGATAAAAAGCTGTCCAACATGTACTCAGGCGTGGAATATGTTCACAGCCTTGCTGAATGTCTAATTTCATTTTGTTCTATTCATGCGTAATTAGCCCCCATGGGTTGGAATCACCCGGCTGCTCCCTCCATCAATAGCAGCGGAAGAGGAGAAGAATAAGCATGGAGCTCAGCCTTGTCCTGTCTTTCTTTCCCCGGTTTCTTACCTCAACTGCTAGCGCCGTGGTCGCAATAACCAGCAGCAACAAAGCCATACGGTCCCCCATGGCGTATTATTGTCACAACGCGTCCTATGTATGGTTTATTCTATGTACCGTCGGTATTTATTCAGAGCTCGTCTCCGTTGCTGTGCGGCTGACTGTATTGGTTTAATGGAGAACGATACTGAGGCTGCACAGCTGCTGGAGTGCCAGGTCACCTGACGGGGGGGCTTAATTCTAAACGGTACCAGTCATAAGTTTGGACACCTACTCATTCAAGGGTTTTTCTTTATTTGTACTATTTTCCACATTAAGGAATAATAGTGAAGACAACAAAACTAAATTACACATATGGAATCATGTAGTAATCAGTGTTAAACAAATCAAAATATATTTGAGATTTGAGATTCTTCAAAGTAGCCACCCTTTGCCTTGATGACAGCTTTGCACACTCTTGGCAATCTCTCAACCAGCTTCACCTGGACTGCTTTTCCAACAGTCCTGAAGGAGTTCCAAGTGCTGAGCACTTGTTGGCTGCTTTTCCTTCACTCAGTGGTCCAACTCATCCCAAACCATCTCAATCCGGTTGAGGTCGGATGATTGTGGAGGACAGGGCATCTGATGCAGCACTCCATCACTCTCCTTCTTAGCCCTTACACAGCCTGGAGGTGTGTTGGGTCATTGTCCTGTTGATAAACAAATGAATGTTCCACTAAGCGCAAACCAGGTGGGATGGCGTACCGCTGCAGAAAACTGTGGTAGCAATGCTGGTTCAGTGTGCCTTGAACACTAAATAAATCACAGACGGTGTCACCAGCAAAGCACCCCCACACCATCACACCTCCTCCTCCATGCTTCATGCTTCACATTGGGGAACCACACATAAGGAGATCATCCATTGACTTACTCTGCGTCTCACAAAGACACGGCAGTTGGAACCAAAAATTTATCATTTGGACTCATCAGACGAAAGGACCGATTTCCACCGGTCTAATGTCCATTGCTCGTGTTTCTTGGCCCAAACCTGTCTCTTCATCTTACTTCTTCCCCCACATTCTGAAATGGCATTTTTGTCCCCCCCAGTTATATTATTGGAATGTGATGAGGATGTCTCCGATCGGTAGGGTAGGTTGTTTGGATAAACTGGATAAACACTCCACTTCAACTGGATATCCCCCCACTTCTAAAACCAACGTTACACCCCTGATCATTATATTAATTCACAGTAATCTGTTAAATGCTTTTTCAGTCCTTCATCTTGCTTTAATAGTGGGGAAAGGTACAGAAAAAATGTGTGCTGGAGTTTTCCTGTGTGTGGGAGTGGTGTATCCAGGGAGATAACACATTTTCTCAAATGTAATTAATTGTGTTTATGCTGCCATCTATTGGAATAATTTATTAATTGCAGTAACACAGAATAAGTGTATATCCTTACTAATGACGTAATTACTAAAAATGACAAAATATAAAATGCTATAGTTCTTTTTATCAGTTAAAAACATTAAATAACCATTTATAGCATAACAATAAACAATGAAACTGACAAACCAAAAACACCATACATTTAGTTAATTATATAAAAAATACTGCTCTTAGAACTTTCAGACTGCCATTGTTTTGGGGAAATAAGAAATAAGAATAATAAGAAATAAGAACAATTTCGCCAAGTATCTCACAATGGGTATATTTAGATTTTTTAAAGTCAGACACCATTTTAATCAGGAAAATCACCTCCTTCTAATGACATACGGTTGGGCAGTGTACTCTGCTGTCATCGATCGCTAGATTAGAAATTGTCTTTTTTCTCTCTACCTCTTTGTTATGCACACTTGGCACCATAAAGGTGAGGATGTTTACTTTCTACACCAGTTGTTATTTTTCTGTTTAATCCTAAAAACAGATTGTAGTTGTAAAATAAAAAGGTAGACATTTTTTGGTGCCATTTAGGGAAAATGAAAATCTAAGGATCACTCCAGTCAGTAGAGGATCAGCGATGGTTCGTTTACATTAATTTGCTATGGCCTCGCGCTGGTGTTGCAGCACAACCAGTTCTTTGGCCATGTTTAAGCCTTGGGTGAGTTTTAACTCGTTCTATTGTCCAGCCTACTAGGACACAAATACATATTGGATGCAGCTATCGTGTTAATAGCTAACTCGTGTCTGACTACAACACTGTACTAACTGGCAGCAAAAAAACTGAAACCAACCCATGGCCATAGCAAAACATGTCACAGTTGGTTGCATAGTGTAACGGTGTCACCGGTCTAAATCTAATCCAATCTAGAGCCAGTCAGTCTTCATCTGTAAATCATAGAATTAGCTTCCAAATGAGATTGTTATTTCTCTAGCTATATTTATTATTGAGGGATGATGACAATCGTTGACCCTGTTTTTCTGTTAGACAAAGTACATAGTTGGGTGCCAGACTTAAACAAAATAAACAATTTAACTTTATTCAACTCGGCAAGTCAGTTTACAATGACGGCCTACCCCGGCCAAACCCTAACCCGGATGAAGCTGGGCCAATTGTCCGCCGCCCTATGGGACTCCCAATCACGGCCAGTTGTGATACAGCCTGGAATCGAACCAGGGTCTGTAGTGACGCCTCTGGCACTGAGATGCAGTGCCTTAGATCGCTGTGCCACTTGAGAGCAAAATTGATTGAGCCGACATATGCAGCGTTAATCATAAACACAGTTTCCGCTAAAGCGGGAACATTGCCTTTAAATTTCAATCACACTTAGCTGAACTTCTTCAAAGTGGATTTAATAAAGCTCAAAGCTTCCTCTGGAATCTCACCATACATCTGCCTGTAGAAGTCAACATGCAGGAGATTTGTTTGTTGTGACTGAGTGGGGGGGAAAGGCCGCAGGCAAGGTTCGGACTGATGGGTGTGTCAAACCATATCCCCAAGTCAACTCACGTTTGGTTTCTGTCATGGCTGCCAGCATTTCTTGAGGAGCAAGCCAAAAAAAGAGGCCAAATCAGCAGTTGCAGTTCCCCTTTAAGGCTGACATGTTTGAGAGCACATAGAAAATGGACTTAGTGCTTTATGACTAAGTTTTTGAGAAGATTTGGCAACCTGCCTTCTGTCTGCTTCGCTTCCTGTGCCCCTTTGTTTCTTTGGTATAGTTTGTATGTTTTTCTAATGATTTTAAGTAGCATGGTTATTAAGTTTAAATTAAAGAGGAAATGGTATATGGAAATTAAGCATTCTAACTGAATTGTGAAAATGTTAACTTGATTACTGAAACAGTGACTTGAAAACCAAGACATGAAAATAAATGTTGAAAACTGTCCTGTTAGTTGTTTGCCTCTGCTTGCTCAACCCAGTCCCTATAAAACCTGTCACTTTTCTACCTTCTGACACTTGGCGTAACAAGTGCAGGGTCTGGGCCATTGAGTGGGCAGTTGTGGAGCAGGGGCCAGTTTTGTTTTCCTTTTACGGTCTTGTGTTTCTGTGTCCTCTCAGGTTCTGCAGTCTCTCCCGTGGTTGTCTGGGCGCAGCTGGGGCAGAAGAGGAAGCAACCCCTGCTGGTCTATGAGACTTTGTGCGACCTAACTGGCCTGGCGTGTTAAGGTGCCCTATAAGTGAAGACTGAGCAGCTCTGTGGACATGGCTGAAGGATGTGTGTGGTCTGATGAAGCTGAGGGGGAAGTTCCAGCTAAGAGGACAGGATAACACTGCCATGGGGGCCCGCAGAGAGCTGGATGGAATGGTCCACTCAAAGTGGGTGAGCGATGGGGCTGAAGCGACCAAGATGGGGCCACCTGATACCCCAGGTCTACCAGGAGAGAGGAAACAGTGGATGGAGACGACAACAATAATGGCCCTGGCTGCCCTAGGACACCATGTGGGAGAGCTGCTAGCTAGAAGGTATTGGAGACCTTTATGTTCAAGGGGACTTTGTTTGTTTTTAGTAAATATGGGGTGTTTATTTAAAAAAGTGCTTTTGCTAACCGGTGTGTGAAACATAATGTGTCATTTTGCAGTGTTTTCACTCACTCTGCGAGGAAACTCTCATTTTAAAGTGGGTGAGAATGTCACAGGAGTCACTACTTTACATGTGTAACAATCAAGCATTCCTATTGGATGGTTAATGTGTCAAGTGATTGAATTGTGTATTTAAATCCCCCTTCCCCACAGGAAGGGGTGTAGTCCAGAGGCATGGTGGATCCTTGTTGCAACAGAGCTTATGACCTGCCATTGGCATTAAACAAAGCCTGTGTGTACATGCATGCTGATGATTCAACCATATACGTGTTAGCAACCACAGCTAATGAAGTCACTGAAATTCTTAACAAGGAGTTGCAGTCAGTTTTGGAATGGGTGGCGAGACAATAAACTGGGGTTGAACATCCCTACAACTAAGAGCATTGTATTTGGTACAAATTATTCCCTAAATTCTAGACCTCAACTGAATCTGGTAATGGTGTGGCTGTTGAACAAGTTGAGGAGACTAAATTACTTGGTGTTACCTTAGATTGTAAACTGTCATGGTCAAATAATATAGATTCAATGGTTGTAAAGATGGAGAGGTCTGTCCATACTAAAGAGATGACACCAGACTCAAAAAAGCAAGTCCTGCAGGCTCTAGTTTTTGCTTATCTTGATTATTGTCCAGTCATGTGGTCAAGTGCTGCAAAGAAAGACCTAGTTGAGCTGCAGCTGGCCCAGAACATAGTGGCATGTTTTTTTTATTTAACTAGGCAAGCCCGTTAAGAACAAATTCTTATTTATAATGACAGCCTACACTAGCCAACTGCACCACCCTACGGGTACTGCCAAACACCACTGGTTGTGTTACAGCCAGGTGGCCCAGGGTATCTGCAGTGATGCCTCCAGCATTGAGATGCGGTGCCTTAGACCACTGCACCACTTGGGAGCTCAATATTAGAACAGTTAATTCCCATAACGGGAGTCAAACCTGGGCCACCTGGGTGAAAACCAGGAATCCTAACCGCTAGACCATATGGGAACCAATCATGTCTTGCTCTTCATTGTAATCAGAGGGCTAATATAAATACTATGCATACCAGTCTCTATTGGCTAAGAGTTGAGGAGAGACTGACTGTCACTTCTTTTTATAAGAAACGTGAAAATTGTTTGCATAGTCAACTTACACACAGCTCTGATACACACATTTACCCCACCAGACATGCCACCAGGGGTCTTTTCACAGACCCCAAATCCAAAACAAATTCAAGAAAGCGTACTGTATTATATAAAGCCGTTATTGTATGGAACTCCCTTCCATCTCATATTGCTCAAAAGAACAGCAAAACCTAGTTTAAAAAAACAGAAAGCAATTCCTCTCCCCCTTTTGACCTAGAAATTGTGTGTATGTATTGATATATAGGCTATGTGTGCCGTTTTTAAATGTATGTAGTTCTGTCGTTGAGCTGTTTTTGTCAATAAATGTTCTGTATAATGTTATGTTTTGTGTGGACCCCAGGAAGAGTAGCTGCTGCTTCCGCAACAGGTAATGGGGATCCTAATAAAATACCAAATTAAGCTTCAATCAATTCTGCCTCACGCCCCACCACTACAGAGTTTAGTTAGCTTATTAGTTAGCTGTAAAAGGTGTTAGTGTTATTAGCCTATTTAGCGCTAACCAGCTAATCTGCCAATGCCACAATGGATATCGGAAATCAAACCATCGAAGATGCCGCCAAGCCCAGCAGCAATGATGGTGCTGAGCTCCATATGCTGAGCTCCAGAGCCCCCCCCATTCACATATGCCGCCAGGATAATGGCTCCACAGTCCCCTCCACCCCTGACTGTTCCTGACAATCTTGGAAGAGGAGCCAGCCCAGATTAGCCTAGAATCCTACCATAACAACATGTTTTCTGTCCAAAAACATTAATTTAATATCAACTGCTTCATAGGAGGAGAGTGGCTGGAATACTCAGTTACTGCAAATGCTGTATTTTTGTTCCAATGTCGAAAGTTCTGTATTGGGTGCATTGCTAATGCAGACAAGGCCTTCACCCAAAGCGGGTATTCTAACTAGAAGCATGCTTTTGATGAAACCAAGGGATTCGCTAGGCACGCATCAAGCATGGAGCATTTGAAATGCACTGCACTGTGGAAAGAAAAACTAATTGTATTCAGTTGCATTCACATAGGCTGTTTGTAATAGGTGAATTACCCCATCTATCTTGTAGCCTATATTCATTGGCAAATAGTAAGGCGCTGTCCATTGTGCTGATACAGTGCAGCGGAGATGGGTTTATAGATTTCGCGACAACCTGTCACTTCAAAAGCACTCAATGGTCTCAGAGTTTTGGCATTTTAACTTTGTTTGTGGTATAGCGTGATATAATCAGAATTCAATACATTTCCAATGCAAGAACCCCCCCCCCTGTGTCCCCTCACCGATTTCAACTGTCCCCTTAGTCACTTTAACTTGCCGCAGGGTCTGTGCTGTATGCCTGGGAGAATCTCGATGCCCTTTTCTGAAATAGATTTGGTCAACTCTTGCGAACTCTCTCCCGTCCTCTCTAACCTCCTTTTGAAAAAGGTCAAAAGGTAATTGAGGAGGCCGCTAGGAGAGGGATCGTGGACGAAGATGCGGTTGTTTGAAATCAGACTCTCCTTTTCCAATCGCGCGTCATAAATGTATAAAGTAGTTGTGCAAGACATTTTATAGATAAAAGGATCATTAGCATATTGTTTTTAAATGGTTGCATGCTTTTCTACTTCGAGTAAACAATGGCTGATTCAAAGGGGGTGTAAAAAGATTTCCAATCTCTTCCGCGAAGGACTCAGGTTGTGCTTCCTCGCCAATAGCAGGCTATTGAGGAGGGGACCGTGTTCTGTTTTTCCACTAATGAACTGAAACATTCCTCGACCACTTATCGGTTTCCGGCTCACTGAGGAGTTTGCCCAAAGGAGAACTCCAATTGCATACTCATGTCCTCTCTCCTCACCTCCTTCTCAAAGAGAAAAAGGGTATACAGAAATGAAGCATTCTAAGTGAATTGTGAAAACGAGTTGAGAATGTGTTGAAACTTGATTACAGAAACGAAACCATGTCTTATGAAAATAAATGTTGAAAACTGTCCTGTTTGTTGTCTGCCTCTGCTTCACTCTCCCTGCTCAACCCAGACCAACCCTAGAACCTATTACTTTTCCAGGCCTAGTAAAGGCAGATGGTAACCAAATGGTAGCATAGCCTACATTTGGTGACTAGCTGTGTACAGTTAAAAATTGCCTTGTTATCCAATTTAATTGATTGTTCATTATCTCCTCTGAGAGAAATCTGCTACCTACCATGAAACAAGGACATAGGTCTTTAAAAAAGTTATCTTTAGGGTTTATACAACTTCGTATATGTGGGCTATAGATACCAGTTTATACGTAATGAATCATTATTTCTTATTACGGATTTACAAATTATCTGTAAACTAACTATTTACACAGGTATTCACATTTTTAGTACATAAAAGCGTATGAGTTAGGGACAGATCAAAATGTACAGAATGGTTACCTGGAGGAAAATGGGAGAGGGTCATGCTTTTTAAATGTCAGTCAAGGGGAGGGTTTAGTATGTTTTAAATCTAGTCCATAGGAGGGTCATGTAATTTGTAATTGATTAGATTTAAATATTTCTCAGTGTTTTAGAATGAGTTGCTTATTCGGCTATATATCGATGTGTGTCTTATCTCTGATTCTCCATTGGGCGTGCAATATCAATTGCGCCTATAGGCTATTTAGTGTGGTCTCAATCCAATTATCCATAGCATATAGTCTATAGGCTAGGATGTGCATGCTCGGAGAAGCACAGAGCAAAGGAGAGCGCGAAGATGAGAATGAGAACCGGAGGTCCACTTTGATAGTTTGCTACTACCATTATTTAATTTATTAAAAAATATATGTTTTTTGCACATGATGTATTTATTAGAGTTAATAATAAGCCAGATTTGAGTCAATTACATCGTGGTGCTGAACCTTGAAGCAGCAGACCCTGCACAATCAATGGACAGCTCATTGTGCAAATTCGAGTAGGCACAATTAATTTCAATCGTCTTCATTTTAATTAGACTTTACTAACAACAAGAGGGCTTTGAGTACTTCCTTATTGACTGGTGTACTGACTTTAGATGTTTTCTTTGGTATTTATTGAGGCAGAGTAGACAATATGATTTGGAAACTTTAATTTAACTTTAATCCTGCACGTGTTCATAGTGACAACATATAAACACTGAAAGATTGTTGAGAAACATCACCATTACAGGATTCATTTCATCATTAACCCATCATTCCCCAGTCCTCCGAGAGCAGGTCAAGACCTGTCTTCACTGTGCACATACAGATAGCCTTGATCAGAGTAGGGTGAAGTTGCCCCTAGATGCTGATCTGGACAATAGCGCCGGAGGGGGGTGGCTGCCATTTTACGGGCTCCAAACTAAATGTTAGTTTTTTTCGCGTTGTTTCTAACTTATTTTGTGGATAATGTTGCTGCTACCATCTCTTATGACTGAAAATACTTCTGGACATCAGAACAGTGATTACTCACCTCGAACTGGACAAAAATGGAGTGATAGGCTTCCTTCTTCAAGATCCCTTTTACCATGTACAAATCTCCCACCACCAAAGCACCCCCAGACCATCAAATTTCCTCCACCATGCTTGACAGATGGCGTCAAGCACTCCTGCAGCATCTTTTCATTTTTTTATGCGTCTCATGAATGTTCTTCTTTGTGGCCTGAACACCTCAAACTTAGATTAGTCTGTCCATAACACTTTTTCCCCCATCTGCCTCTGTCTAGTGTCTGTTCTTTTGCCCATATTAATCTTTTCTTTTTATTGGCCAGTCTGAGAGATGTCTTTTTCTTTGCAACTCAGAAGGCCAGCATCCCGGCGTCGCCTCTTCATTGCTGACGTTGAGATTGGTGTTTTGCAGGTACTATTTAATGAAGTTGCCAGTTGAGGACTTGTGAAGCATCTCTTTCTCAAACTAGACACTAATGTACTTGTCCTCTTGTTCAGTTGTGCACCGGGGCCTCTCACTGCTCTTTATATTCTGGTTTGAGACAGTTTACGCTGTTCTGTTAAGGGTGTAGTAAGCAGGGTTGTATGAGATCTTCAGTTTCTTGGCAATTTCTCACATGGAATGGCGTTTCATTTCTCAGAACAAGAATAGTGTGACGAGTTTCAGAAGAAAGTTCTTTGTTTCTGGCCATTTTGAGCCTGTAATTGAACCCACAAATGCTGATGCTCCAGATACTCACCTAGTCTAAAGAAGGCCAGTTTTATTGCTTCTTTAATCAGAACAATAGTTTTCAGCTGTTCAAACATAATTGCAAAAGGGTTTTCTAATGATCAATTAGCCTTTTAAAATTATAAACCTGGATTAGCTAACACAACATCCCATTGGAACACAAGAGTAATGGTTGCTGATAATGGCCTATGTAGATATTCCATTAAAAAAATCAGCCGTTTCCAGTTACAATAGTCATTTACAACATTACCAATGTCTACACTGTATTTCTGATCAATTTGATGTTATTGTAAATGGACAAAAAAATGTAATTTTCTTTCATAAACAAGAACATTTCTAAGTGACCAAAACTTTTGAACCGTAGTGTACATATCCCAACCAGAAGTCAAGGATCAGCATTGAGCTAAACGCTAGAGCTGCCGCTTTCAAATAGTGGGACACCAATCCGACACTTAAGAAATCGCACTATGCCCTCAGACGAATCATCAAACAGGCAAAGCGTCAATACAGGATTAAGACTGAATCCTACTACACTGGCTCTGACACTCGTCGGATGTGGCAGGGCTTGAAAACTATTATGGACTACAAAGGGAAACCTAGCCATGAGCTGCCCAGTAACACAAACCTACCAGACAAGCTAAATCCATTTTTATGCTCGCTTCGAGCCAAGCAACAGTGAAGCATGCATGAGAGCACCAGCTGTTCCGGAAGACTGTGTGATAATGCTCTCAGTAGCCGATGTGAGCAAGACATTTAAACAGGTCAACATTCACAAAGCTGAATGTTGGGCCAGACGGATTACTAGGACATGTACTCAAAGCATGCTCGGACCAACTGTCAAGTGTCTTCACTGACGTTTTCAACCTCTCCCTGACCGAGTCTGTAATACCTACATGTTTCAAGCAGACCGTAGTCCCTGTGCGCAAGGAAGTGAAGGTAACCGGCCTAAATTATTACCACCTGTAGTGCTCATATCGGTAGCCATGAAGTGCTTTGAAGGCTGGTCATGGCTCACATCAACAGCATCCTCCCATACATCCTAGAACCACTCCAATTTGCCTACCACCCCAACAGATCCAGCAAAACACAACACCATCATTAAGTTTGCTGATGACACAACAGTGGTAGGCCAGATTACCAACAATTATGAGACTGCCTATAGGAGGTCAGAGGAGGAGGTCAGTACCGGTTCCCCCCATATATAGCCTTGTTATTGTTATTTTATTGTGTTACCTTTTATTATTTTTTACTTTAGTTTATTTGGTAAATATTGTTTTCTTTCTTGAACTGCATTGTTGGTTAAGGGCTTGTAAATAAGCATTTCATGGTAAGGTATAATACCTGTTGTATTCGGCGCATGTGACAAATAATGTTTGATTTAGATTTTAGATCAGTTTTGTACTATCTCCACTAATAGTTAAGGTTAGGATTGGGGGAGGGGAAGCTGATACGACTGTATATCTGCACCTAGGGGAAACTTCACCCCGGACACGTATGTTTACCATCCTATTTCTATAGTATAATTCATAGTTTTACACAGTTTTCCTAGCCTGGTCCCAGATTTGTTTGTGCTGTCTCGCCATGTCCTCAGGTAATTTCCACATGAAGCAATTGGCAATACAGCACAAACATATCTAGGACGAGGCTATAGTTCTCTCCTTTGCCTTGTAGAAATAAGATAGGGAAGAGCACTGACCTGAAGGAAAGCCAGCTAACAGGCATCTCTACCAGAGAAATGGTACAACAGAGATCCACATCTTCAAATAAAGTTATGTACTTTGTTCCCTCACTCAATTCAATATCATGAGTCAAATACAACTAAAGTGGTATTCACCCCTGAAAAGCTGATCAGTTAGATTGATGTAGGGGTGGTGGTCAAATAGTCAAAAGTGGATCAGTCCACACAGTAATTTTAAGTGATTGAGGTTCACCCCCCCCCCCCAGTCAGTTCAATTGACCCAATCACACCCACAGAAGAGGTCCAGTCCGCTTACAGTCTCATCTTCCTCTGCTAGAACACTGCATAAACTTAATCCAAGATGTGCTCCTTCAGAAGGGCAAGTAGCCTGGGCAGGATTCTCCATTTTGTCTTCAAGTCATTTGCGATTACAGCTCGGATACGGAGGGGGAGGTGAGTAGCTGTCTATCCTGGGTGGGGTGGGGGTGTAGGGAGGGGGCGCATGGCCGAAGGGTACATCTCATAGTCATAGGTGTAGGGAGGTGGGGGTCCTGGAGAAAGAGAGAGAGGCAGACAGACACAGAGAGAGAAAAGTGTTTATCATCAGTAGTTGCTGGATAAAGAAAGATCATGCACACATACAACATACAAGTACAACAGACCCTGCCATGTCATTGTATCTGTTTTGATGGGCTTTAGAAACCAGTGGAGACTGCTGAGGAGAGGATAGCTCATAGTAAAGACTGGAATGGAGTCAGAGGAGGCTGGGAGCAGCTATAGGAGTACAGGCTCATTGTAATGGCTGGAATGGAGGTTTTGGAACCGTATGAAACACAAAGACAACACCAGACTCCACTGGAGTCAATGGAATGATTTCAACCAATGGAAACAACGTTTCGATACCATTCCATTGTCTCCATTCCAGCCATTATTATGAGCTGTTCTCCCCTCAGCAGCCTGCATTGGTAGAAACATTCTAGACTTCAGTATGTGTTGGTCATTGGTGGAGGAGCAATGTCCTCTAGTGATGGAATCATTGCACTGCAGGGAAACGGGTAAATTGGTTTTCGGTTCAGCCGGTTAGTGGAGGCGCAGTGGTTAAGGCACGTATTCATAAAGAGTCTCATAGTAGGAGTGCTGAGCTAGGATCAGTTTGCCCGTTTAGACCATAATGAATAAGATTAGGACATACACACCAAGCAGTGTCTAAGGAAGGCCTGAAAAATTACCAAAGACTCCAGCCACCCGTTCTCTCTTCTTCCATCCGGCAGGCGGTACCAGAGTATCAGGTCTCGTACCAACAGGCTCTGAGAGAGCTTATACCACCAAGTAATGAGACTTCTACACAGATAGACAATAGCTGCCCACCCCCACCAAGGACTATATGCGCTGAATGTAGAGTACCAGTCAAAAGTTTGGACACACCTACTCATTAAAGGGTTTTTCTTTATTTTTACATTGTAGAATAATAGTATAGACGTCAAATCTACAAAATAACATATGGAATCATGTAGTAACCAAAAAAGTGTTAAACATATCAAAATATATTTTAGATTCTTTAAAGTAGCCACCCTTTGCCTTGATGACAGCTTTGCACACTCTTGGCATTCTCTCAACAAGCCTTACCTGGAATGCTTTTCCAACAGTCTTGAAGGAGTTCCCACATATTCTGAGCACTTATTGGCTGCTTCTCGTTCACTCTGCAGTCTAACTCATCCCAAACCATTTCAATTGGATTGAGGGTCGGGTGATTGTGGAGGCTAGGTCATCTGATGCAGCACTCCATCACTCTCCTTGGTAAAATAGCCCTTACACAGCCTGGAGGTGTGTTGGGTCATTGTCCCATTTAAAAATATATGATAGTCCCACTAAGCGCAAACCAGATGGGATGGCGTATCGCTGCAGAATGCTGTGGAATCCATAATGGTTAACTGTGTCTTGAATTCTAAATAAATCGCAGACAGTGTCACCAGCAAAGCACCCCCACACCATCACAGCTCCTCCTCCATGCTTCACATTGGGGAACCATACAAATGGAGATAATCCGTTCACTTACTCTGCGTCTCACAAAGACACAGTGGTTGGAACCAAAAATCTCAAATTTGGACTCATCAGAACAAAGAATAGATTTCAACCGGTCTAATGTCCATTGCTCACGTTTCTTGGCCCAAGCAAGTCTCTTCTTATTATTGGTATCCTTTAGTAGTGGTTTCTTTGCAGCAATTCGACCATGAAGGCCTGATTCACGCAGTCTCCTCTGAACAGTTGATGTTGAGATGTGTCTGTTACTTGAACTCTGTGAAGCATTTATTTGGGTTGCAATTTCTCAAGCTGGTAACTCTAATGAACTTATCCTCTGCAGCAGAGGTAACTCTGGATCTTCCTTTCCTGTGGTGGACATAATGAGATCCAGTTTCATCAGAGAGCTTGATGGTTTTTGCGACTCCACTTGAAGAAACTTTTTAAAGTTCTTGAAATGTTCCTATTTGACTGACCTTCATGTCTTAAAATAGTGATGGACTGTCGTTTCTCTTTGCTTATTTGAGCTGTTCTTGCCATAATATGGACTTGGTCTTTTGCCAAATAGGGCTATGTTCTATATACCAACCCTACCTTGACCCAACACAACTGATTGGCTCAAACGCATTAAGAAGGAAATAAATTCCACAAATTAACTTTTAAGAAGGCACACCTATTAATTGAAATGCATTCCAGGTGACTACCTCATGAAGCTGAGAATGCCAAGAGTGTGCAAAGCTGTCATCAAGGCAAAAGGGTGGCTACTTTGAAGAATCTCAAATATAAAATATATTTTGATTTGTTTAACACTGTTTTGGTTACTACATGATTCCATATGTGCTATTTCATAGTTTTGATTTCTTCCCTATTATTCTACAATGTAGAAAATAGTAAAAAATAAAGAAAAACCCTTGAATGAGTAGGTGTGTCCAAACTTTTGACTGGTACTGTATGCACACTCACAGGTCTCTACCCACACGCACACACTAACAACCACATACATACACTCGCAATCACGCACACTTATGCTGTTGCTATATTGGTTACTATTATTATTATTATTTATCCTGCTACCAGTCACTTTCTTGTAAACCCTGCCTACATGTACATATCTACCTCAACTACTCCATTATCCCTGCACATTGTACATTTGGTACTGGCACTGACCCTGTATATTGCTTACAGTCTTATGTTTTGTTATTCCTTTATTTCTCAGGTTTTTTGTTATAGTATTTTGATACT
Organism: Oncorhynchus nerka; assembly: GCF_034236695.1. Classification (NCBI taxonomy): domain Eukaryota; kingdom Metazoa; phylum Chordata; class Actinopteri; order Salmoniformes; family Salmonidae; genus Oncorhynchus; species Oncorhynchus nerka. The sequence continues at coordinate 52,345,815 of NC_088400.1, read as the reverse complement.
GAATACTGCACTGGGCTTGCAAGGTATTAACCCTTCCTACTCACAGCCCCTGTCATCCTGTATACGGGTTGAAAATGGCATTGATAAGCGCCTGCAGTGGCTGTACAGTAACATGCTATACATGACGTCAGAGCTCAGGTTCTCCCCTTCACAGCGCGTATGGATTTTGACTGACAGCAGTTATAAACTTGAGCACTGACAAGAAGATCCTCCCATTCCTCCCTCTAATTGTGCTACTTTTGCACATTTGTTGTTGTCTGTGTGAGGGAAATGCTGTAAATAGAGAGGAGTGGATGTGTCCTGAAAGATGAGACATTGAGGATTATAATCAATACAGCTTTGATGTCATACAAGGAAACCACAGACCCGTGAGTACAAATGTGCACTTCATTTTTCCATATTTGGAAACTCATGTAATTTTCAGTATCAACGTTTGTGACCACTATGTTTGATTCACAGTTACAAGGATGACATGCATTAAACCCTGGGTTGTCCTGAACAGATTGGGCCTATGTTATATTATATAAATAAATATCCACAGAACATGCACCTTTTTTAACATACAATCTACCTGCAGTGAAGCTGCTCAGCATTTACATTACTTTCAGTCATCTAGCACATTCCCACCCAGAGCGACCCACAGGAGCAACCAGGGTCAAGCGCCCCGCCCAATAGCACAAGAATAGATCCCTACCCAGTAAAATCGGGGACCCGAACCAGCAACCTCTCGGCCACCGGCCCAAGCTTTCAAATGCCAGGCCTCCAACCATCCAAGATCCCCCCCACAGATTCCCTCGAGAGCTTCCCCTCACGATCCAAGAACCCTCCCATAAGTTCCCCTCAAAAAACCTCCCCCCACTCCCCATCTCTATCCCCCCTAAGCCACCATCCCCCTCCAACCCAACCAAAACCACCACCGACCCAATACGCCAACAACCAACAAAAAGAACAAAAGAGAAAAAACAAAGGACAACAACAGAAAACAAAAATCATGACAGCAAGGCCAACTGTATGCATTTGTGTGCATGTGTGGCACTATTTACATTCGTGTATGTGTGTGTGTCCGTGTCTGTGCACGTGTGTTCGTTTGAATGCAAGTGTGTGTATGCATGAGTACATGCATACAAGCGCTTGCATGGCATCAGTCTTAGGCAAACAGGTATTTGATGTAACAATGTTCCTTTTTAGTTCCAGTTAAACAAGCACTGGAATGCGCTAATGACTCCATTCCATGTGCATCAAAATTACAATCTGCTTGGCTGAAGTGCCTTTTGAAAGCCTGACACGGTAAGATTGTATTTTATAATTTAGCTAATGACGGGGCACACACTGGTTGAATCAATGTTGTTTCCACGCCATTTCAATGAAAGAAAAGTACATGTAAATTGCATATAAAATCAACATCGACTCAGTGGGTTTTGTCCAACATATCTCTGGACCTACTCACTGCCACAGTCATACTCTGGACCTAGTTTTGTCCCGTGGAATAAATGTTGTGGATCTTAATGTTTTTCCTCATAATCCTGGAGTTAATCCTAATCCATAATCCTAATCGGACCAACATTTTATTATGTTTGCAATCGCAAAAAAAATTATCAAATCAAATGTATTTATATAGCCCTTCTTACATCAGCTGACATATCAAAGTGCTGTACAGAAACCCAGCCTAAAACACCAAACAGCAAGCAAAGCAGGCGTAGAAGCACGGTGGCTAGGAAAAACTCCCTAGAAAGGAGTTCTGCTCAGACCCCAACCAAGGATCATCAAACGTCGTGCTATAAATTCTTGGACAACCCAAAGATTCCTAGATGCCCTTCCAGACTCCCTCCACCTACCCAAGGACGTCAGAGTACAAAAGTCAGTTAAACACCTAACTGGGGAACTCAATTTAACCTTGCGTAATACCCTAGATGCAGTCGCACCCCTAAAAACATTTGTCATAAGAAACATCTCCCTGGTATACAGAAAATACCCGAGCTCTGAAGCAAACTTCCAGAAAATTGGAACAGAAATGGAGCTACACGGAGCTATGGAGCTACACGAAACAGGAAGTCTTCCGACTAGCTTGGAAAGACAGTACCGTGCAGTATCAAAAAGCCCTCACTGCTGCTCAATCATCCTATTTTTCAAACTTAATTGAGGAAAATAAGAACAATCCCAAATGTATTTTTGATACTGTCGCAAAGCTAACTAAAAAGCAGCATTCCCCAAGAGAGGATGGCTTTCACTTCAGCAGTGATAAATTCATGAACTTCTTTGACAAAAAGATCATGATCATTAGAAAGCAAATTACGGACTCCTCCTTAAATCTGTGTATTCCTCCAACGCTCAGTTGTCCTGAGTCTGCACAGCACTGCCAGGACCTAGGATCAAGGGAGACACTCAAGTTTTTTAATACTATATCTCTTGACACATTGATGAAAATAATCACGGCCTCTAAACCTTCAAGCTGCATACTGGACCCTATTCCAACTAAACTACTGAAAGAGCTGCTTCCTGTGCTTCGCCCTCCTATGTTGAACATAATAAATGGCTTTCTATCCACCGGATGTGTACCAAACTCACTAAAAGTGGCAGTAATAAAGCATCTCTTGAAAAAGCCAAACCTTGACCCAGAAAATATAAAAAACTATCGGCCTATATCGAATCTCCCATTCCTCTCAAACATTTTAGAAAAAGCTGTTGCGCAGCAACTCAATGCCTTCCTGAAGACAAACAATGTATTTACGAAACGCTTCAGTCTGGCTTAGACCCCATCATAGCACTGAGACTGCACTTGTGAATGTGGTAAATTACCTTTTAATGGTGTCAGACTGAGGCTCTGCATCTGTCCTCGTGCTCCTAAACCTTAGTGCTGCTTTTGATACCATCGATCACCACATTCTTTTGGAGAGATTGGAAACCCAAATTCATCTACATGGACAAGTTCTGGCCTGGTTTACATCTTATCTGTTGGAAAGATATCAGTTTGTCTCTGTAGATAGTTTATCCTCTGACAAATAAACTGTAAATGTCGGTGTTCCTCAAGGCTCCGTTTTAGGACCACTATTGTTTTTACTATATATTTTACCTCTTGGTGATGTCATTCGGAAACATAATGTTAACTGCTATGCGGACGACACACAGCTGTACATTTTGATGAAACATGGTGACGCCCCAAAATCGCCCTTCCTGAAAGCTTGTGTTTCAGATATAATAAGGAAGTGGATGGCGGCAAATGTTCTACTTTTAAACTCGGACAAACCAGAGATGCTAGTTCTAGGTCCCAAGAAACAAACACATCTTCTGTTGAATCTGACAATGAATCTTGATCGTTGTACAGTCATCTCAAATAAAACTGTGAATGACCTCTGCGTTACTTTGGGCCCCTGATCTCTCTTTTGAAGAAAATATCAAGACTGTTTGAAAGACAGCTTTTTTTCCATCTATGTAATGTGGAATGACCACTAGAGGGCAGGCTGGGCTCACGGATAGTAGCCCAACAAGGAATGGGAGGCAAGGTAGCCAGAGGCAATTAAGCACAGCTGACGGTACTAATGACATATTCTCCTTCCCCTATAAGAGGGAGTATGGAACCAGCAGAGAGAAGGGGGATAAAACTATCTCTGGAAGATGGCCACCGAGACAGAGGAGCTATCCATGAAGAACCATTAAGACGGTGGCAATCCCGTGACTTTTATTGTAGTTTAAAGATAATCGTGTTGTGTTCCTGTTTGATCTGGAGAAGAAGATGTATGTTTTGTCCTTGGGAGATATTCATTGATTATGTTGGAGTGTTTGTGTTGCCCAAATGCCCTCAATAGAGAACTGTGTTCAATCAAGAAAACCTACTCCGGGACTACACCTTCCCGCTTTAGAGTGATGCCCAATTACTTGGTCCGCTCACAGTAACATTGCAAAAATCTGAAACTTTCTGTTCAAAAGTGATGCAGAAAAATGAATCCATGCTTTTGTTACTTCTAGGTTAGACTACTGCAATGCTCTACTTTCCGGCTACCCGGATACCCGAAACTTCAGTTAGTGCTAAACATGGCTGCTAGAATCTTGACTAAAACCAAAAAATGTGATCATATTACCCCCGTGCTAGCCTCTCTACACTGGCTTCCTGTTAAGGCAAGGGCCGATTTCAAGGTTTTAATGCTTGCCCCTACCCATCTTTCCAATTTGGTCTTGCCATACATACATACATACACGTACGCTATGGTCACAAGACGTAGGCCTCCTTACTATTCCTAGAATTTCTAAGCAAACAGCTGGAGGCAGGGCTTTCTCCTATAGAGCTCCATTTTTATGCAAATGATCTGCCTATCCATGTGAGAGACGCAAACTCAGTCTCGACCTTTAAGTCTATATTTTAGACTCATCTCTTCAGTAGGTCATATGATTGAGTGTAGTCTGGCCCAGGAGTGTGAAGGTGAACGGAAAGGCACTGGAGCAATGAACTGCCCTTGCTGTCTCTGCCTGGCCGGTTCCCCTCTCTCCACTGGGATTCTCTGCCTCAAACCCTATTACAGGGGATGAGTCACTGGCTAGGAGGGGTGCGTCACTTGAGTGGGTTGAGTCACTGTGATCTTCCTGTGCGGGTTGCCCCCCCCACCTGGGTTCGTGCCGTGGGGGAGATCTTCGTGGGCTATACTCAGCCTTGTCTCAGGATAGTAAGTTGGTGGTTGAAGATATCCCTCTAGTGGTGTGGGCTGTGCTTTGGCAAAGTGGGTGGGGTTATATCCTGCCTGTTTCGCCCTGGGGGTATCGTCGGACAGGGCCACAGGGCCACAGTGTCACCCGACCCCTCCTGTCTCAGTCTCCAGTATTTATGCCGCAATAGTTTGTGTCGGGGGCTAGGGACAGTCTGTTATATCTGGAGTATTTCTCCTGTCTTATCCGGTGTCCTGTGTGAATTTAAGTAAGCTCTCTCTAATTCTCTCTCTCTCTTTCATTCTTTCTTTCTCTCTGAGGACCTGAGCCCTTGGACCATGCCTCAGGACTACCTGGCCTGATGACTCCTTGCTGTCCCCAGTCCACCTGGTCATGCTGCTGCTCCGGTTTCAACTGTTCTGCCTGCATATATGGAACCCTGACCTGATCACTGGACGTGCTACCTTGTCCCAGACCTGCTGTTTTCAACTCTCTAGAGACAGCAAGAGCGGTAGAGATACTCTGAATGATCAGCTATGAAAAGCCAACTGACATTTACTCCTGTGGTGCTGACCTGTTGCACCCTCTACAACCACTGTGATTATTATTATTTGACCCTGCTGGTCATCTATTAACATTTTAACATCTTGGCCATGTTCTGTTATAATCTCCACCCGGCACAGCCAGAAGAGGCCACCCCTCATAGCCTGGTTCCTCTCTAGGTTTCTCTCTAGGTTTCTTTCTAGGTTCCGGCCTTTTTAGGGAGTTTTTCCTATCCACCGTTCTTCTACACCTACATTGCTTGCTGTTTGGGGTTTTAGGCTGGGTTTCTGTACAGCACTTTGACATCAGCTGATGTAAGAAGGGCTCTATAAATAAATTTGATTGATCAGTCTCGTGTAAGGTGAACTGTTTTGTCCTCACCTTTGGTCTGATAATTTCCCCCTAATCTCCAAAGTGTTCTCTTTCAATTGCTATCATGCTAAAGCATATGCTTTTTATAGTTATTCTTAAATATATATTTATTTGGCCCTATCCATATTGGCCAATTTACACAAGTATAAGGGGTTAAAGGACCAGTGCAGTCAAATGTGATTTTCTTGTTTTATATACTGTATATTTCCACACTATGAGGTTGGAATAATACCGTGAAATTGTGAAAATGATGATAATGCCCTTTTAGAGTGACATTTCTGGGATCTTTTAAGAAGAAACATGGGACCAACACTTTACATGTTATGTTTATCTTTTTGTTCCGTGTAGTTAATAGACCAATAAGAAAGAGAGTTCCAAACCTCTCTGACAATAACAGATCGTTTTCAATTTTCCCCTCCCCACTCAGACCACTCCCAGACAGTCGTAGCAAAATTCTTGCTTGAGATATTGCTCTTTGCTAAGAAGCTAATTTTGTTTATTCTTTTGCCATTTGAATGGAAAAACAATCACATTAAGGTACTTAATTGTTACCTGGAAATTATTTGATATTGAGATAAAAATGGCTGGATTGGGATTTAAGCATTTCACTGTACTTGTGCATGTGACTAATAAAACTTGAAACCATATGGACTCTGAGAGCTGGCCTAGGATCAGTTTAGCCTTTTGATCATAATGAATAAGATTATATGGACAGGAGGGACCTGATCCTAGATCAGTCTTACCTGGGTAGCCCTGGGACACAGTGTTGATGTAAGAGGTGTTGAACACATCCACCCGGGCCCCGCGCCCATTCTTCACACACATGCACACACACAGGAAGAAGGCCGCCAGCGCTCCCATCAGAAACACCACACCAAACACGATGCCCGAGATCGCCGTGCCCCTAGAAAACGTACACACAAACACACGTTTGTCACTTTGACTAAATACTCCCCTTTTCATTTTAGTTTGTGGCAGCTGGTAAGTCATCTCATCCAATTAATCTTCTCACAAATCAATTCTGCACGGAATTTCAATTCACCTCCCTACCTCCTTAAAGAGTTAAAGAGTATCTTAAATAAACCCCACGGCCACCCCTCCCCCAAAAAGGCTATTTTGTTGAAAACGACTCTGTTGAGGGAAAACGTACTTGCTAAGATTGTGATATGTTGTTGTCTCACCTAGCTATCTTAAGATGAATGCATTAATTTAAGCCGCTCTGGATAAGAGTGTCTTCTAAATTACTCAAATGTAAATGTATGATTTGAAAAGTGAATTGACCCAAAGTTTGGGTCATATTCACTAGACACCAAATGAAAAAAAAACCTGACTGAAACAGGGAGGGTCTACCTGGACACGTGCAATATGAAACATTTCAGTTTTTATTGCTAAATGTTTTGCTACAGTGTGCTACAATGAATACAATCCTGCTCTATAGAGAAGCAGTGCATTTTGGGATAGGCTGGGAGCAGCTGCCTGTAACATACACCGGACCAAACATGTCTGTGGGCAACCATGGAGATCTGCTTAACCATCGGATTATATGACTCAGACCTGTGTGTATGTGTGTGAGTATGTGTCTGTGTTAGCGTGAGTGTGTGTGTACATATACGTGTGCTTTTGTGTATGTATGTGGTCAAACTCCATTTAAAAGGCTGTGGAGAAGCTGTAGAAAGAGATGAGATATCTCTCCTGAAACAAGGAACCATTATTCCTCCCCATTACCTTATGACAACCATGGCCTTGAAAGAGCTACATTATATGGATAGAAAAAAACGAGTCCACATTCAATGGGGCTATTCAATAGCACTTTTTTTTGTGAAACCCCCACTTATTTAGCATCAACTTTATGAGTCAAACTGTGAATTTGGGAATTTTAACTGTGACATGAATTAACGTTGCATGCATACACAACACTTTAATATCATGATTATCTTCATTGGTGGACTGTAGCAGGTAGCATGTGTTATACTCTGGTGAGAAAGAGGACAGAGAAAGTGAGAGGCCAGCTCTCTTGAGCCAAATGACGGTCAAACCTCTCAGAGGGGTCATACGCTGCATTTGGAAAGGGCAGGTGGTGAAGTGGTAGAGAAGTGATTTTGTGTGTGTGTAGTTGGGGAGTGTGTGTTTATAGATGGAGGGTGACTGAGCATGTGTGTATGTATAGAAGGTGACATTGTGTGTGTGTGTACTTACGAGAGGACATCTCCCATATAGGCGTAGTAGGAGCAGCAGAAAGGGGGAGAGCCTTCACAGCAGTACTCCACACAGCCATCACAGTGGGCCTCACTGTGACCTGCAGGAGAGATGCAATACATTATATGGAGACGCCATACACACACACCTACCTCTACTACGGACATATGCACACACTCACTCTCTGCATCTAACATGCTGAGAGAAAGGTAGAGTGTGGTCTTTGGAATCAAGATTTCCAAAACCCTTTAAATGGACAAAATCACAATGCTGTGTTCATATTACAAAAGGTTAAAAACATAATGGAGAGCAGCTAAGGCAGATACACTTAAAACTTTGTCTTTCGCTTAATTGAACCTTTTCTAAACATGGAAATGTCACTAAAATCAAGGCTTTTTAAAGAGTAACTTAGCTAGAGCAAAACAACCATATTGCACATAAACTCACAAAACAAGAATTTGACTTTAACTTCCTGACTGATGTCTTGAGATGTTGCTTCAATATATCCACATAATTTTCCTACCTCATAATGCCATCTATTTTGTGAATTGCACCAGTCCCTCCTGCAGCAGAGCACCCCCCACAACATGATGCTGCCATCCCCGAGCATCACGGTTGGGATGGTGTTCTTCGGCTTGCAAGCCTCTTACCTTTTTCCTCCAAACATAATGATGGTCATCATGGCCAAACAGTTATATTTTTGTTTCATCAGACCAGAGGACATTTCTCCAAAAAGTACGATCTTTGTCCCCATGTGCAGTTGCAAACCGCAGTCTGGCTTTTTTATGGCGGTTTTGGAGCAGTAGCTTCTTCCTTGCTGAGTGGCCTTTCAGGTTATGTAGATATAGGAGTCATTTAACTGTGGATATAGATACTTTTGTACCGGTTTCCTCCAGCATCTTCACAAGGTCCTTTGCTGTTGTTCTGGGATTGATTTGCACAAAAGTACGTTCATCTCTTGGAGACAGAACATGTCTCCTTCCTGAGCGGTATGACGGCTGCGTGGTCCAATGGTGTTTATACTTGCGGACTATTGTTTGTACAGATGAATGTGGTACCTTCAGGCGTTTGGAAATTGCTCCCAAGGATGAACCAGACTTGTGGAGGTCTATAATTGTTTTCCCGAGGGCTTGGCTGATATCTTTTGATTTTCCCATAATGTTAAGCAAAGAGGCACTGAGTTTGAAGGTAGGCCTTGAAATACATCCACAGGTACACCTCCAATTGACTCAAATTATGTCAATTAGCCTATCAGAAGCTTCTAAAGCCATTACATAATTTTCTGGAATTTTCCAAGCTGTTTAAAGGCACAGTCAACTTAGTGTATGTAATCTTCTGACCCACCTGAATTGTGATAAAGTGAATTATAAGTGAAATAATCTGTCTGTAAACAATTGTTGTAAAAATTAATTGTGTCATGCACAAAGTAGATGTCCTAACCGATTTTCCAAAACTATAGTTTGTTAACAATACATTTGTGGAGTGGTCGAAAAAGGAGTTTTAATGACTCCAACCTAAGTCTATGTAAACTTCCGAATTCAACTGTAAGTGGAAATATATAGTCCTTATAGAGGGTTTATGAAGGCTTCATTAAGCCTTAAAGGGTATTCATCCTGTAGAGTGGGACCTAACCTTAAACCGATAAGCACACAACACCACACATCAAAAAGGGTTATAACAATAAGATGAGTTGTGTGACAACAGGGCTATGTGAATGGAGATCATACAAGAAATTTCAGAAAATATTTTATTTTATTTTTTCAACTACACTATTCACTAACTTCACCTGTGTTCTTTCTCTCTGCACTAGTCTAAACCTGCAGATACCTCTCTCTCACCAAAGCTTTCCCCGTTGTATACCCTGGTTTTCAGTGATTTAGTCAGCCTTCATTGGGTGGAGAGTGTGTGTGTGTAAATCTTCTGTGTGTGTGGGTCTCAAAATGAGAAAGCACTTGAAATAAAGGACATTTGGAAACACTACTTGTGGTTTTGTATTTGATTATTTTTCATATAGTATTTGAACACACACGGTCTGTCTAAAGGATGTGTGTCCTATATCTCACTGTTTGCCCTCCTCAACAACCACATCATTTAACCCAGACACAGCCCTGCTTTTTCTCAACCTTCAAGCATACTGCCACAAATTACTGGTGTGTGTGTGTGTGTTCAATGATTTTCATCTTCATTCCAGCTTTGTTCAAAAGCTGGTGTATTTTCAACAGATCCCTCACAAAAGGATGGCATATTTTGTTTTCCAACCCTGAACGGGTGTGTGTGGGCCTACAATAGTAATCTTGAAACAGAGTAGACATCATTTGGGTACATCCCTCTTCCCTATATACAGTAGTGCACTACTTGTGACCACAGCCATTTGAGCCGCAAACATATTCCTCCCTGTGAAGTGTGGAGTGTAACCACTTTGATGTGCATGTCATCGATGGTAACGATGGTAGTCTATATGGGTGGTCCCTTGAGGTCTAGCCCCTTACCTCAGGGTCCTGTCGCTTTTTACGCTGGACAGTAAAGTTAGTTCTGCGACTAGTGCTGAGCAAGGCCCCCCCCCCCCCCCCTCGCCACACACAAACACACAAGCTCGCACACACTTTTTCTTCTTCTATGTATATCACTTCAGAGTTTTGATATAAGGTTTTATGTATATTGTTTGGTTACATTTATGAGATTCAAACTCAATTGAGCCTTTTTTTTTATTGTAGGGGTGGCGATACATACGGTAAACTACAGCACTTTTTATTTATCGAGGGACTCTTTTACCATTGAGTACATTAACGGTAGTATGTCTAAGTTAATGATCGGCTACATTGAGGCAATGTTTTATTTAGATAGCTACCATTCGTTTACGTTGTGAAACCATCCATGCATTGGGTTGATGAGTTCACATTCACAATTAGCCTAATAAAAAAGTAAACCATTGTTAAATGAACACTTCTGCTGATAATAACACATTTTCGCACGTTGAAGACGATAAAGCATCCTAGAGAACCAGGGACAAATGAACGAACTCTTACCGGCAAAAACACAAAGTAGGAGAGAGTCCCGTAGGAACTTCCACCCCGCTGCCTCCGTTCTTTCCATATCGACTGATAACATAGACCTACTTGTTCTAAATGTTGCTCACAGTTATTCCCAAACGATAAAGTCCGTGTTTTTCATTAATATGCGCCCACGAAGAAGACTATGGGATATAGTCGCTCACCGAAACATCGCTGATATGCGCAATCAATTGAGTTCTCTAAAAAGTTCAATCGAAGAGAGCCATGAACGCAAATTCATGGATCTTTGCTCCAGTCATTAAAATGCTTAAATCAGAATGAAAAGTCTCATTCGTTTTTTCTTTCATGTGTTCGTATCTCTAAAAGTGTTTCCTTCAAGTGTTTCCTCGTTGTTTTCTTCTGTTCCCTTTTCCCTTGGAGTGAGTCCTAGCGCTTCCCCTCCCCCGCAGCAGCTATTTTCTCAAATTACTGTTGACTGGGTGGGAAAGGGGATGGAAGTACCTCGATAACATTTGCATCTCTCCGACATAAAGGACGCCACCGCCCCCACTATCACGACCACTTTGAAAATGAAAAAATATATTGGTCTATGTCGTGTACACACACATCTCAGGATCATTTTGAGAGGAAACTAACTTTTTTTTAACACTGTTTACCAACGTCCCTAGTCAGAAACCAAAACATATCCACCCGCCCCTCTCAATATGTCATACAAAACATCCATGAACCTCTATTTTAAATGTCCAAGGAGCACGAAGTTTGTTTGATATAACTTAGAACTAAACGATTTCATCTCATAAAATGTAGGCTAAATGGGTTGCTCAAGCTTGTAGGATTGAATGACCTCCCTCTCAAACACCATCTTTAATCAACCTAGGCCTATTTACTTTGTGTGACAGTCAAACATGGTTATGCCTTAATATAGGGCCACTCATTCTGCATAAAATACTAATTGTTTTAGGTGAGAACAGTCTAGTATCTCTTTATTATCAAAGGGGGAGACACCCTGGACCCAAACTGCTATAGACCTATATCCATCCTGCCCTGCCTATCTAAGGTCTTCGAAAGCCAAGTCAACAAACAGGTCACTGACCATCTCGAATCCCACCGTACCTTCTCCGCTGTGCAATCTGGTTTCCGAGCCGGTCACGGGTGCACCTCAGCCACACTCAAGGTACTAAACGATATCATAACCGCCATCGATAAAAGACAGTACTGTGCAGCCGTCTTCATCGACCTCGCCAAGGCTTTCGACTCTGTCAATCACCATATTCTTATCGGCAGACTCAATAGCCTCGGTTTTTCGGATGACTGCCTTGCCTGGTTCACCAATTACTTTGCAGACAGAGTTCAGTGTGTCAAATCGGAGGGCATGCTGTCCGGTCCTCTGGCAGTCTCTATGGGGGTGCCACAGGGTTCAATTCTCGGGCCGACTCTTTTCTCTGTATATATCAATGATGTTGCTCTTGCTGCGGGCGATTCCCTGATCCACCTCTACGCAGACGACACCATTCTATATACTTTCGGCCCGTCATTGGACACTGTGCTATCTAACCTCCAAACGAGCTTCAATGCCATACAGCACTCCTTCCGTGGCCTCCAACTGCTCTTAAACGCGAGTAAAACCAAATCCATGCTTTTCAACCCATCGCTGCCTGCACCCGCATGCCCGACTAGCATCACCACCCTGGATGGTTCCGACCTTGAATATGTGGACATCTATAAGTACCTAGGTGTCTGGCTAGACTGCAAACTCTCCTTCCAGACTCACATCAAACATCTCCAATCGAAAATCAAATCAAGAGTCGGCTTTCTATTCCGCAACAAAGCCTCCTTCACTCACGCCGCCAAGCTTACCCTAGTAAAACTGACTATCCTACCGATCCTCGACTTCGGCGATGTCATCTACAAAATGGCTTCCAACACTCTACTCAGCAAACTGGATGCAGTCTATCACAGTGCCATCCGTTTTGTCACCAAAGCACCTTATACCACCCACCACTGCGACTTGTATGCTCTAGTCGGCTGGCCCTCGCTACATATTCGTCGCCAGACCCACTGGCTCCAGGTCATCTACAAGTCCATGCTAGGTAAAGCTCCGCCTTATCTCAGTTCACTGGTCACGATGGCAACACCCATCCGTAGCACGCGCTCCAGCAGGTGTATCTCACTGATCATCCCTAAAGCCAACACCTCATTTGGCCGCCTTTCGTTCCAGTACTCTGCTGCCTGTGACTGGAACGAACTGCAAAAATCGCTGAAGTTGGAGACTTTTATCTCCCTCACCAACTTCAAACATCAGCTATCCGAGCAGCTAACCGATCGCTGCAGCTGTACATAGTCTATTGGTAAATAGCCCACCCATTTTCACCTACCTCATTCCCATACTGTTTTTATACTGTTTTTTATTTATTTACTTTTCTGCTCTTTTGCACACCAATATCTCTACCTGTACATGACCATCTGATCATTTATCACTCCAGTGTTAATCTGCAAAATTGTATTATACGCCTACCTCCTCATGCCTTTTGCACACATTGTATATAGACTGCCCATTTTTTTCTACTGTGTTATTGACTTGTTAATTGTTTACTCCATGTGTAACTCTGTGTTGTCTGTTCACACTGCTATGCTTTATCTTGGCCAGGTCGCAGTTGCAAATGAGAACTTGTTCTCAACTAGCCTACCTGGTTAAATAAAGGTGAAATAAAAAATAAAATAAAAATTACGAATATATATCCTAATTCTAATAAAGACAGAATAAGCTTGAATCACGGTTTTGGCTTTGCCATAATGCATGAAAGGAGAGCTTGGATACATAGATAGATTCATTCTAAAATGTAATGCATTCGTTATAGTTAACGTTTCCTCTAGGTGCAGATCTAGGATCAGCTTCCCCACCCCCAATCATAACCTTAACCGTTAGTGGGGGAAATGCAAAACTGACTCACGACCATAGTCTAGGGGCAACTTCACCCTACACCTCAGAGTGGCATCTTGTCATTCTTAACTTCATAGAGAAACGTGACCTTTTACAGAAACGCCACCCATTCATAATTGTTCACAGATGTCAGGGGTTTTCGGCAGATAATTAATTGAGAGTGGGTTGGTGGGAGTTTTTGGTTTTGTCTTGCACCGGCATGCAGAGATGGGAAAACTAAACAAAAGTACAACAATAGTGTAATTGTATTCTATAAAGAAAGTCCCAGTTCCCAAGGAAATAAGCATTTTCCATTGGCAACAACGGCAACACAACTGTGGTAGGCTAACTCGGTGGCAACTCCACAGTGCTTATGGGAAGAGCACAGCATTTAATATATCTAGTCCTATACAGACTCGGTTGTAGTATATTTTAAATGCTCTTTAAATAAATTGTAAGTCAGTCTTTTCAGTGGTTGAAACGGCATGTCACTGTAATGTGGACAAGTTAGCATTGAGCTTGAAAGGTTTGGGCTTTTCTTTTCATTTCCCTTCTTTGGCTCTTTTTTTCTTATAGTCAGCATAAGCTACATTTAGAGGGAATACCGATCCAGGACATTCTTTTTCTGTTCTGCAAACATGTTGTTTACAGAATCTGCTGACACATTGAATGCATCCCAAATCGCACCCTATTCCCATTATAGTACAATACTATTGACCAGAGCCATATGGGCCCTGGTCAATCAAAAGTAGTGCATTATATAGGGAATAGGGTGCCATTTGAGATGAGAACCATTATAGTGCTACCCAAATTACAGTGATGTTGGAGTCTTGTTCTCCCATAATTACAGCGTAATGACTTCCTTTGAGTCTTGGCCCGTAATCACAAAGCGTCTCAAAGTAGGAGTGCTGATCTAGGATCTGGTCTCTGCTGTCTATATAATCTTATTCATTATGGACAATCTTTTTTGCAAATCCTATATCCAGGGGCCATATTCATAAAGCCTCTCAGAATAAGTGTACTGATCTAGGATCAGGTTCCTGCTGTCTATGTTATCTATTAATTCATTATAGACTAAAAGGCAAAACTGATACTACATCAGAGCCTGTATAGGAGTGCTGAGACCATAATGAATAAGATTACATGGACAGGGGGGACTGATTTGAGATCAGCATTCCTATCCTGAGACCCAGAGGAAGTCAGGAGGGGCCACTGAAACACTGCTATCCAGTGGATGATATGTTTATTACACACTGTCCATAAGAGAAATGTGATCAGACAATTAAGTATATATTGGGATTAGGTTTATTACACAAATCCGCCATATATTTGCTGACGAGGGCCATGTTTGTGAGTGTGTGTGCACGTGCATAGAGTGGAATAAATTGAGGTGTGTGTATAGAGTCAGATATATTGAGGTGTGTGTGTGTGTATGGATGTGTAAGAATACCAAGACACACCACACATGACAACAGTATATAGGTCAATGTGATACTTTATTATTCATAAACCTAGGACCATATATATAATACTGTATAAATACTCTATATACTCTACATCCTTCTGTTATTTCAATATAATAACAAATAAAAATACAACAATAATAATAAAAGCAACAAGATTATACTTAACAACAATAAATAATGTTTGGATATTCTGTACAAAACGTCATCATAAAAAAAAAAACCTTCTCGGAAGGCAGGAGAGACTTACTTATGAAGTAGTAGCAGGAGAGAAGCCACACACACACACGCTTGCTCACACACCTCTTTGGTCTAGGACGGGGCAGAATGATATGGTTTTGTTCAGTCCAGAATGCATCTTGAATAATAAGTGTATTGGAATGAGTCTATTGGGAGATTCTACTGGAATGTTAGCAGCACATATCAACTTGTTCAGGAATGACCGAAGTTGATTGAAATGAACTGTATTGAGTTAGTTTGGTTGCGTACAAAGTCGTATGGATTAGGAGGGACAATCCGGATTGTCTTTTGTTCAGCACCCTTTGAAACAGGAAGTGCCTCCAACCGATACAGGGAGTGGAATGTGTGGCAGTGAGACCATTCATTTGTTTCTAATACATATACATACATCCTCACCCCAAGGTAACCAATTCTGTACAGTGATACATATAGTCCCCCCCAAGATATCTGTCCAGTCCAGCTAGGACAGACTGCCCCCCACCCACACACACACACGAACACAAGCATGCAATTGGCACCTAAAGCAGCATGCTTTTTCGAAAGAGAAGTGTCCATTTAAACTCTTCCTCCATCTCAGCTCCACTGACATGGGTGGGGGGTGGAGGGAGGGAGAAGGGCGCAGTGTGCCTGCAATGTGCCCCCGTGCCAGCCCAGCAGGCAACTGCACCAAGTCTATGCGGTGTTCTAGGGGTGGCAGTGCCACGGAGCAGACCCAAACAACACTAAAGTCTAACCTCAAAGTGGCTGGAGGGAGTTGAGAGAGATGTTGTTGGCTCTGCAGTGTCAGTCAATCAGTCGGCCACTTTGGACCCATTGGACCCCAGAAAACACCCACGAAAGCACTCTGCTTGGGATGTAAACATTCTCATGATAGGTCAATGTGTTTTCAGATGCAAAGTTCATGACGATATGGTTGTTTAAGTCTTTTTCTATCTTTCTTTCATGAGTTGTTCTTTAGGGACGTAGTAATGAGGTGGGCTGACAAACTTAGCAGGTGCTCTGGTTGCACAAGTCCAGCAGTGGTCGAGGCCTGTCTTTATGGTTGCAGCTCTCGTGGGCGAGTGTACGCCCGTTGTGTCCCACGCAGCGTAGCGGCCGCTTGCGGAACCCGCGGCCACAGCTCTTGGAGCACACCGACCACTCCCCCAGGAACCACGAAGGACAGGGGTCTGGGGCGCAGGGGCATGAAGCCAACGGGCGCAGCTCTTCCGGGCACTCCCGCGATGGCCGCCCCTGGGGATCCAGACACAGCACCTCCCTCAGTTGAGTACCGCCCCCACAGCTCTGCGAGCATGGGCCCCACTCCCGCAGGGTCCACTCAGCTTCCCCCAGCTCCCGGATGGCATTGATGGACTGGCGGCGTGCCACCGTTCCGCCACTAGGTGACGCCAAAACGGGTCTTGGCGCAAAGTAGCTGTATTTGACACGGGGGCGGGGCGAGTCGCCTACAGACAACACCTGGATGGTCAGGGCCTCAGGGAGGGGCGAGAAGCTGCGTAGACGCTCCAGGGAGGCGGAGCTACCGCTGTATCGTAGCAAGGCCCCCTTGAGGGCGATGTCTGTTTCGAAAGTCATCAGCTTGTAGTCGCCGTTCAGGAGGTAGGTGCCGTCCTGGCGCAACACTGCCAGGTAGCTGTTGTCATGGCGACCCCCGCCGGGGGCACGTTGCTTCACGTCCAGGTGAGTGGCGCCAGCGGGGATGGTCACAACGTTCTGGTAACCAGGCCTGAGGGACAGAAACACACAAGGGTCAAACATAGCCAAGGGTAAAAAGTTATGCATAAGTGTAAGAGTTAAGTCTAAGAGTAAGAGACTGTGGCAGTGCTAAGAGGTGTGATAGAGATAGATTCATTAGAGAAAGATAGGATTAAATATATTAAATGGGTTCAACTAGAAAACAGTCATTTAAAGTCAAAGATGGCTGTTTTGAGGTCATAGGTCATTGTTCTCACCTGGCACGCTCCAGGGCACCCGACACTTTCTTGCAGGTGGAGCCGTTGCCTCCGCACACGCTGCACTTGTCGAAGCGACGGCTGGAGCCGATGATTCGGTCACAGCCCGCCTTCACACACTGACCCTGCACACACACTGAGGTGGAGTCCGGGCTGCAGGGAGTACCGTCAGCCACCTGACAGTTGCAGAGAAACAGATGTTAGCCTAGACAGCATTAGCTTAGCCTAGTTAGCCTAGAGACAGTGTTAGCCTAGTTAGCCTAGACAGAATTAGCCTAGTTAGCCTAGAAAGTGTTAGCTAGTCTAGCTAGCCTAGATAGTGTTTGTCTACATTTTTGCAAAAGTGTCTGTGGTGTGACCTGACTAACCTTTGGTTTCAGAATGAAGAAGTAGCCCGTGCCCTTGGCCAGGCAAACCAGCTTGCAGCGGTCTTTGGGTGAGACGCCGGCATATTTGGGAACCCACTCCACGCCCTCTCCCGAACCGAACGACACCTGTGCCGAAATATCGTTGTGGGCCAGACACTGCTCCTCGCGGAACGACAGACCTTTAGAGAAAGAGGGATGAAGAGAGAGAGAGAGGTGTGATATTCACTGTTAGTTTAGCTTGAGCATTATGTTTACTTTACAGTAGGCTGTGATATTCAAATATGGCTATTCTCGAATGTGTAGAAAGCATAAGTATGGGTACAATATGCAAGTCAGTGGCCTATGTGCCTAAATAAAGATGTATAATATCAAAGTATAAATATATGAATGTGTGTAATAAGAGTAATTAGTGTATTAGCTATGTAATAAGCATGAACTAAGTATGTAATAAGTGAGGCTAGTAGAGGCTCTTACCGTTGCTCTCAGGGCAGATCTCTGTGTTACAGGAGCGATATTGGATCCTCTTGCCCTCGCAGTACTTGCCCCCGTTTTTGGGCAGGGGGCTATCACAGTCCCTGAAGGAGTACTGCACCCCTCCGTTGCAGGTACGGGAGCAGTCTCCCCATGGTCCCCATACACCCCAGGCACCGTTGACTGGGGTCTGCAACAGGAGAGGACGCCATCGTTATTCATAGTCACACACACTAGCCCATATAACATTTCAATAGTCCTATAGGTAGTCCTATAGCTAAAAAGCTAATAGTAACCTTCACTTTAGCCCCTATAACAGGGGTACTCAACTCTTACCCTATGAGGTAAGGAGCTTGCTGGTTTTCTGTTCTACCTGATAATGAATTGCACACACCTGGTGTCCCTGGTCTAAATCAGTCTCTGATAACAAGGGAACAATGAAAAATGCAGTGGAACTGGCTTCAAAGTCCAGATTTGAGTTTGAGGGCCCTATAACATTTCAACACTCTAATAGCTAGCCTGATATTAAAAAAGACATAACATTGGACCTAATCCAATGTAGCTAACACTAACCAATCCCAAAGCTGCATTATGCTTCCTTTCCCCCCAATGGACCAATCCCATCACTCCCATTGACTTTAAGACTTTGTCATAGGGCTATGTTATAACAGTCTTAACACCCACCTGGTGACGAGCGGCCTCCGTCTTGCTCAGACACTGTCCTGCCAGGCAGAAGCTGTCATGGCCACACAGCGTCCCATCCGCCCACGGGAAGTTCTTGGTCTGACAGACCAGAAGTCCGTTGGTTGTGGTCACTGTGCACCAGAGTGCCACACATGTGGTACTCAGGTCGGGACAGTGCTGTGACTCCTCCCCGAACGTCAGGCGACATTGGCGGTTGGCGTCGTACACGTTTCCGGGTAGCATGGCAGGGAGCGGCTGGGGCTTGTGGGGCTTGTCCAATAGGCACTGGCCGTGTCCGTTGTCCATGAAGGTGGTGACCATGAGGGCGGAGCATGGCGACCACGGCTGGAGTTGGTCCAGGTTGGACAGGGTGGACGCCATCATGTGCGAGCCCCAATGGTCACCGTTGACGCTGGCACACTGCTTGGAATCGTCGTGGGGCATGTTGAACACGTGGCCTAGAGCGCAAAAGAGAGGGAGGAATGGAGAGAGGGGAGACAAGGGTTGGTTTGGGACTGAGAGAGGAGATGTGTACTGTGTGTGGCTAATGACAGAGATGTGAATATATGGTGCACATGTTTCAGCTTGGCATCAGGGTGGCATCTTACCGAGTTCGTGTGCCACAGTGAATGCCGCCTGCAGTCCGTCGTCCTCGATGATGGAGCAGCTCCGCTCCGGATCGCACACCGTGCCCACATCCGCCATGCCTAGTGTGTCACAGGAGTGGGCACCGCACAGGTCCTACAGGGGGTGAGAAGGGACAAAACACATCTGTCAAACTCACTGCTTTCCCACATACAGACACAGACACAAAACCGATATCATATAGCAGGACCCTGTTTCAAATCAAAAGTAGCGCACTATATAGTGAATAGGGTGCCATTTGGAAAGCAGAATCAACCCTAGTAGTTGTGAAGGTGTTGCCTGTTACCACGGTAAACATTGGTGTAAAAACATTGTGAAAACAGTGCTAAAATGCAAAAGCAACATACCGTTCGGGTGAAGAGCACGGCCGTGTCGTAGTGCTCTGGGTGGCGGTCGCTGGGCGGGTTGTGCTGCCGCTGCCACTGGCAGAAGTTGC
The DNA here is from genome assembly GCF_034236695.1 of Oncorhynchus nerka. Classification (NCBI taxonomy): domain Eukaryota; kingdom Metazoa; phylum Chordata; class Actinopteri; order Salmoniformes; family Salmonidae; genus Oncorhynchus; species Oncorhynchus nerka. The sequence continues at coordinate 52,325,879 of NC_088400.1, read as the reverse complement.
GGAGGGTCAGGGCAGCGTTAGACGACACCTGGGGCCCGCTCTCCTCCTCGTAAACCACCAGGAGCTTGACCACGGCTAGGCTGATGGAGTTGTGGATGGTGGGGTGGCGGTAGAGGCGCGATGCCACCGCCATGATGGTCAGCAGGTAGGGCTTGAGGCCGGCACCGTGGAACTCAGCCATGGACTGATCGGCCACGATCATGATCTCCACGAAGCGAGGCGTGGACACGAAGCGCTTTGACCTCTGGTGGTGGGCTGGATGGAAAGAGAGAAGAAGGGAGAGAGGTCAGACAAACTGGCCTAGAATCAGACTTTTAATACTGCTCTCTTGTGAGAGCCTGTTTTCTCTGGTTTAAATTGATGAACTGTTAGACATAAAGATGAAATGTCAAATTGCTTATGGCAAATATCTGGGTAGTCACAAGAGATTTTATGTAAATTGTACCATGTGATACTACAGGCCAATCACGGGTTTGTAGGCTACAAATGTGTATTTTCTAGGGCAGATGAAGAGCTACTGAGCACTGAGCAGATCATCTCTCCAGATGTGTTTGCTGGTTGGGTGACTCAGCAGCCCCTTACAAAAACTCACATGTGTTTCACATGTGATTATTACATATGAAGTGTTCCAAAAACACATGTGGAAATTCACGGGATGTCTTACCATCAGATTACCTCTTCCTAATGACTACATTCCCAAATTGACTTTCACTAGGCGGAAATTATGTGAGAAGGGGAAGAAAAAGAATTCTGGGAAAATGTCTTGACAGTGCTGACCTGTAACGTGCAGTACCAGGAGGCGGCGAGACTAGTTTCCACGTATCACCCCCACCAGCCCCCGTCCCAGGCCCGTACCTCCCTCCCTCGTTCACTCCCCGCTCACTTCCTCCGAGCCTTACCCTCCCCCTCTTGCCTGCGTATACTGTCAAAGCTGAGCCCATTCCCCGTTAACCCTCGTTGTGGACCGGTCAAATTATCGACTTATCCACCCTTACCTCAACATTTAAATATATAGCCTGCGCTGTGTAATTATTAGAGTCTCAGATGTTTGCGTAAAAGGGGTATTTTACGGATCACTCCAAGACAGAAGTTGAGGTAGTTTGGATAGACAAATCCTCCGTTCCAAGAATTGAAGCCCCAGGACACGGCGGGTACAGGAATTGGTCCAGAGTCCATTTCGTTTACCATACATGATGTAGACACATAACACAACTAAGTGACTGCTATGAATATGATCTAAAGTCAGCATATTCCGAAATGGATCCAAGTCAAATGTTTTATAAGAGTTAATGCATACCTGGGTGGTCGGGGTTAGTAGTTCCATGGTTTACTTTTGTCTCCTGATTCTCTGGCAACCTGTCCTCTTCCTCGTTGACCCCGCACTTTGAGCTGCTCTCCTCTGCAAAATATTCCCGACCTCTCCGGCGAATGAGGTGGAGGTCCCCATCCATAGGCTGGGCATCACTCGATTTATTGGGATGGATGAAGTACTCTTCACCTTGGAGGTAGAATCCGCCCCGTAGTCCGTGACACAGGTTGAGAGCAGCTGCGGAGTCCTCCTCCTCGTTCACCGTGCCCGAGAAGAAGCACTGAGTCTCGGCTGCGCTGCTGTCAGATTCCCGCTGCGCCTGCGACTCGGGGCTTCCCACCACATGGAACACAAACCCAGGTGCCAGGAAGGTCTGATCCGGCTCTAGCTTCAAGACCACCCGTTTGCCAAATACGTCCAACCGGTAGACTCGCATCTCCGACTCCTTTTCTCGCTCCTCTACTGAAAGGGTTCGGCCCTGCTCGGCATCCCTCTCGGGCCGAACCGGGTCGAGTCTGACCGGTACAACTGTACTTTCCTCCCATGTGCCGTGCGCCGCTCTCACGCACAGAGCCGTAATCAAACTGAACGAGACGCAAACGAACGACATCATATTCCGTGTCAAACCCTTCTAAGTGAAAGAGAAAACTATATTGAAGTGTCTGGCGGAAGCAAGTAAAATCCGTAAAAGACTCCACTAATAACTAAAAAACATCAGTCCAAGAACTAAAACACCTCCAGTAATGAAGTAAGTCTAAAAAAAACTAAAACGGAAACAAATCCAGTGCAAAACCCATTCAAAATAGTCTACAGCTCAGACTTCATATCTTGGTGCTTCAAGCTCGAGTCTTATATTCTCTTGCTCGAAAAAAGCTCAGCAATAGATCAATTCCAACTATTCGGAACGTTGGTGTTTCTTTCAGCCCTGTCTTGAATACTCAACAGCTGTTTGAGTTTCTATGTGACTTCGGGGCAGAAATTGTTTTCTACTGTGCCGTCTAGTTTCTGCTCATATTTCGCATTGAAGGCGGACAGACCCCGGCTCCCTATATATCCCCAAACTCGGGACCACCCCTTCCCGAAGCCGCTTTGATCTTTTAGAGGCAAAATCTCGTGCGCAACAAAACGCAGACATAGAGACGTGCCATAATAATCAATCAATGTGGAGTGGGACGCGTTTGGCCCAGGGAACTTTTTTTCCCCTGCTCCGCTTGTAGGTGGGACTTACAGCCCTCACTCCTCTCCCCATACCCCGTCCTCCCCCTAAATGTTCTCATCATTTACACTAAAAACTCTCATACTTTTCGCCCCTGCTACTTTTACGCGGTGCTCATATAGGCATATAGGCTCATATAGGCTATACCCACACCTTGAATGTAAATTATACTTCATGAGGGTAGAAGTGGTTTATCTGTGGCAGGGTTGTGGTGTCTGTGAAACTGGAGATCTGGGGATAGCATGTCAGACATGGCATCTATAGCACCGGGGCTCGATACCCGGAGGTTGGAGTCGTTTGCATCGCCGCAGTGTCAATCGAGCCGTGCGCCGTGGCGGCCTGGTGGGATTCCGTAGCTCTTCGGGGAGAGGGAGCGCAGAGGGGCCGGTGAGTTCTTAAGGTGGAATAGTCCCTTGGACGCATCTCCTCCACTCAACTCTCCGAGGCCGTGGCCCCTCTCCTTGGGCGGACACCCCCTCCCCTCCCAGCCCCCCCCCCCCCTCAAACATATGGTGCAAACCGCATCACTTGTGTAAATCCAGAACTCTGGAACCTTCCCAAAATACTTATTGACGGATTACTCGCCCCCTCCTAGTGACCGAGTAATTATTTGCTAAGTATTATATATCACGTTTGAATAATGATACATGACACACCAATAAAATACAAAACCCAGCCGTGTCTATGTGTAGTAAGTCTATTTACATGTACATTTTAGTCTATTCACCCAGATGACAGGACAGACAAGTGGTACATACCGTATGGGAACAAAACGAGACGTCACAGGTACAGCGCAGGAACACCAATAGCCAAGGGAAAAGATCAAGAGATAAGATGGATAAAGTGCCATACACGGTGGTCTCACCCTCTTAGTGAACTGCGAGTCTGTTATGAATATGGCCTGGCAAGTAGAGTATATGAGGGAAACATTTACAATCAATTCACTAAATGCGTTTTTAACGCATTAGTTGGAGTCCACATCATGCTAATTTAATTGACCATTTCGAGGGGAGAAGCGTGATGGGCCACCTTAAACGCAACAGGTCGGGGAGAGGGAATAGTTGTCGTGACATAGTTCTCCAACAGATGTCAGGCGTGAACCGTGGAAAAAGTATCAAAGGACAATGGCTATGGCTCCACTACTGCCACAAATCCAATACATGGCACATGCTATTTGTGTGCATTGCATGTCACACATGTAAGGGACAAAAATATGAATTGGCTGTATGTAAGATCATAACTTCTATCTTTATTAACTCAGTTATGGAGTCATTAGGGATTCTAAATCATGCCCAAAAGGGCCACAAAATGAACAGGGCCATGATACCACCCTCAACTGTACACTTCTGTGGCATAGGAGGGCATTTAGTCCCAATTCTTGTTGAAGGGTCATTGATTGCCAAATCCAGTATCGTTGAATTAATTATGTATTACGAATAACATCTTGTCCTGTATGCCTCAGTTGGTAGAGCATGGCACTTGCAACAACAGGATTCTTGGTTCAAATCCCGGGGCCACCCACACAAAAAATGTATACATATGAAACTATAAGTCGCTTTGGATAAAAGAGTCTGCTCGATGGCATATACGGACATGACACCTCTGCTGTCTCTAAATGTCTTATTCTGAGGTCCAATGTTATTTTGGGATCACAAGTGAAGGCAATAGGTTGTTGTTGTTGTTGTTTTTATTGGGTATTACATTTAGGCACAGAAAAGGGTTTGCAAAGCATAGTCATATAGTATTATTGTGTATGTGAAGATCATTTCTTGGTTACAAAAGCCCTGTAGCCTGCAGATGGCAGCACAACATCACATTTGACCTCAGTGTTCTGACTTCAGTACCACGGGACTGTAACTTCCATCAATGCAAACACTCGACAGGCCACATAGGGACTTACAGTGACTCTACAGCACTCTTACCAGTCCCTAGAAAGGAGCAATAAATTACACTAGAACATAGCGAACATATCAGCAATAGGGGCAATCTGGGATTGCTACATCAATTTTTCAACTTTTAAATGACTGATCACTGAACCCCATATTGCCCCTGTGAAGGGAGACATGGCTATTATATAATAGCATATGCAGCTACACCATGATTGTTGTACATATATCAGTTTCTTAAGGGAGTAACAGTTATTACGCTATCTTAGTGGACAAGTCATACGGAGAGATGGAGTCTACTACACAACATTTAGCACGCATATTCATTTATATGAGGGCGTGAAGGTACACTACATCCCCATTGGCTATAAAAAAGGAATGAATGTCACTACATTCTAGAGTGTGTGTGTGTGTGTGTGTGTGTGTGTCAAATCTGACGTTTGCACTTTTGCATATCAAACTCCATCCGCCGCTACTCATCATGGAGCAGTTCATGCAGTAGTCCCTGTGCCCTTTTGATGTCTTCTTAATAGCAACAGGGTAAACACACGCACGCATGCCAGCACTGCACACACGCACACACTTCTACTCTCATCTGACCTGGGATTGTGGTACAATGATCTATCATCATCGTAATCATCATCAATCGCGTAGTGAACAAGTTAAAGACAACGCCTTAGTAAATGCAGGTATATGAGGTACAGCCATTGAATAATGAGAAGGAGAGCAAGGGTATGGTCTTCCCTGAACTCCATGAGGTGAGGGTGACACTAAACAAAAGCCAACTATGTTTTTATGTTCCTTTTCTTAACTGTGACTTATGCTGTGAATTATAATGGTTATACTTTCATCACCTATCAGTAGTTTTCCCTCTTCTTCACAAAGAGTGGAAATGGTCTTTGAGTTCTTATCTCCTAGCGGTTATACTGTTGCTGTTATACTGTTGTAGATTGGTGTAGTCTGGCTGTCCGTCTCCATCGTCCATTCCAATTCACAAAATGAAAAATGCCATTCATTGTCATTGAAGAGATTTTTTAATGATTGAACTGGGATTTTAAATAAATTCCTGGAATGGACTGATTACCGTACGTTCCATTTGACCCGAGTGCATTGTCACATGCTCTAACAGGAGTAGTTTTGATCACATTGTCATGGGGCACAACTTTCACTGGAACAATTGTATGCATGGTTTCATGACCATAGGCCATAATCTAACAAGACCTGGCAACAAGGCTTTATCCTCTTGTATGTAATGTAAAAAGGCTGAATGAGAGGGAAAGAGAGAGAGAAGATGCTTTGCTACTTTAATTCAAGTCGCCCTTTCAAAAGATGTTTCGTACCCCAAGGGTCTTTCCTAGTAAAATTTTAAAAAGTTCTGAACACGTCCAATAAATGAATGAAACAGACAGAGCTTTTAAAAATATACATTTAATGTACATATATTCATGTAGATGACTAGAAAATACACTTTTCTTAAAAATGATTTATTCTGCACAGTCATATTCTTAGTTAAATAGTAAATATGATACAACATTGCCATTATAATAAATAAATTCATCACGTTTTATTTCACATACCAGTTGTACAAACAATAAATTACAAGTTCAGTGCTGTGTTTCTGTCGTTCAACGAAAGGGTCTTTTCCCATGGGAAGTGTCAAACAGTAATACATATACAGTATGTGTGTGTGTGTTTGTATGCGTGTGGTTTAATTTTCTTTCCATATTTATGTGTGTGTGCAAAATGTATTCTGTACATATGTGATATTGGTGTTTATATCTAAATGTGTAATTAAGTAATTTGGGGGTGTTGTGTATTCTTTATGTGAATGTGTGTCTGTGCCTGTGTATGAGAAATGAGAAACAGGGAGTTGTGCCTATGTGGCAAGAGCCCATATGTATCCAGTATAATGCATGTCTATCATCACTCTTGAAAAGGTGTGTGGTATAGCATTACAAACTCATTTGGGATAGAGGGATGACGGAGAATGGATGGTAGTGGATGTGAGAGTGAGTGAAAGACTGAGTGTGAGAAATGGCTAGCTTAAACAAGAATGTGTCAATATGTTGAATGAGAGATGGAGAGGGTGAGCGAGTGAGAGAGAGATAGAGAGAAAGAGCGAGCGAGCGAGCTGTAAAAGTGTATTTGGTCAGGTATGACTGGGATAGTTTCCCTCTTGCTGTATTTGCGAGTATCCAGTGCACACATTGTCATACTAGCAATCATTTCTTTTTTTCCTAGACAGACAGACAGACAGACAGACAGACAGACAGACAGACAGACAGACAGACAGACAGACAGACAGACAGACAGACAGACAGACAGACAGACAGACAGACAGACAGACAGAGACATGGAGAGCCAAAGAAACACAGTGACAAAATGGTAGCGACCCGCTAGCACCCGCATAGTGATACAAATGGAACTGAGGGTTAAAGTCCATTAAGAGTTTAGGACACTGAATATGACAAAAACACTATATGTTCACACTTGTATGTTTACAACACACACACACACATACACACACACACACACACACACACACACACACACACACTCACACACACTCACACACACACACAAATGTCAAGCTTAGCCCCACACATTATGTAATCCCATAAAATTACAACCTTTAACCTCCACAAAGGTCAGAGTTGAAGGGTCACCATGGTCTTTTGGCCCAGAGTCACTCTATACGTGTCACTGGGCATTGGCAGTTGGTAGTGCTGAGCGATTAGTGCTTTTTGAGGTCGGTTCGGTTTTGGTTCGATTATTAAAATATCAATATTTAAAAAATATATTAAATGCACTATGCATTATGTGGGTTTAATGCTGTAACAACGTTTATTCACATTACTTTAATAAAATATTTCAGTTGTTTTTATTACATTTGTTTAATTTTATGATGCCTATGATGTCTGACAAAATCAGTATTTTAGTAGTTCTTAAAAGTAAAATAGGCTGCTGAACACCAACTATCAACCACTTAGATTATGCATTTTCAGGTAGAGATACTTCGCAAAGTAACTGCTCTCTATCCCTCTCGATCGCACATTCTTCTGTACTAAACTAATGTAGCAGGCATAAAAGAAAGACACAGACCGGACAAGTACGCACGCAATCGATTATCATCATTGTAGTTAATTAGCATGTTTTCTGCACTAAATTATTTCGAATATTGGCCTGTTGGAAACTACAACTCCCTACAACTACATCGCACAGTTCAGGATTCAGTTGATTTATTTCTAGAGAAACTGCCCAATGTACACATTGACTTCACAGAAAAAAACATAACTAAATGGAATTCAAATAATTGAAACGAAGTCTGTCAATTAGTTGTTTAAAAACCAAAATAATAAACACAATTTAGGTTAATCGCTCAGCACTAGCTGTTGGGCACAACTCTGCCCCAACTCACTCCATCACTGTGTGTCCATTTTCTGACCTGGGATGTTTGCAGTGCGGTTCAACCCCATTTCTGGACTGGTTACAGTACGGATTGGTTGCTCTTGCTTGTGCCCCCAGCCTACTTCCTGGTCCGCAATCCAAACAGGAAATTGGATAGACCAATCGTATGTGGAGAATCGGCCGTGGGAGGAGCAAGAAGAAAAAGGGGACCCCGAAGGGAAGTGGAGAAAAAGTACCACGCAACAGACTAGTACGGAGGCCCATTGTCCAGAGGTGTGCAGTCACACAAGACAAAGAGACAAAGCGGACAATCATGAAAAACCCACAGTAGCAAGAACACACAGAAAAGCAAACAAAATGTGTCTTTAACAGAGGAATACAAATGAAACCTTCAGATAGAGGAGGGATTTGGCAAGTGGGTGGTTGTTGATTGGGCGGCTGCACTATTCGGAAGTGTCCACATGTATCCGTCGTATGTCTGTAGCTATGCCAAGCAGGGCCTGGCATAGTAGGTTGGTGGTAAGGAAGAGGAGGGGTTGACTGTCAATAACCAGTGTCTCTGTCTGTGTGTACCCCCTACTTTCAGGGGAGTCTAGTTTCTGGTCCTTTCAACACTTTTTCACTAGGCATTGTTTGAAGGCGGAGGGGCGGTCACCCAGAGGGCAACCCTTGGCCAGCTTGGCCTGCGGGTCCTTGCACTGCACCGTGCGGCTCTGCCAGCCCGTGTCACAAGTCCTGGAGCAGATCATCCAGGGGCCAGTCACCCACTGGGGCCCAGAGGCCACCGTCGACACCCCTGGGGCTGTAGAGAGAGCCATGGCCGAAAACGGGGCCGATGTGGTTCTGCTGCTTGATCTTGTAGAGGTGGTTGTTGTAGTAGTAGTGGTGGATGTGGTTGTGGAGGTGTGCGGGGGAGGTGGCGGTGGTGGAGCCAAAACCCGACGGGGCATGAAGAAGCTGTAGCGGATATCCAGGGGCCTCTTGGAGTCCGTGGCCAGTATCTGAACTGTAAGGGCCTCTCTGAGGGCCCCAGGGCCCATGCTGTGTAGCCACTCATCCCGCTGGCTCCAGCCACTGTAGTTGAGCACCGAGCCGTTGAGGGGGATGACTGTCTCTGAGGTAGAGATCATGAACTTGCCGTTGAGGAGGTAGTCGCCACCGGGATGACGCAGGGCCAGGTAGGCTGTGTACCGGGGCTGATCCTTGGGCTTGTGCTGGCGGACCTTGATGTGGGTGGAGCCCTCTGGGATCTTCACAACGTCTGTGTAGCCCTTACTGCATGGGGGAGGGAGAGAGGGGAGAAAGCAGTTACAGGAGAGTGTTTTACAGGAGAGAATTTTACAAACTGACTCATTGGAAAGGTGGCATCCTATGATGGTGCCACGTTGAAAGTCACTGAACTCTTCAGTATGGCCATTCTACTGTCAATGTTTGTCTATGGAGATTGCATAGCTGTGTGCTCAATTTTATAAACTTGTCAGCAACGGGTGTGGTTGAAATAGCAGAATTCACTAATTTGAAGGGGTGTATAATATAGTGTATGTCTATCTTCACCATTAGAAGGTGTGATTTAGAATTACAAACTCTTGACGTACAGTGAAAATAAAAAGTATGAGAACCCTTTGGAATTACCTGGATTTATGCATAAATTGGTCATCAAATTTGATCTGATCTTCATCTGAGCCACAACAATAGACAAACATAGTGTGCTTAAACTAATAACTCACAAATTATTGTATTTTTTCTTGTCTATAATGTATACATCATTTAAACATTCACAGTGTAGTTTGGAAAAGATATGTGAAACCCTAGGCTAATAACTTCTCCAAAAGCTAATTGGAGTCAGGAGTCAACTAACCCGGAGTCCAATCAATGAGACGAGAATGGAGATCTTGGTTAGGGCTGCCTTGCCCTATAAAAAACACTCACAAAATTTGAGTTTGCTATTCACAAGAAGCATTGCCTGATGTGAGCCATGCCTCGAACAAAAGAGATCTCAGAAGATCTCAGATTAAGAATTTTTGACTTGCATAAAGCTGGAAAGGGTTACAAAAGTATCTCTAAAAGCCTTGATGTTCATACGGTAAGTCAAATTGTCTATAAATGGAGAAAGTTCAGCACTGTTGCTGAAGGAGTGGCAGTCCTGCAAAGACGACTACAAGAGCACAGCACAGAATGCTCAGTAAGGTTAAGAAGAATCCTAGTGTCAGCTAAAGACTTACAGAAACCTCTGGAACATGATAACATCTCTGTTGACAAGTCTACGATACGTATAACACTAAACAGGAATGGTGCTCATGGGAGGACACCACGGAAGAAGCCACTGCTGTCCAAAAAAAACATTACTGCACGTCTGAAGTTTGAAAAATGTGCACCTGGATGTTCAAAATATTCTGTGTACAGATGAAACTACAGTTGAGATGTTTGGAAGGAACACACAACACTGTGTGGAGACAAAATAAACAGCACACCAACATCAAAACCTCATCCCAGCTGTAAAGTATGGTGGAGGGAGCATCATGGTTTGGGGCTGCTTTGCTGCCTCAGGGCCTGGACAGCTTGCTAAAAATGAATTTGAAAGTTTATCAAGACATTTTGCAGGAGAATGTTAGGCTATCTGTCTGCCAATTGAAGCTCAACAGAAGTTGCGACAGGACAACGACCCAAAACACAGAAATAAATCAACAACCGAATGGGTTCAACAGAAGAAAATACACCTTCTGGAGTGGCCCAGTCAAAGTCCTGACCTCAACCCGATTGAGATGCTGTGGCATGACCTCAAGAGAACAGTTCACACCAGACATCCCAAGAATATTGCTGAACTGGAACAGTTTTGTACAGAGGAATGGTCTAAAATTCGTCCTGACTGGTATGCAGGTCTGATCCACAACTACAGAAAATGTTTGGTTGAGGTTATTACTGCCAAAGGAGGGTCAACCGGTTATTAAATCCAAGTTCACATACTTTTCCCACCCTGCACTGTGAATGTTTACACGGTGTGTTCAACAAATGTGTGTTATTAGTTGAAACCGACTGTGTTTGTCTATTGTTGTGACCTAGATGAAGATCAGATCAAATTTTAGGACCAATTTATACAGAAATCCAGGTATTTCCAAAGGGTTCATACTTTTTCTTGCCACTGTATAGGGAGATGAGGGAGAAGGGTGGATGTGAGAGGGAGTGAAAGAGTGAGTGTGCGAAATGTATATCTTTAAAACCTGCTGGTACTAGGGGGCAGTATTTTAATTTTTGGGAAAAAAACGTTCCCGTTTTAAACGGGATATTTTGTCAGGAAAAGATGCTAGAATATGCATGTAATTGACAGCTTTCGATAGAAAACACTCTAACGTTTCCAAAACTGTAAAGATATTGTCTGTGAGTATAACAGAACTGATGTTGCAGGCGAAAGCCTGAGAAAAATCCTATCCGGAAGTGCCCCAGGTTTTGAATGCGCTGCCTTCCAATGACTCCCTATTTGGCTGTGAATGTACCATCAACGAGCTTACGCTTTCTACGTATTCCCCAAGGTATCTACAGCATTATGACGTAGTTTTACGCATTTCTGTTGAAGAATAGCCGTAGGCGTCCACATTGCGTAAGTGGTCACATGGTGGCTCCGAGAGAGATTCTCACGTAAAATACAGAGGTAGCCATTACTCCAATCGGTTCTAGTGAAAAACGAATTGTCCCGACAGATATATTATCGAATAGATATTAGAAAAACACCTTGAGGATGGATTCTAAACAACGTTTGCCATGTTTCTGTCGATATTATGGAGCAAATTTTGAATATTTTTTCGGCGTTGTGGTGACCGCAATTTCCGGGCGATTTCTCAGCCAAACGTGAAGAACAAACGGAGCTGTTTCGCCTCCAAAAATAATCTTTTGGGAAAAAATTAACTTTGGCTATCTACCTGGGAGTCTCGTGAGTGAAAACATCCGAAGTTCATCAAAGGTAAACGATTTAATTTGATTGCTTTTCTGATTTCCGTGACAAGGTTGCCTGCTGCTAGCAAGGCATAATGCTATGCTAGGTTATGATAAACTTACACAAATGCTTGTCTAGCATTGGCTGTAAAGCATATTTTTAAAATTTGAGATGACAGGGTGATTAACAAAAGGCTAAGCTGTGTTCCAATATATTTCACTTGTGATTTTCATGAATAGGAATATTTTCTAGGAAGATTCATGTTCGTTGCGTTATGCTAATTCGTGTCAGGCAATGATTACGCTCCTGGATCCGGGTTTGAGAGTCACAAGAAGTTTTAAGAAGAATGTGTCAATGTGTCGAATGAAAGCTGTCTTTCTCTCCAATCTATAGACCATTCCTTCAAATGTACTAAAGATGTACAGATGTGTTAAAATACAGTTTACTCGCACACTTTCACTTTACAATTGAGTGTAACGGAGCGGAATGTTTTTATTTTTCAAAATTGTTTGAACGGCTATTTTTACCTATATGCACCTGCAACTTACTACAGGTGAGAGAAATTACACAATTAACAAGAATCATTGCCTCCAAACAAATTATTTAGAATTTTGAATAATTAAGTAAAGGCCATTTTTTATTTTGATTTGGTATTTTCTTGGCGCTGCGCATCTGACGTGAAGTGAAGTGTTTTTTTCAGAAGTGTTTTTTCAATTTCAGTGTGTGTATGTGGATTCCCTTACCTCATCTTGGTGAAGTTGCCTATCACTCTGATGCAGCCGGTGCTGTCCCCTCCACAGATGCCACACTTGTCAAACTGCAGCTTGGAGCCGATGATGCCGTCACAGCCGGTACGTACACACTTGCCCTTCACACACACTGAGCTGCTGTACGGTCGACATTCTGTCCCGTCCACCACCTGGAGAAGGAGATATTAGCATATTGGTTGTTGTTGTTGTTGTAGTCTTCATCATCATAGAGGCTCGCCTCGTAGGAGATTGTTGCTGATTACTGCCGAGGTGTGGTGGTCTCACAGGCGCTTATAGCTGCAGAAGCATTACCCAGGTGGGTGCTACAGATTTGGTGGTAGATGTTTTAGCCTATCTACAAAGGAGGAGTAGCTGTGAACTTCAATGACAAGAGACTGTTATTTTTCTCTCGCTGGCTGTATGATGAACTATCGACGCCACCTGCACTCAACTCTACTTTACTGAACTGCGTCATTATTTATCTGTGGTAGACCATCTCCCTGAAATATATATTTTTAAAGCGACTTTGAGATTCTGTATGAATAGCGGTACATAAAATAAATCTATCATCTTCATCATCATCATCATGGGTATATTATCATGTACAGTGCCTTCAGAAAGTATTCACACCCCTTGACTTTTTACATTTTTTTGTTGTGTTACAGCCTGATCACACACAATACCCCATAATGTCAAAGTGGAATTTTGTTTGTAGAACATTTTTGAAATTAAAACAATTAAAAGCTGAAATGTCAATAAATATTCAACCCCTTTGTTATGGCAAGCCGAAATAAGTTCAGGGGTAAAAAATTGCTTAAAACACATAAGTTGCATGGACTCATTCTGTGTTCAATAATAGTGGTTAATATGACTTTTGAATGACTACCCCATCACTGTACCCCACACATTCAATTATCTGTTAAGGTCCCTCAATCGAGTAATGAATTTCAAGCAAAAGAAGGGCACCGATTGATAGATGTGCAAAAAAAAAGCAGATGTGGAATAGCCTTTTGAGCATGGTGAAGTTATTAATTACACTTTGGATGGTGTATCAATACACCCAGTCACTACAAAGATACAGGCGACCTTTCCAACTCAGTTGCCGGAGAGGAAGGATTTCACCATGCCTGTACACCAAGCATGTACTGAATAAAACATATTCCAAAACATGCATCCTGTTTGCAACAAGGCACTTAAGTAATACTGCAAAAAAATGTGGCTTTACTTTTTGTGCTGAATACAAAGCGTTATGTATGGGGTAAACCAACACAACCCTTCACTTAGTACCATTCTTCATATTTTCAAGCATGGTGGTGGCTGCATTATGTTATGGGTGTGCTTGTCATCGGCAAGGACCAGGGAGTTTTTTTAGGATAAAAATAAATGGAATACAGCTAAGCACAGGCGAAATCCTAGAGGAAAACTTGGTTCAGTCTTCTTTCAGACACTAGGAGACAAATTCACAATTGAGCAGGACAATAACCTAAAACACAAGGCCAAATCTACACTGGAGTTGCTTTCCAAGGCGACATTGAATGTTCCTGTGTGGCCTAGTTACCATTTTGACAGAGCTTGAAGAATAAGAAAAATTGGCAAATATTGTCCAATTCAGGTGTGCGGAGCCCTTAGAGAATTACCCAAAAAGCCTCAGCTGTAATTGCTGCCAAAGGTGTTTCTAACATGTTTTGTCTCAAGGTGGTGAATACTTATCTAATCAAGATATATTAGTGTTTTTTTATTGTTATATTTTATACATGTTCAAATTTTTATTCCACTTTGACATTACAGACTATTTTGTGTAGATTGTTGACCAAAAATGACAATTAAGTCAATTTCAATCCCACTTTGTAACACAACAAATGTGGGAAAAGTCAAGGGGCGTGAATTCTTTCTGAAGGCACTGTATGTATATATCATTATCATGGCTATATCAATATCATCATCATCATTATCATACTAGCAGAATGGACACTACAAGTCTTGCTAACATAGGTAGTGGACTAGTGGAAGACAGCACTCCAAAGTACTGTACCCTCACTCACACTCTTTCACTCCCCAGTGCCCTTCTCTTATTCACTCACCCTCTGCGAGAACACCACATAGTAGCCTGTGCCCTTAGCCCGGCATGTCAGCTTGCACACATCTTTGGGGAGCACTCCTGCGAACTTGGGTACCCACTCCACAAAGGTCTTCATCCCCTTAGGGTCTGTCTGGGGGCCGTTCCGCACCTCACACTGCTCCTGGCGGAAACTCTTACCTAGAGGAGGAAAGTTCCACCACACGTTAGAGTGGGAACATTAGAGTTTCAGACTGTGTGTTTGTGCGTGTGTGTGTGTGTGTAAGAGAGAGTCAAAATATTTACCATTCATTGATCTATTGTAAGCCTGTGTATTTGCCTGAGCAAATGTATACTTATGTGTGCTTATGCGTGTCTATACCACTATGTGATCACACACGTCAGCTAGTCAATCTGCAGTGCTACACTCACTGGGCGAGGGGCACGGGGTGGCACTGCAGGACCTGTAGATGGCTCTCTTGCCGGTGCAGTAGCGCCCATTGTTTCGGGGTGGCGGGTTGTTACATAGACGCTGGGCGAACTGCACCCCTCCACCACACGTCCTCGAACATGCCCCCCACGGACCCCACAAACTCCAACTACCATGGTTAGATGCCTTGGAGAGGAGAATGAGGAGAGGAGAGCGGGAAGATGAAAGAGAAAGAGGAGATATGAGAGATGGAGGTGATAGGAAAGAGATTGAGAGAGAGATAGAGAGAGAAAGAGAGGAGAGAGATCAGAGGAGGAGAGGGAGGAGAGAGATAAGCGAGTACTGTTAAAGTTGCCTAGTGCGCACATTAAAAGTTGGCAGCCAAGCCACGTGTAAAATGTGTGTCTGTGTGTGTGTGTTATGCATTTGTCTGTGCATGTGTGATGCATGTGTTTATGTGTGTGTGTGTGTGTGTGTGTGATCCATTTGTGTATCTGCATGCAGGTGATGGTCTGTGCAAGTTGAATACATTGAGAGGGTTGTGGGGTGATAGAAATGAAAGTAATGATGATGATAGAAATTAAAGTAATGTTCAAAGGCGACCCAGTACATCAAGGCAATGTCAGACTGTTGCATTGTGCTATGCTAGCTCACATGCTAGCATACAACATCTTGAGGGTATAGGGTGAAGTTGCCCCTAGATGCTGATCTTGGGTCAGTTTAGCATTTTCCCAACTAATGGTTAAGGTTAGGATTGGGGGAGAGAAAGCTGATCTGAACTGTCTTGATTTTTTACGATTTGTCTCTATTCTTCTTTTTTGTTTGTTCTGTGTTTTTAATTTTACATTTGTATTATTGCTATATTTGTATATGCTATAGATGTTGATATCATTATTATATAATCTAGAATATTGATATTTGCAATTCCAGAACTGTGATGACATCACAGAGATACATCTATCCTGATTTACCTCTATGACATGACCATTTACCATATATATATATTGTATATACTGTATATTGTTTGTATAGTATTTTGTATTGTTTTAGGTCTTGACGATGAAGGGGAGGTCACGGAGACTGGCAGTCTCTAAAGTGAATGTCAAGTTTCTGTTTTTTACTTTATGTATTTTATGTACTTTGTGTATTTGACTGTTTCTAAACTGTTAGTAAAAACAAATCCATGATATTATTAGACTAATGGTAACAAGTTCCTCATCATGGAAAGATATAATGTTGTTAGTTAGTAGATCTGGGTTCAAATAGGCCTAGTATTCTAATATAATACTTTCAGCATTGCTTAAGCCTGTCTGAGGTGCCAGATGGGCAGGGTTCACACTTTTGGGAGTATTCCATTGGTTCCAATGCGCCAGGCAAGCTCAATCAAGCACAGATTTAAACTCAGGTTCAGTTGTTAGATAGAATAACAATGATTCATTCTACAGGTTCAATTCATTCTAATTCTGAATTCTGTCTTACCTCAACTATCAACCCATATAATTAGAATGATTCATTCTATGGGTTCTATTCATTCCAATTCTATCCCATGACAACTATCAACCTATATAATTACAATGATTAATTATAATTCTATATTCTATCACACTACACTTCATTCTATTGGTTTTTGGGTTGTTAGTTGTAGTGGGTTCAGACCTGGGTTCAGGACCTTGTGCTCAATTGAGCTTTCCTCAGTGGACCAATAGAATAGTCCAAAAACGGTAAACCCCACCCATCGGGCACTCCAAGCAGTATAGAGCAATGATCAAAGTATTTGAAAGATTTCATATAGGTTTTGAACCCAGGTCTGAGTGGGTCATCATGACCAGCGACTGACAGTTGGGCTGAAATAGGCTGTTAAATTAACATGTACTCTCTTACTGACTTAAGGATTATCATTCTTACAGACTAGCCTTCAGCTCAAAGCCATGGAGGGGGATAAGAAAAGTTCGGAGTCCAACCAGAAGAAGGAGGAGGAGTTAAGGAGGATGGAGGAGGAGTTTAAGAGGAGGGAGGAAGGAAATGGAGAAGAGGGAGGAGCAGGTGGAGAGGAAGGAGGTGGAGAAGAGGGAGCTGCAGGTGGAGAAGAGGGAGGAGCAGGTGATGGTGGAAAGGAGGGAGGTGGCGGAGGAGAGGAAGGAGGTGGTAGAGGAGAAGAAGGAGGTAGCGGAGTAGAGGAAGAAGGTGGCGGAGCAGAGAAAGGAGGTGGAGGAGGATAGGAAGGAGATGGCAGAGGTGAGAAAAGAGGTCGAGGTGGCAAGGAGGGAGGTGGAGAAGAAGGAGATGCAAGTGGAGAAGATGGAGAAGACTGCAGGGAGAGAAGAGAAGATTCTGAGAAGAGAGAGGTGGCAGATTGTTCTGAAAATCAAGTGGCTGATGGAAGAGAGGATGGCTGTCAGGGAGGAAAAGGAGAATGTTCTGAACTGGGAAGAGGATGTGAAGGTGAAGGAGAAGGGATAGGAAGTGGAGAGGTTGAAGTGCAGCTGGAGAAAGAGAAAGAGTTGACAGAGGGAAAGACAAGGAAGATGGAGAAGGAGAAGGAGAGGCTGAGGAAGGAGAGAGAGGAGGTGGAAGGAAACGGAGTGAGGATGGAGAGGGAGAGGATGAAAATGAATAGACTGGGGCAGGAGTCAATGTTGAAGAGATGGAGAGAGGAGGACTCTGGCAAATCAAGCCAAACTCCTGGACATAAAGAACGGAGAGATAGAGAAGAGAGAAAAGGACAAGGAGTCAAGGAGTGGATGAAGAAGGAGTTGGAGAGGAGGAAGGAGGAGCGAGAGGCGTTGGTGAATGAGAGACAGAGGCTGGTGAGTAGGATGGTCGAGAATGAAAGAGAGATGAAATCCTACAGGGACAGTTGCTATGTAGCATTAAGGTCAGGAGTAGAACATTTTATAGCCCTAACCCAACACATAATCAATAAACTAACAATGGACTGTAACCCCTCATCTTTGATCCTAGGATTAACCTAACCCCCCTATGTCCTGTTTTTATTTTGTTGCAGCTCTCAATGGGTTGTTGTATCCCCCTCCTCTTCACCCTTAGGCCCCCCAGGGGGACCACCCTCCAGCAGGTGTGAAACCTCCTGCCCTCTCCTATGCTCTCCTCACCTATCCTCCAATCCCATCCGCTCCCCTCTCCTCTTCCCATCCAAAATAAACCTGCATATTTTCATTGAACATTTTGTTTGTGATTACTTTGAAATAGATCATTGGTCTAGATAGATCTACTGTATATTCTAGTTAGATGTCTAGCAAGTTGGTCTAGATATACAATATAGACCGTGTTTGGGAATCTACTCTGAATATATAGTTTACCAAGCTACCAAAATACTGCACACGGGAAGAAGTTAACCTACACTAAATCTACCCTTAAGAAAAATATCATTTACTTATCTAAAGTTACTAAATCTGAAATTGCAAGAACAGATCACTAGAGTCAGACGTTGACAGAATGAGTCATTTTGCCTATTAAACACAAAAACGATGTATCAAGTGAGAATTAGGCAGGTCTGCTGCTGAAAAAGAAAGGGAATTCTTGCCAACAA
This sequence comes from Oncorhynchus nerka, assembly GCF_034236695.1. Lineage (NCBI taxonomy): Eukaryota > Metazoa > Chordata > Actinopteri > Salmoniformes > Salmonidae > Oncorhynchus > Oncorhynchus nerka. Next base: position 52,307,350 of record NC_088400.1, on the reverse strand, counting down.
CCATATATATATATTTTTAAGTAGTGTATGTTTCCAGTGATTAGCTACACCACTACATGGCAAAAAAAGTAATTAACTACTGAAAATACAAACAAGCTTCTGTAAAATGTGGTTAAATTACTAGTTGCAAAACATGTAGTTCACGACTCCACAACACTGAATATGTCTAGTTGGTCTAGAACTATATTCTAGTTAGGTGACTATAGCCTGACATATCATTAGTGTCAATAGCCACAAGTCAAAATATGAATGACCAAAGCATATACAGTAGGCTTTGTATATTCTGTTGACAGTGATTCAGGTGGGATGTCTCTTTTAATAATTCAAAATGAAGTTACACTGTAACTCTAATAGAAGGAACATTTTTTGAACGTAATGTTTCAACACAAAGACAACCAGAATGGTGGTTACGATTAAAGTATAGTGAGTTCTGTGCTGCTTGTCATAAGAGAGACTGAAACTCAGGGACTCAGAAGTTGAAAAGACTCAATAGAAACAGCCTGCTAAGAGGACAGTCTGAGTGGAGGGAGACATAGTAAACACACAGGCATGCCCACATACAAAAGACACATTCTTTCCCTCCTTCTCCGACCTGCCAAAAATACACCCAGTCACTCCTCTGGTAATCTTGTTCCAAATCAAATTCAATGGAATTAGATTAATTGAGAGTGTGTGACAGTAAAGCCTAAATAAATGACAACGTTACGGGAACCTTCTAATTCGTTCCAACTCTCTCCTACCCTCCCTCTACCGCTACACTGAGAGTACAAAACATTAAGAACACCTTGTACATGTAAAGACTAGATTCAATCAAGAATAGTCTGATGGGTGACAATATTAGCCTACCACTTGTGAATGATATATTATTACTTGTGAATGATGCCCAGCTTAAGGCAAGAAACAGTGCCTGCCTTTTTTTTGCGACTTTTTAAAATCATAGTCACACACCTCATGTAGGTAGGCCATAGGCCGATATATTTTGACAAGGTTTGTAATCAAGACATTAAAGTGGCCAAATAACTTCTTAAATTGAAGCACATTAATCCGCTTTACAATGGGTGTACAGCCTAACTGGCATACATACTCAGAGCGTGAATTTCAAGTTTGGGGGATAACTTTTTCACCATAAAAATGCACCTTTATAATAAAAGCAGTACATGCATAACCGCATTTGCGGTCACTATTGAGAATGCTGATTTCCATTTCCACATTTTAAGCTAAACGTTCTGATCTGTTGTGTCAGGCTCATTGCTTAAAACAGTTTTTTTTATGCTAGTGGTTGTATTAATTTGGGATCCCACAATTGTCCCAGACTATGTTTGGAATATTTTTTTCTTTCTCAGAATAGGTCAACTTTTGTACTATGGGGGATAGTAGATTGACGTAGGCTAGTGCTTTTGCTGTTTGTTAGGCCTAATCATCTTGTTGGCTGACGAAAAGTAAATGTGGACAGTTCTTCCAATATCTTCAATATGCGCCTCGGAATTGGATAAGGACGTGTGCAGTTGCATCCCCGATGTGTCTGTCTTCACTTGTAGCCTGTGAGAAATACTCAATCACATGATGGAGAGCAATGTGAGTGAGAGGTGCTTCGTCACACAGCCGGGAGAAGGGAATTATAATTATTATATTCAGCCCAAGGGCACAATGGCCACTGGCATGAACTTTTTTAGGGGGCATTACGGCCACACAAAAGGGATGGAGCTGGGAAATTCGAGGCACTATCAAGTGCTTGTCAAATTGTGAATGAGAGACTGATGAAGTGTGTACAGCCTGCTCTAAAAAACAAAGCAGTGCTCATGCCTTTCATGCAACTTTTTTCAAACCATCATTAAAGTCACATCATGAAGCCTTAGAATGTATTAAAAATCAAAACATGTAGCCCAACATTGGTATCTCAACTAAAGTTACATAAATAGCTCTAAATTAAGCATATAGGAGTACCGGTTTCTTTGTTAACCTCTTCAGTCGACCCTCTACTTTTTTGAACATTCTGTTAAAAATCGCGCAACATTTCAGCGCCCTGCTACTCATGCCAGGAATATAGTATATGCATTTGCTTAGTCTGTGTGGATAGAAAACACTCAGACGTTTAAAAAACTGGTTAAATCACTGCTGTGGCTTTACCAGAACGGCATTTACATCGAAAAGCACAGGAAAAACTGATCACTGAAAATGGGAAAATATATCCATGCGCTACTTGATCCCATTGATAAAGGTGAACCACAATTAATTGACTGAGGTTGCAGTACCTACAGCTTCCACACGGTGTCTAGAGTCTTGTCATTTCCCTTCGAGTTTTTTCTTGGTCAAACACATGCAGGACACCGTATCTAATCCGGTCTAGGACCGGATATTTTCGTTGAGTTTCTAGCCGGACATTTTTCCAGACGGACAGCTAATGATCTTTACATCGCCTCCTGATGAATTTTATCGCTTATTAACGTTTACTAATACCTAAAGTTGCATTACAAACGTATTTCGAAGTGTTTTGTGAAAGTTTATCGTCGACTTTTTGAATGAAAAAAAATGACGTTACGTTTTGAAACGATGTTTTTTTCGTTTATCACACAGTCTACATATAACGATATCTAGGCTTTATATGGACCGATTTAATCGAAATAAAGACCCAAATAGTGTTTATGGGACATCTAGGAGTGCCAACAAAGAAGATGGTGAAAGGTAATGAATGTTTTCTATTTTATTGTGCGGTTTGTGTAACGCCGAAATGCTAATTATTTTGTTTACGTCCCCTGTGGGTCTTTTGGGGTGTTGCATGCTATCAGATAATAGCTTCTCATGCTTTCGCCGAAAAGCATTTTAAAAATCTGACTTGTTGCCTGGATTCACAACGAGTGTAGCTTTAATTCGATACCCTGCATGTGTATTTTAATGAACTTTTGAGTTTTAACTAATACTATTAGCATTTAGCGTAGCGCATTTGCATTTCCAGAGCTCTAGTTGGGACGCAAGCGTCCCGAGTAGAAGCAACAGGTTAACAGCTCAACACAGATTAGGCGCAGAATATTCTTTCTACTATATTCAGTTATTTTCAATTCTATTCTTCATACTAATAATATAAAATACTGCCACGGAATTCTAAGCAAATCTTGTCTACTAAATGAATTAGCATAGCCCACAGCCATATGGCATAGCCAGATCAGGGCCGAACATAAGGACGACTCAGAGTGTGCTATTCTGTTCTTCGGAAATAGACTACATTTTCTTCAAATCATGTTTCCTTAGACCTGTCTAAAATAAATAATGGATTTACTGTGATGGTGTAGCCTATATTACATGGATTTATTCGACTTAAAATGTAGATGTTCCAAAGGTCTGCATCAGTGGCTTGTAGGCTATGCGTGGAAGTTAGGAGATGCTAAATGTGCTTATAATAATTAGGGTCAATTACCGTGAGACGGGCAGTTATTTGCTTGAGAATCACAGGCTGACAAAATTTCATGACCGCCACAGCCCTACACCTGGCCCCTACTAACATACCCCGTTCAAAGGCAGTTAAATCTTTCGTCTTGCCCATTCACGCTCTGAATGACACACAATCCACATCTCAACTGTCTCAAGGCTTAGAAAATCCTTCTTTAACCCGTCTCCTCCCCTTCATCTACACTGACTGAAGTCGATTTAACAAGTGACATAAATAAGGGATCAAAGCTTTCACTTGGTCAATCAATGTCATTGAAAGAGCAGGTGTCCTTAATGTTTTGTACACTCAGTGTATATTTCCTGTGGCACTTGTCCACACTTTCACCTAACTCCATCCCTGCCTCTCATTCTCTCTGTCCCTCTCTCTATGTTCCCTCCCTCCCTCATTCCTCTTCTCCTTGTTTTAAAGTGTCTCTCAATGCTATTGTTTGGCACTCTCACCCTACTCACCCTACTCCACAGTCCACCAGCCCCCCTCTACTACCACTCTCCCTACACTCCTCCCTCTCTCCCACCCTCATTCCTCTCACCAAGTAGTATAATTTGAGATGTTGTCACCCTATTGGGCAGGAGGTAGCCTAGTGGTTATAGCGTTGGGTGAGTAATCGAAAGGTCGCTGGTTGGAATACTGAGCCGTCAAGGTGAAAATCTGTTGATGTGCCCTTGAGCAAGGTATTTAACCCTAATGTGCTCCAGGGGTGCCATAGCACTATGGTTGATCCTGTAAAACAACACATTTCACTGCACCTATCAGGTGTTTGTGACAATACATTTTATTTATAATTTTTGCATTGTTGCCTCCCGTTCCCTCTCTCAACACTCTTCCTCTCCTCTCCTTCCCATCCCCTCCTTTCCTCCCTCCCTCCTTCCCTCTCTATAGAATAATACATCATAATAAAGTAGCACTCATCTCTTTCACTACCTTCCACCCTGTCTATGCTGTCAGACTATTGCGTTGTTGCTTCCCATTCCCTCTCCTCCCCTCCCGCCCTCTCGCCCTCCGCCCTGTCCTTACCGAGTAGTGTCTCTTGCGGGTCTTGTCCACGCACTTGCCCTGGAGGCAGATGCGACCCTTGCCACACGGCGTGCCCTCCACGGCGGGCAGCTTCTTGGTCAGGCACACCATCTGGCCCTGGCGTATCACTGCACACCACAGGCGGGCGCACACATCCATGCCCGGGCAGACCGTGTACTCAGGCCCAAACGCCAGGCGGCACTGGCGCACGGCATCGTAGCTCTGGCCGGGCAGCTCCTCTGAGCCGAGCATGGGCTGGCGAGGAGAGTCCAGGAGACAGTCGGCTGTAGAGGGGGAGAGAGGTAGACATGGTGTCCAATGCCAAAGGCTGTTTGTCTGTCTGGTTTGTCAAACCTTTGATCATTCTACTCTGCCACTCGATAGTTGTGAAGGGACATTGGATTACATTTGGCAAAGACAACAGCACATTAACTATGTACAGTAGGTCCATTGTTTAACCAAGTAAGTCATTCTCCTGACATTTACAATCAAGACTTGGTTAACTCCCTAACCATTAGTTCAGGGATAGTCAACTCTAGGCCTGGAGTGCCAAAATACTTCTGGATTTCATTCTCTCCTCTCCTCTCTCCTCTTCTCATCCCCCCTCTATCCTATCCTGCCATTCTTCCATGCTATCCTTCACTCATCTCCCTCTTCATGTCTTACCGTTGCCATCGTCAAAGAAGTCCGTGATGGTAGCTGAGGTGCAGCGGCTCCAGGGTTTGGAGGCGTCGATGGAGGTCAGGATGGACGACATGAGACGCTTGTCCGCGCTGGCGCCGAAACGCTCTTCGCAGAACTTGGAGTCGTCGTGGGACAGGCCCAGCAAGTGGCCTTTGGTTCACAGACAGAGAGACGGACAGGCAGGCAGACAGAAATACAAATCATTTTGGGGGGGTGTTTATTACACAGTGAGCATTGTGTTCTTGAGAGTGTGTATTTGTATTTACTAAGAATCCCCATACTCTTCCTGGAGTCCAAACATGATTAAGGCAACTACATCACAAAAAAAAAAAAAAAACAGTAGAACATATACAACACATTATTACACCACTACTCTTCCATTACATATCTACAATACAAAATGCATAATACCACAATACAACAATATTACAACATTACAATGTACGTGTGTTAGCGTGTGTCTGCGCATGCGTGTGTGTGCCTGTGTTTATGTCTCTTCACAGTCCGCTTCATTCCATAACCTGTAGTTGTATCTGTTTTTTTTTCATCAGATTTTACTGCTCGCTTGAGTTACTTGGTGTGGAATAGAGTTCCATGTAGTCATGGGTCTATGTAGTATTGTGTTTTCCAGAGTCTGTTCTGGATTTGGGGACTATGAAGAGACCCCTGGTGACAGTGATAGCAATAGAGTTTGGATGTGTGTTTGCATGTGCTTACGTACTTAAACAAATGTGTGGGAATGTGAGTGTGTATGTATGTATTGGCAGGTAATTGAGTGTGTGTGTGTATGTTTGTATGCAGGTGTGTGAGCGGTGCCCACCTATCTCGTGTGCCACGGTGAAGGCGGCATGGAGTCCGTCGTCCTCTATGACGGCACAGCTTCTCTCTGGTGAGCAGATGGTGCCAACGTCGGCCATGCCAAGTGTGTCACACGAGTGGTGCCCACACAGGTCCTATACAGGGGGCACAAGCAAGTGGAAAGGGTGATATTACATAAAAATACCTTCCTTCCCCTTTCTTTACATATGGCTTTACTTTGTCCATCACCTGAGATTGAATGTATGTGTCATGTTAAATGTTGATTTTAAGTTAGTGTAAAGTTAGGGAACACATATATACTGCAGGACTCACACACACACACCAAAACACAGACAATGCAAGGACAAGCTGGAAAGATTACAGATGAGAAATGAGAGGAGATCAGAAGTCAATAGACCTTATTTGGCCCATAATTGTTGATTCACTATATTTCTGCTCTTTCTTCAACCAATCAATCAATCAATATCTCTCTTTCTCTCTCTCATAGGGCACTGTGTATTGCCCAGTGTTCCAGCTCCCACACAGATGATGCCCAGAGGGCTTGAAGCTACTCTGCTGTGTAGAGGAATCAATCAGTCAATCAAACACTGTGTCCCTATGCCATCGACTGTCTCGTTCTCCGAAACACAGACACACATGCACGCACACGGACACACACACGGAGACACAAGTATGCATGCACACACAGACACACATAGGCATGCACACACATAAAAACACACACTCTCACAGTATACATACAGTGTGTACATTATTAACTGTAAAAGTGCACGTGTCATGTATGAATGAGATAAGGGCACACACACACACACACACACACACACACACACACACACACACACACACACACACACACACACACTCCTCTCCTCTCCACTCCACCCACCAACCCAGGCCCCCCTCCCACACACATCCTGTGGACAGGATGAATCCCTTGATAAGTGGTGTTGACAGGCCCGTTGTGCCCTTTGTGAGAGACTCTCTGGGTGTGTATTTACTTGTCTCAGATGGAGCACTTTAGGAACAAACCCGTCTATGTTCTGTTCTGGGCTCTCCAACACATGACCAACAGGGGGGAACGCCTCATACACATACTCTAGACACAAACTCTGGCTGTGTCCGAAATGGCACCCAATTCCCTACATAGTGCACTATTTTTGACCAGGGTCTATAGGGCCATTAGAGCCATTTCGGCCGTAGCCCTAGTGTGGTACCCTATTTACCCTATATACTGAACATCTTAGGGCTCTGGTCAAAAGTAATGCACTATGTAGGGAATAGGGTGCCATTTCAGACACACTCTTGCTTTAGACAGAAACTCTTAAAAGAGAATGTCCCCTACTTACTAAAGGAGAAATAAAAACAAAGTCAAATACAGTCCAGTCCGATTCCATTTCACTAAATGTGTTGTGTTGGTCATTGTTAAGATTTTGACCCCTGATGTGTGTGCAGATGGAGAGAATAGACATGACATGTTTTCAACTCCTTGTTGTCACTATCAGATGAACTAGCCAATCGGGAGGGACATTGTAGAAACCAACATGTTCACCATAGATGTGCTGGTTTTCCTGTTTCTTACTTACTAGCTTGTCCCTGTCTCTCTTTCTCTCTCCCTTTCACTCTCTTTTGTTTACTTGAACTTGTTGTCCCCAACTCGCTCTGCCTCCCACTCCCCTTTACACTCTGTCCCTGTCTCTCTCATGTTCCCTCTGTGTCTTTCTCACTTTCACTCTGTCTGTCTGTCTCTCTTCTTTTTTTCTCCTCTCCCTCCCGCTCTTCAGTGTGTTTCCAGCTTGGTATTTTCCTTTTTATCCTACGGGGTTTTCACAGACATAGAGGTTGGACGAGAGAAAGAAAGAGGGAGGGTGAGAAAGAGAGAGCAAGATAAATAAAGTTATGGAATCAGACACCTGGGGAAAAGGATGGGAGGATGGAGGAAATTAAAAGAGAGGAGGAAAGAATGGAGGGAATGGGATGTTATGGAAATATTGAGAAAAAAAACTCAGCACCGGTGGTAAGGTATTTAGGTCAGTAGACAATCATATAAGAAGGCTGAGGGTGTGTGTGAGAAAGAAAGTTAGGGTGTGTTTGTGTTTGCATGTATGTGTGTGTGACATGCACCTGTGTGTGTGTGTGTGTGTGTGTGTGTGTGTGTGAGAGTCTCGGGTCAACTGGGGAACACACCCTAGCTTCGTTCGAAAAACACATTTCCACTCTGAGTAAAGGGAGAGTGTCAATCACAGACACACACATACACACACACACACACTGTCAGTTGGTGGCGTTAGCGCGGTCTTGCACACACACACAAACACCGCTAATACTGTATCATGGAGAGAGTCCAGAGAGACTAACCACAACAACTTGTCACTCAAAAATCAGTGTCAACAATGTAATCGTCAACTAACCGTGAAATGAATGGCCTGCCAATCATCGGTGAGAGTGACATTAGCCTATTAAATGGCAATTGTACTAGGCTAGAGCCCGCCCTTCAAAGTTTTTCCTGGTCAGGCCCTGACAAAACTCCTGGCCCAGTGAGCTATGACACACATCTAAGCGGCTACTTTCATCCAATAACATGACAGTATCCTTCATATTCAACCATATCAGCCAATCAGAGAGACTGTGATTGTCATTCCAGAGGTAGGATATAAAAAGGCAAAATCCTAGAGCAGCAGTTCTACTCTGAGATGCTTTGTGAATATCATCCCTGACCTTAACTGCTAGTTGATCATTTAACTTCATGGCATTGTTTTGTCTACTAAACAAATCAGATAGCAACAGACAGACCCCCTTCCAAAACATCCATATGTCCATACTCTATCATTCCAACTCCAGTGCACATGCACGCACTCTATCATATGTGCTGTGAAGAATTGAATATATACGCAAGTGTATTATTTGACTTGAACAGAGTGTGTCCTGTGTGCTCTCCTGTCTCTTCTCCTCACTCATGTTTGTTTTGAGTGTGTATGTCTGACTGTGTGTCGGCTTACAGTGTGTGTGTGTGTGTGTGTGTGCTTTTAGATTGTGTGTGTGTGTACTGTGTGTACAGTGTGTGTCTGCTTAAAGTGTGTGTGTGTGTGTGTGTGTGTGTGTGTGTGTGTGTATGCGTGTGTGTGAACATGCGCACATGTGTTTAAGGTGTGTGAGTTTCCCGGTCCTCTCCTCCTAATAGGTAGGCCTATATCTCCTCTGTTTGTTATGAGACTGGGGTATTTCACAGGTCCTATATTTCATGCCTATATAAACTCTGCCATTCAACTTTCGACCTAACACTCGGTCCACGTGATTGGTCAGGAACATCTTGTTATATGCCATAGCTGCCTGGTAAGAGTGTGTGATAGGCTACTCTGCATCACAGATTATGAATGAACTTTTCAGACCCGGCACCTGCATAAGGTGATTGTGTGTTTTGTGTATACATTGACAATAACCTGTCTGGGAACGCGGTTCCGCTAGCGGTGAAATTGCAGGGCGCCAAATTCAAACAACAGAAATCTCATAAATCAAATTTCTCAAACATACAAGTATTAGGCACCATTTTAAAGAAAACATTCTCGTTAATCCAGCCATAGTGTCTGATTTCAAAAAGGCTTTACAGCGAAAGCTCCACAAACGATTATGTTAGGTCACCACCAAGTCACAGAAAATCACAGCCATTTTTCCTGCCAAAGAGAGTTGTCACAAAAAGCAGAAATATAGATAAAATTAATCACTAACCTTTGATGATCTTCATTAGATGACACTCAGGAGTTCATGTTACACAATACATGTGTTTTGTTCGATAAAGTGAATATTGATATCCAAAAATCTCATTTTACATTGGCGTGTTATGTTCAGTAGTTCCAAAACATGCTGTGATTTTGCAGAGAGCCACATCAATTCACAGAAATACTCATCATAAACATTAATAATAGATACAACTATTATACATGGAACTTTAGATAAACTTCTCCTTAATGCAACCGCTGTGTCAGATTATTTTTTAAATTAACGGTAAAAGCATACCATGCAATAATCTGAGTACGGCGCTCAGAGCCCATAGCACTATCCACCATGATGAGTAGTCAACATTAGTCAGAAATAGTATTATAAATATTCCCTTACCTTTGATGATCTTCATCAGAATGCACTCCCAGGAATCCCAGTTCCACAGTAAATGTTTGATTTGTTCGATAAAGTTCATAATTTATGTCCAAACACCTCCTTCTGTGTAAACAAATCAAAACTCACGAGGCGGACGAAAATTCCAAAAAGTTATATTACTGGTCGTAGAAACATATCAAATGATGTATAGAATGTTTTTATAATAAATCTTCAATATTGTCCCAACCGGAGAATTCCTTTGTCTATAGAAAAGCAATGGAACGAGAGCGTCTCGAGCCCATGGCTCTCTGCCAGACCTCTGACTCATTCCCCTCTCATTCAGCCCCCCTTCACAGTAGAAGCCTGAAACAACGTTCTAAAGACCGTTGACATCTAGTGGAAGCCATAGGAAGTGCAACATGACCAATATCCCACTGTACTTCAATAGGGACTGAGTTGAAAAACTACAAACCTCAGATTTCCCACTTCCAGGTTTGTTTTTTAAAAAGGTTTTTGCCTGCCATATGTGTTCTGTAATGCTCACAGACATCATTCAAACAGTTTTAGAAACGTGGGAGTGTTTTCTATCCAATACTACTAATAATATGCATATATTAGCATCTGGGACTGAGCAGGAGGCAGTTTACTCTGGGCACGCTTTTCATCCAAAAGTGAAAATGCTGCCCCCTAGCCCAAACAGGATAACCTAAGTGTTATTGCTTTGAGCAAAGCCACTGGGGTGACATGTCTGTCTGTCTGGTGAAACTACCAGGGACATCTGCAGGGTACTGTTCTTTAACATAGAAACAACAGTAATTGAACTTCTCAATAATGAATGAGAGGGCAGATCTGATCCTAGATCAGTAGTCCTACTTTGGGACGTTTTGCGAATACATGCCCTTAACCTTCAACAGATATGTAACCTTCAACAAAAAGGAGATGTAGCCTAACATTTCTATGCTTTCTTTGCTCTCTGCATACACACTCTCTCGTTCTCAGAGTCCTCCCTCTGTCCCTCTCTCTCTCCCTGTCTCTTTTTCTTTCCACACACACTCTCACTCCTTCTCTCTCTCTCTGTGTCCTCTCTCTACCACTCTAGCCCCCCCATCTTTCTCTCTCTACCTCTCTCTCTGGCAACAAGGAAACCTTAAACACGTATGTCCTAGTGCACGGGGGAACAATCAAAGAGGCTACAATAAACATCTCAATTGACAAACAGTACAGTGTAAATGAGAGAAGGTGATATTGACCTAGTTATGAATCACTGTTCATGACTCTGAATGATCGGCTATGAAAAGCCAACTGACAATTACTCCTAAGGTGCTGACCTGTTGCACCCTCTACAACCACTGTGATTATTATTATCTGACCCTGTTGGTCATTTATGAACATTTGAACATCTTGGCCATGTTCTGTTATAACACCCAGCACAGCCAGAAGATGACTGGCCACCCCTCAGAGCCTGGTTCCTCTCTAGGTTTCTTCCTAGGTTCTGGCCTTTCTAGGGAGTTTTTCCTAGCCACCGTGATTCTACATCTGCATTGCTTGCTGTTTGGGGTTTTAGGCTGGGTTTCTGTACAGCGTGTTATAAATACATTTGATTGATTGAGGATGTAATATTTATGGGGAATATTTCCATGCTGCATATTCATGTAATTATGTTTTCTTGGTTATTTCAAGTTGATTATATCTGGGCTCTTTGTTTCTCTCTATGTCAGGGTTCCTAACTGGCGGCCCGCGGAACAATTTTACCCCCCCCCCCCCCCCCAAGTTTTCTGAGCGAACAACTAGTGTTTTTTTTTAAATTACTTTTGTAATATTGTTGGACATAGACCGTAAAAACACCAACAAATCAACTCCAAGTGATTGTAATTTTGGAAATCTGTTTCCAAGTATTCTCACACATAATAGAGAGATACATGTGATCATATACAAATGTAAGCAATGTTTGAAAGGATTATGTTTTAGTCAAATATTATATCCGTTTGGCCTTCTTGTTAAGTTAAGAAGTTAAATTGCAGTCTACAAATTATTTATAATTATGTCCCGCCCCCTGACCATCCGCTCAAGAAAGAAAATAGGCCTGCGGCAGAATCTAGTCGATGATCCCTGCTCTATGTTCTGTCAGTAGAGAGCTCTTCTCCTCACAGTGAGGCTTTGTTTAATGTCCCGGTCCCCGGCGAGAGCAGTCATGCGTCCGGTCACACTGTGATGTAACCCCCAATAATCACACACAGGCACGCACACACACACGCGCATGCCGACACGCGCAATCCCACAAATGCACACACATACAAATTACAAATGCATACACACACAGAGTCCCCTCAATGTGTCTCTTGTTCGGTCCTGGTGCGGCATGCACAGAGCCCGGTGACACAGGCACAGGGTCAGCTCACTCAGGACACGGGGGTGTTGGAACCGGAGTAATTGGACCCATGCATGAATAACCTCATGTTCCAATAAACTCCCCCCCTCTACATCTCCAAAGAATGGATAGGTCTTGTCTCTGACTGCGAGAATGTAATATAATGATGGATATGACTTATATTGAATGAGCGTGACTCACCCAAGCTACGACACTTACTTCTTTGATGACAAGCTACAGCAATGAGGGACAACTGAATGGAAGGGTTGTGTTTTAAAGATACAGTGATCTAACACTACAGCCAATCACGGAATCAGAGTTCAAATCTTATTGGCTGAGGGGATTCACTGACCTTTGACTTTTTGATATGTCATGGTCCACTCCAAACACCTTTCAGGTGTTATAATGTTGTTATGCTATGGAGTTGTTACTGTTGTTATGAACTGTCACTTGCCCCTGGGTAGTGCCTGCGCGAGGTATCTCCATGCCCGTTGTTCCAACCACTGTACCATCCATGCCACCTTACCCCCTGCAGGTGACACAGAGGGAAAGCACTGCCAAGTGGGTGGAAAGTCCATGCCCATGCAGGTGGTGGTAATAGTTGGCACACCGTTGCTCCGCCAACTTGCCAAGCCCAGGTATGCTCACGTGGCGCTGCCAACAGCATCCACCTGGGCGCCGGTGACAAAAAAAGTTACCTCGGTATTCCCGAGGTATTATTCATTTGTAATAATGACAATTACAACAATACTGAATGAACAATGAACACTTTTATTTTAATTTAATATAATACATAAATAAAATCAATTTAGTCTCAAATAAAATATGAAACATGTTCAATTTGGTTTAAATAATGCAAAAACTCGGTGTTGGAGAAGAAAGTAAAACTGCAAGATGTGCCATGTATAAAAACTAACGTTTAAGTTCCTTGCTCAGAACACGAGAACATATGAAAGCTGGTGGTTCCTTTTAACATGAGTCTTCAATATTCCCGGTTAATAAGTTTTAGGTTGTAGTTATTATAGGAATTATGACCAGTCGACTATTTCTCTCTATACCATTTGTATTTCATATACCTTTGACTATTGGATGTTCTTATAGGCACTTTAGTATTGCCAGCCTAATCTCGAGAGTTGATAGGCTTGAAGTCATAAACAGCGCTGTGCTTCAAGCATTGCTAAGAGCTGCTGGCAAACGCAGGAAAGTGCTGTTTGGATGAATGCTTACGAGGCTGCTGCTGCCTACCACCGCTCAGTCAGACTGCTCTATCAAATACCAAATCATAGACTTAATTACAATTAACTATGTAAACTTCTGGCAAATTAATTACGGTCTTTGTTAGGAAGAAATCTTCACACAGTTCACAACGAGCCAGGAGGCCCAAACTGCTGCATATACGCTGACTCTGCTTGCACTGAACGCAAGAGAATTTCCCTAGTTAATATTGCCTGCTAACATGCATTTCTTTTAACTAAAAATGTAGGTTTAAAAAAAATATACTTCAGTGTATTGATTTTAAGAAAGGCATTGATGTTTATGAATAGGACCATTTGTGCAACAATTGTGCTTTTTTTCAAGAATGTGCTTTTGTTAAATCATCACCTGTTTAGCGAAGGTGTAGTAGGCTGTGATTCGATGATAAACTAACGGGCACAGCTTTGATTATATGCAAAGCAGGACAAGCCAGTTAACCTAGTAATATCATCAACCGTGTGTAGTTAACTAGTGATTATGTGAAGATTGATTGTTTTTTATAAATGTAATGCTAGATAGCAACTTAGCTTGGCTCCTTGCAGCCAACAAGGTCCTTTTGATGCTGCTCTTGCGTAACAGGTGGTCAGCCTGTAATCGGCCATTATCGAAGGCGGCCAAAAAGGCAGATTACCGATTGTTATGAAAACTTGAAATCGGCCATAATTAATCGACCATGCCGAACATACTTTTTTACTTATTTTGTGCATAATGTTGCTGCTACCATCTCTTATGACCGGAAATAACTTCTGGACATCAGAACAGCGATTACTCACCACGAACTGGCAGAAGCTTTTTTTTCCTTTAACGAGTCCGACGAGCCTGACGTGAATGACATACTGCTTTCCTGTATCATTGCGTTTTCTTGATAGCTACCTACACAAATAGCTAGCTAGAACAAAGTGTTAATAAGATAAATTCATTAAAAAGATTAAAAGCAATACAAATAAGTTCTCCAGTAGGCCCAAATCCCCGAAATTTGCGTGAAGAGACAACAGAGAAAAAGAGGACGTAGGTTGTGCTGCCTTCTGAGAATTTGTAGGCGATCGAATAAACCACCCCTGCCTTCCGTTCTACTAGCTAACGTGCAATCATTGGAAAATAAAATCAACGACCTACGAGGAAGATTAAACTACCAACAGGACAATAGAAACTGTAATATCTTATGCTTGGCTGAATGATGGTATTATCAACATACAGCTGGCTGGTTATACACTGTATCGGCAGGATACAACAGCAGCGTCTGGTAAGAGAAGGGGTGGCGGACAATGCATATATGTAAACAACAGCCGGTGCATGATATCTAAGGAATTCTCGAGGTTTTGCTTGCCTGAGGTAGAGTATCTCATGATAAGCTGTAGACCACACTTATCTACCTTGAGAATTTTCATCTGTATTTTCATACCACCACAGACCGATGTTGGCACTAAGACCGCACTCAATGAGCTGTAGTCTGCCATAAGCAAAGAGGAAAACGCTTATCCAGAGGCGGCACTCCTAGTGGCCGGGGACCTAATGCAGGGAAACTTAAATCTGTTTTACCAAATTTCTATCAGCATGATAAATGTGCAAGCAGTGGGGAAAAAAACTCAAGACCACCTTTACTCCACACACAAGCGATGCGTACAAAGCTCTTCCTCGCCCTCGCTCTCCATTTAGCAAATCTGACCATCATTTTACAAGCTAAAATTTAATCAGGAAGCCCCATTGACTCGGTCAATAAAAAAGTGGTCAGATGAAGCAGATGCTAAGCTACAGGACTGTTTTGCTATCACAGGCATGAATATGTTCTGGTATTGTTCCTAAGGCATTGAGCAGTACACCACATCAGTCATTGGCTTCATCAATAAGTGCACGGATGACATCGTAACCACAGTGACTGTATGTACATATCCCAACCAGAAAGAATGGATTACAGGCAACATCCGCACTGAGCTAAAGGCTAGAGCTGCCACTTTCAAGGAGCAGGACTCCAACCTGGAGGCTACTAAGAAATCCTGCTATGCCCTCCAACGAACCATCAAACAGGCAAAGTATCAATACAGGACTAAGATCGAATCGTACTACACCGGTGCTGATGCTTATTGGATGTGGCAGGGCTTGCAAACCATTACAGACTACAAAGGGAAGCACAGCAGGGAGCTGCCCAGTGACACTAGCCTACCAGACTAGCTAAACTACTTCTATACTCACTTCGAGGCAAATAACACTGAAACATGCATGAGAGTGCCAGCTGTTTGGACAACTGTGTGGTCACGCTCTACGCAGCCAATGTGAGTAACAGGTCAACATTCACAAGGCCGCAGGGCCAGATGGATTACAAGGACTTGTACTGCGAGCATGAGCTGACCAACTGGCAAGTGTCTGTAATACCAACATGTTTTAAGCAGACCACCATAGTTCCTGTGCCACTTCCTGTGCCACTAAGTACACTAAGGTAACCTGCCTAAATGACTACCGACCCGTAGCACTCATGTCTGTAGCCATGAAGTGCTTTGAAAGGCTGGTCATGGCTCACATCAACACCATTATTCCAGAAAACCTAGACCCACCCTAATTTTCATACCGCCCTAACAGATACACAGATGATGCAATCTCTATTGCACTCCACACTGCCCTTTCCCACCTGGACAAAAGGAACACCTATGTGAGAATGCTATTAATTGACTAGAGCTCAGAGTTCAACACCATTGTGCCCTCAAAGCTCATCAATAAGCTAAGGACCCTGGGACTAAACACCTCCCTCTGCAACTGGATCCTGGACTTCATGACAGGTCACACCCAGGTGGTAAGGGTAGGTAACAACACATCTGCCACAAGGATCCTCAACACAGGGGCTCCTCAGGGGTGTGTGGTCAGTCCCCTCCTGTACTCTCTGTTCACTCATGACTGCACGGCCAGGCATGACACCAACACCATCATTAAGTTTGCCGATGACACAACAGTTGTAGGCCTGATCACCAACAACGATGAGACAGCCTATAGGGAGGGGTGATGGTCGGATTTGCGTTTATTGTCTAAGGTATGGGCGTTACACTGAGGCCTGTACTCTGGATTGGGATCAATTTGGAGGTGGAGGGTCTGCCATGGTCTGGGGCGGTGTGTCACAGTATCACAGGACTGATCTTGTTGTCATTGCAGGCAATCTCAACGCTGTGCGTTACAGGGAAGACATCCCCCTCCCTCATGTGGTACCCTTCCTGCAGGCTCATCCTGACATGACCCCCCAGCATGACAATGCCACCAGCCATACTGCTTGTTCTGTGTGTGATTTTCTCCAAGACAGTGTTCTGCCATGGCCAGCTAAGAGCCTGGATCTCAATCCCATTGAGCACGTCAGGGACCTGTTGGATCGGAGGGTGAGGGATAGGGCCATTTCGGAGGGTGAGGGCCCCCCCCAGAAATATCTGGGAACTTGCAGGTGTCTTGGTGGAAGAGTCGAGTAACATCTCACAGAAAGAACTGGCAAATCTTGTGTAGTCCATGAGGAGGAGATGCACTGCAGTACTTAATGCAGCTGGTGGCCACACTGTTCATTTTGATTTTGACCCCCCTTTGTTCAGGGACACATTATTCCATTTCTGTTAGTCACATGTCTGTGGAACTTGTTCAGTTTATGTCTTAGTTGTTGAGTCTTGTTATGTTCATACAAATATTTACACATGTTAAGTTTGCTGAAAATAAACGCAGTTGACAGTGAGAGGATGTTTCTTTTTTTTGCTGAGTTTAGTCTCGCTGCTCTTTAAAACAACTTATTTGATTTCTTATTCGTATTTTGTAAACTGCATTGTTGGATAGGGGCTTGTAAGTAAGCATTTAACTGTAAGGTCTACCTACACCTTTGACTGAAAAAATGTGATTTGATTTGATATGTGTTTGAGCTTTTGACAGTCCCAGCTCTGCTCAGAGAAAAAAAATGTAGGAGGGGGAAAAAAGAAAACTGGAAGGAAAAAAAACATAGGGCTGAAGGTCGGCTGCAGTTTCTGGTTGAGAGAAATATTCTGAACACTAACCTTCAGCTGATTTCAAGTTCATCCCTTCAACCCTGGAAGAATGTGCGTGCGCAGCGGGTGCGAGAGATCACATGGGCTCGAGACATTGGTTGTCAGGGAACTGGGAGAGTCTGAGACAGAGGAGACTGCCCATAAAAACACAAGCGGAGGAAACGCTCTTTTTTAGGGTTATAAGACACGCGCGAGAGCCCACACAGAGGAGGGAGGGTGTGCAAGACAGACAGAGAGAAATAGAGAGTGAGAGACGCACACTCACTCAATTTGGAAACACTAAACCGATGCAGATTTCTGCTTGATAACAACAATGTAATAAACATATTATGAGCCAAATGACTCTTGAATAACAGGTAAGAGTACATAAACGGTCTGTCACGCAAGCAGTACCATACCTTAACACCTCATTATAAAATGCTCTAGTCCAGTGAGTGGGAAGGGATGGAGCTGGCGCGCAGTGGTATGTGTTTTGTCTGGGGGGTTCGAACTCTGTGGTTTTGTTTGTTTGTTTACCTGCCTGGTGAAGAGGATGGCGGCGTCGTGGTGGTGCTGGTTGTCGTCGTCCAGTGGGTTCTGCTGGTTCTGCCACTTGCAGAAGCTCTTGAGCGTGGCGGCTGCGTTCTTGGACACCTCCAACCCCTCCTTCTCCGTGACCATGGTCACCTTCACAACGGACAGACGGATGGGGTTCTCGATGCTGGCATGGCCGTACAACTTGGAAGCGATGGAGGCCAGCGTGAGCAGATAGTGGTGCAGGTCCTTGCCGTACTTCTTGGACATGGACTCGTCAGCGACCAGCAGAAGCTCCACGTGCCTGGCGCGCGAAACTGACCTCTTGCGCCGATTTCCCAGTGAGGGCGGAGAGACAGGTTTGGAGAACTGCTTCCACCATCTTCTGCCGTGCGCTCTGCTTCGCTCCTCGCCCCTGTCCAGGGTGACACCGCCGTGCGTGTTGCGTTCCCCGTTCCCTCTGCCCTTACGCCGGTGTTTCCTCGATGCATCCATGCGCCCGCGCCCTTCCTTGGTCCCACAGCTCTCGCTCACAGGCATGGCTTCGAATCTGAAGCTCTCCTGCGTGAAGTAGTGGAGCGCGCTCTCCGCATCCTTGTCATCCAGCAAACGCAAGTCGCTATCGTGTCCCTTGGCTCGGATGAGGGGTGTGATTGTGTAGCGTGCGTGTTTCAAAGCGAAAAAACCCTCTAGACCCCCACCACAGAGGCTGAAAACCGCCAGGGACTTGGGGTTGGAGTCCACGGTTCCCCGGTACACACACTCCCGGTGCAGAGGCGAGGCGCTTTCTCCCGCTCCCATCAGGGCCATCACATATTTCGGACTGAAGTGATGTGACAAAATTGACTCATCCCTCTCCATATCTAACTGAAACCTTCTCCCGTCCATGTAGAGTAGGTAACCAACCTTCCCACCTCCATGGTAAATCCGATCGACTGATCGCACAACACCCTCTTTTGCAGGTGGAGCGAAAGCCCTGAAAGTGGTGAGACCCGCGGCGAGCACCGCATCGCAGCCCGTATGCAACTCCACGATGCACAGCAAAAGAATCCTAAACACCAACATGACTCCAGCAAAAGCACAAAACACACGGGTCATCTTTACTCCAAAACAAGCAGTGCACGGCTAAACATTTATATTCCAACTAAAACAGCAATGGAAACGAAGAACAAACGATTTTCAGAACAGGTCCCGTTTGAATGCGCATGGTCTCGATATCCAGAATCCCCATGAAAAGTGTAAAAACACAGAAAAATGATGGCATCCGAGGGAATGGAATAAAAGACGCCGCGGAGATGTAAGAAAAGAGCAGCGGAGAACAGGGCTTGATGACCGAGCTGAACTTGGAGAACAAAACACAAAAGTTCCCTCTTTAATAGAGGAGAGAAAAAAAGTCCTGCCCCTTTGCACTCACTCGCCACTCTACCCCCCCCCCCCCTCCCCTTCTCTCTCTCTGCTGCGTTCTCGTGTCTGCCGAAATCAAAGCAAAGTCAAGTGCTGGAGGCTTCCGAGTTTGCCGTCCCACTCAACTCCATTTTTTTTGGTCCTATCCCCGGCGCCGAGACCCAAACACAAGAGTAAAGGAGCACTATAACAAAGCATTTTTCAATAATGTCACCCATATCTTCAGCATTCCCACTAGTGGGGACAACAAGAGCGTGACAGTCTATCTGTGTGCGTTTTTAAGCGCACGAGCGTGTGTGTAGGCTAGATATGAGCGCGCGCAAGGGCTCAATTCGGGGTGTCATCCGTCAAAAGGGGTCATCCCTCAAATCTTCTTCCTTTGTGAGTTATTAAAAAAATACACTCGTGTTTTGGAAGGCGATATAAAAAAAACGTGCCGTCATTTACAGTAACAGGGCGTGCTATGTCATTTACAGTCACTATGTACTGCTATGGAAAGCCAGTGCTATAATACAAGGCTCCAGCTACCCCAGACGCCCGCGGAGTTAGCCTACTCACTGTACAGAATAACGGCTATTGTGCGATGCGAGCAGGGGCATTCAATCTGGTGATGTGTGGGTCTATTGGAGATCATTTCATCATCACTACTACCAGCCACACAATGTCAACAATAACAACACTCAGTCACCACCACAACAACACTCAGTCACCACCAGAACTCATAAGCTTCTGCTCTCGTTTTAGTCGGCCAAATAGAAAATAGCACTCTTTATCTCAGCATTTGAATGGGTGTATTTAACACTTGTCTGTTATTTTTACACTTCCTAAGTGTGTCTCTTTTAATAATTGAAGGGGCAATTGTAACAGTGGGCTGTAGAGTGTCTGAAGTCAGAATTATGCAACTGTAGAGATGGATAATTTATGGCATTTTCAGAATAGAAGTTCTCACAGTTCAACTGTCTCAAAAAGTGTGTGTGTGTGTGTGTCCTGTCTTATATTCACAATGCTGAGAACACATCTTTCTCTTTGTGTGCGGGAGGAATTTCTTCAACGTCCTGACCTTGAAGAGTTGCTGTTGTGTCTTCTTCACCACGGTGTCCAGGTGTTTTGACCATTTCCGCTCCTCTGAGATGTGCACGCTGAGGAACTTGACGTTTTTGACCGCCTCCACGGCAGCGCCATTGATGAGGATGGGGGCGTGCCCAGCCTGGTTCCTCAAGTTCACAATCAGTTCCTTTGTTTTACTGATGTTGAGGGAGAGGTGGTTTACCTGGCACCCCGCCATCAGAGTGCCTACCTCCTCCCTGTAGGCCGTCTCGTTGTTGGCAATCAGGCCTACTACTCTCGTGTGGTTGCTGGTAATCAGGCTTACTACTCTCATGTGGTTGCTGGTAATCAGGCCTACTACTCTCGTGTCGTCAGCGAACTTGATAATGGAGTGGGAACTGTGTAAGGCCATGCAGTCGTGGGTATACAAGGAGTACAGGAGGGGACAGAGGATGCACTCTTGTGGGGCACCCATGTTTAAGAATCAGAGTCAAAATCAAATCAAATCAAATTTGATTGGTTACATACACGTGTTTAGCAGATGTCATTTTGGGTGTAGCGAAATGCTTGTGCTTCCAGTTCCGACAGTGCAGCAGTAATATATAACAATTTAACAACATATACCCTATACACACAAATCTAAGTAAAGGAATGTAATTAAGAATACATAAATATCTGGATGAGCAATGTCAGAGCGGTGTAGACTAAGATTTTGTAGACTAGTATAGAATATACTGTATAAACATTATTGAAGTGACATTATTAAAGTGACTTGTGTTCCATTAATTAAAGTGGCCAATGATTTCAAGTCTGTCTATATAAGCAGCAGCCTCTCTGTGCTAGTGATGGCTATTTAACAGTCTGATGGCCTTGAAATAGAAGCTGTTTATCAGTCTTTCGGTCCAAGCTTTGATGCACCTGTACTGACCTCGCCTTCTGGATGATGGTGGGGTGAACAGGCAGTGGCTTGGGTGGTTGCTGTCCTTGATGATATTTTTGGCCTTCCTGTGACATCGGGTGCTATAGGTGTTTGCCACTGGTAATGCGTTGTGCAGACCGCACCACCCTCTGGAGAGCCCTGCGGTTGTGGGCGGTGCAATTGCCATACCAGGTGGTGGTACAGCCCGACAGCATCCTCTCAATTGTTCATCTATAAAAGTTTGTGCGGGTTTTAGGTGACAAGCCACATTTCTTCAGCCTCCTGAGGTTGAAAAGGGGCTGTTGTGCCTTCTTCACCACACTGTCTGTGTGGGTGGACCATTTCAGATTGCCAGTGATGTGTACGCTGAGGAACTTAAAACTTTCCACCTTCACTGCTGTCCCATTGATGTGGAAAGGGGGGTGCACCCTCTGCTGTTTCCTGAAGTCCACGATCATCTCCTTTGTTTTGTTGATGTTGATTGAGAGGTTATTTTCCTGGAACCACACTCCCAGAGCCTCCACCTCCTCCCTGTAGGCAGTCTCGTTGTTGTTGGTCAAGTCTACTACTGTTGTGTCTGCCAACTTGACGATTGAGTTGGAGGTGTGCTTGGACACGCAGTCATGGGTGAACAGGGAGTACATGAGGGGGCTGAGCACACATGCTTGTGGGGCCCCAGTGTTGAGGATCAGCGAAGTGGCGGTGTTGTTTCCTACCTTCACCACCTGGGGGTGGCATATCAGGAAGTCCAGGACCCAATTGCACAGGGCGGGGTTCAGACTCAGGGCCTCAAGCTTAATGATGAGCTTGGAGGGTACTATGGTGTTGAATGCTGAGCTATAGTCAATAAAAAACATTCACATAGGTATTCCTCTTGTCCAGATGTGATAGGGCAGTGTGCAGTGTGATGGTGATTGCATCATATTGGGGCGGTAAGAGAATTGAAGTGGGTCTAGGGTGACAGGTAAGGAAAGGTCGAAGAGGTTATGTTGCCTACCATCACCACCTGGAGGCGACCCTTCATGAAGTCTAGGACCAGGTTGCAAAGGGAGGAGATCAGTCCCAGGTCCATGAGGAGGGACTGTCAGTGTGTGTCTTGGCAATTGATTGTGTCTTTAGGGAAGTGTGTGTGTGTCAGGGGTGTCATGCCTGTGTGTTTGGAGAGAGCTGAATCAAACATAGCAGTCTAGGGCCAAACTCTCAGAGGGGAAGTGTGACAATTCATGCGTCTCCAGCACTGTTTGTTTGCTAGTGTACTGGTGGCTGAGTCACAGAACAGTGTTTTCCCATAGGAGCCATCAAGTTACAGAGAGAGAGATATGGAAACTTTCTTCTGTTAGCTGCAAACACGCACGCACCCATACACACCCTCCCTCCCTCCAACCCACCAGTCCCCATTTGTCCCCTTGAGAAAGGCCTAGCTAAAACTTTAGATTATCAATAAATGTGTATTTTTGTGTGGGTGAACCTTACTCTCCTCTACCGAGTGCCCATCCTCCCTCTCTTAAATCCTGAGATGTCCCTTGTTGTACTAATCCAGTAATACTGTGGCCTAGTATGAGAGAGGGAGAGAGAGAGAGCGAGAAAGAGGGTGTGTGTGGGTGGACTTCTAAGCATGACCAAAACATTAAACCGAACACAAGCAACACAGTTGACAAAAAAAACAAGAAAACATTGTAAATACATTGTAAACCACTGAGGTGAATTCAGAATACATGTGCATTTTACAACTACATGTAAACCAATGACAGTCAATGCTTCTGCCGGTAATTTTGTGTGTGTTTGCTTACACAAAATCATGTGATTTGCTACACAAAGAACAACTTATAAAGAAATTGGTGATGATGGCAAAAAAACTATATGGAAGGGGAGAGAGGTTAGGAAAGGGATAGAAAGAGGAAAAGGAGGTGGGTGGGTAACAAAGACAACCTAAACAATCATACAGTATGGCGCTTGGGCATGGACAAACTGCATCTGCCACACATCCTCCAAAATGTTTCTGTCTTTCATTCCCTCTATCTCTCTCACACACACTGGATCCTTTCTAATCCTGATCAGCTGAAATAGAGGATGTATGCTTGGGAACCATATGGGCCTGAACTAACCACCCCCCCATCTCCACTCACACGCACACACGCACACACGCACACACACACACACACACACACACACACACACACACACACACACACACACACACACACACACACACACACACACACACACACACACACACACACACACACACACACACACACACACACACACACACACACACACACACACACACACACACACACTCTCTACAATGATAGATCACATGTTCTGCACAGGAGTCCCATAGTATCTAAAATACTCATCACCAAAACATGTGCATAACCACGTGTGCACAGACACGTGTGGAGCAGGGACAATCCGATTCTATAGTCGCCTGCTGTGGGGGAATCCAATACAGCTAATTGACACTGGACCTTTTTACATAACCAACTGGCTAAGTGATGGTGGATGGTTCCAGAATTCCCAGAGCACAGCTCTTCATCTCGATGACTTTCGGTATATGTCCCAAATGGCACCCTGCTCCCTATATAGTGCACTACTTAGGGCACTATGCAGGGAATAGGGTGGCATTTGGGATGTAACCACTCTGTTTTACTCACAAACTCTCTCCCGTCTCATCCATAATAGGCTACTAATGTCCGCTGGGGTAAAAATACATCAGATAAAGAACGTTGGCATAATAATGAGGATCACAACATTTGTTCTGGAGTGATGGATGACAAGTTGGCTTTGAGCCTTTCTAAAGGAGCCCCTCCCTCTCTTCATCTCTCCTCCATCCATCTCTTAATCGCTCTGAAGTGTGGTGTGCCTGTTCAGAGGCGTTCTCTCTTCTGTCATCCGTTGCCGTTGCAGCCAAGGGGGGTATGTGACAAGTACAGGGTGTCCTCTAGGACCTAGGTCACAGAGGTAACGTAATAGGACTCACTGGGGCCCTTGCTCCCTGCCATCCAGGGCCTCTATATCAGGTGGTGTGAACGAAAGGTCCAGAAAATTGTTAAAGACTCCAGCCACCCAAGCCATAGACAGTTCTCTCTGCTTCTGCACGGCAAGTGGAACCGGTGCATCAAGTCTGACACCAAGTCTTCTGAACAGCTTCTGTCTCCTAGCCCCAACACTGCTAAATAGCTAACCAAATTAACCATTACACAAACCGAGTTGACCCTTTTTTGCACTGTCTCTATGCAAACTCAAAGGACCCTACACACACGCACACTAACACTCCAACACACACTTCATAATTTGTTCACATACACACCCACACACATACAATCATCATATACTCTGAGGCTACTCTGTTTATCATACATCCTGATGCCTAGTCAATCGATTATGGCAGCACCCCGCACCTCTCTGATTCAGAGCAGTTGGGTTGAATGTAGAAGACACATTTCAGTTTAATTCATTCAGTTATACAACTGACTAGGTATCCCCCTTTCCCTAGCCCTATACATATGTACCACTCCAGTATCCCTGCACATTGTAAACATGGTACTGGAACTGGCTGACCATCTATATAGTATGATTACTTACTTTCTCATGTATTTCTTATTTCTTATTTTTTATTTATTGTGTGTTTTTGTTCTACCTTATGTTAATTTTAGTATTACATTTTTATTGATTACTGCATTGTTGGTTTTAGAGCTTGCAAGAATGGCATTTCACTGTACTTGTGCACGCAACATTAAAACTTGAAACTCTGTGGACGAACACAGTCTTCTGTACACACACATAGACAGGCCCACCCGCAGACAGGAACACACACAAACACATACGTATGCATAGGGTTGCAAACTTAGTGTCGGAAAATATCCGGTAAATTTCCGGAATAATTCTGGAAATTCTCCATGGGAAGTTAAGCCCTAGAATTTGGGGAATTTTGATTCAATTCATAAAAAAAAAAATTGTGGGATACACATGAGGCAATTCTAGGTCTTGTGGCATATTTTGGTTAAACTATCCCCAATTCAATGGAATTGCAACCTTCTCCATGCACAGTGCATTCTTCCATCACATGTGCAGTGCACTCTTCCATCACATGCACAGCTGATTCTCAAGGTTTTGCACGCTAATGAGATGCTATTGAGCCCACACTACTACACTGTCTGAACCAAGGACTAAATGCTTTCTGGTAAGTTTTGATTACAATACTGGGTGGGGTGAATATATACATGATTTTCTGTTAACTAGTAAATAGTAGCCTACAGAAAAGTGTGTTAAAATAATTTCTAACATGTTAACAATTTCTGCTAGTTAGTTTTTGTTACCATTAAATCAAATGTATTCATATAGCCCTTCTTACATCAGCTGATATATCAAAGTGCTATACAGAAACCCAGCCTAAAACCCCAAACAGCAAGCAATGCAGGTGTAGAAGCACGGTGGCTAGGAAAAACTCCCTAGAAAGGCCAAAACCTAGGAAGAAACCTAGAGAGGAACCAGGCTATGAGGGGTGGCCAGTCCTCTTCTGGCTGTGCCGGGTGGAGATTATAACAGAACATGGCCAAGATGTTCAAATGTTCATAAATGACCAGCATGGTCAAATAATAGTAATCACAGTGAACCGGTCAGGGTTCCATAGCTGCAGGCAGAACAGTTGAAACTGGAGCAGCAGCACAGCCAGGTGGACTGGGGACAACAAGGAGTCACCATGCCAGGTAGTCCTGAGGCATGGTCCTAGGGCTCAGGTCCTCAGAGAGAGAGAGAAAGAAAGAAAGAGAGAAAGAGAGAATTAGAGAGAGCATACTTAAATTCACACAGGACACCGGATAAGACAGGAGAAATACTCCAGATATAACAGACAGACCATAGCCCCCCGACACAAACTACTGCGGCATAAATACTGGAGGCTGAGACAGGAATACCACGTCAGTGACTCAACCCACTCAAGTGACGCACCCCTCCTAGGGACGGCATGGAAGAGCACCTGTAAGCCAGTGACTCAGCCCCGTAATAGGGTTAGAGGCAGAGAATCCCAGTGGAGAGAGGGGAACCGGCCAGGCAGAGACAGCAAGGGCAGTTCGTTGCTCCAGTGCCTTTCCGTTCACCTTCACACTCCTGGGCCAGACTACACTCAATCATAGGACCTACTGAAGAGATGAGTCTTCAATATAGACTTAAAGGTTGAGACCGAGTCTGCGTCTCTCACATGGGTAGGCAGACCATTCCATAAAAATGGAGCTCTATAGGAGAAAGCCCTGCCTCCAGTTGTGTGCTTAGAAATTCTAGGGACAATTAGGACGCCTGCGTCTTCTGAGCATAGCGTACGTGTAGGTATGTACGGCATGACCAAATTGGAAAGACTGATAGGAGCAAGCCCATGTATGACACTTTTAATTTTTGGATAAAAAAACATTCCCGTTTTACAATATATTTTGTCACGAAAAGATGCTCGACTATGCATATAATTGACAGCTTTGGAAAGAAAACACTCTGACGTTTCTAAAACTGCAAAGGAATTGTCTGTGAGTGCCACAGAACTGATGTTACAGGCGAAACCCAGATAAAAATCCAATCAGGAAGTGCCGCATTTTTTGAAACCGCCTCATGCCAATGACTCCTTATATGGCTGTGAATGGGCCACGAATGAGCTTAGGCTTTCTGTCGCTTCCCCAAGGTGTCAACAGCATTGTGACGTATTTGTAGGCATATCATTGGAAGATTGACCATAAGAGACTCCATCTACCAGGTGGTCGCTTGGTGTCCTCCGTTGCAATTATTGCATAATCTCCAGCTGCAGTATTTTTCTGTTTGCTTCTGATGAGAAACCAACTGTCACGACTGATATATTATCGAATAGATATGTGAAAAACACCTTGAGGATTGATTCTAAACAACGTTTGCCATGTTTCTGTCGATATTATGGAGCTAATTTGGAAAAAAGTTTGGCGTTGTAGTGACTGCTTTTTCCGGTCTTTTTCTTAGCCAAACGTGATGAACAAAACGGAGCTATACACAAAGCTATACACAAATAATATTTTGGGAAAAAATGAACATTTGCTATCTAACTGAGAGTCTCGTCATTGAAATCATCCGAAGTTCTTCAAAGGTAAATTATTTAATTTGAATGCTTTTCTTGTTTTTGTGAAAATGTTGCCTGCTGAATGCTAGGCTTAATGCTATGCTAGGCTATCAATAATCTTACACAAACGCTTGTGTAGCTTTGGTTGAAAAGCATATTTTGAAAATCTGAGATGACAGTGTTGTTAACAAAAGGCTAAGCTTGTGTTTCAATATATTTATTCATTTCATTTGCGATTTTCATGAATAGGAAACGTGCGTTATGGTAATGCGCTTGAGGCTATGATTACGCTCCCGGATACGGGATTGCTCGTCGCTAGAGGTTAATCGTATTTGTATTTTTTACTATTTTTTTATAATCTTTACAGGATAATGCCATGGGCACTATCTGATGTGTGGAGACATTTCACTGCAGCTGATATAGAATGAACAGCTGTGTACATTTGTAAATACTGTGCCAAATCATATGTGAAGAATGCAACAAAGCTGCAGAATCATCTGGCCAAGTGCATAAACTTCCCTCAGCGCTCACCACAAGCAACCTCTGACAAAAGTCCCTCTACTTCTATTCGAGGTGAAAATTATGAATCAGACACCTAATCGATAGCAACAGCTCGAGCTGTGTATGCAACTGCTTCACCTCTGATGCACACGGGCAATGTGTATTGGAAGAGATTTCTGAATGTTTTTGACCCAGCATACACCCCTCCAACCAGACATGCTTTATTTACTAATTTGCTGGATGCAGAGTTCAACAGAGTTTAAGTGAACGTCAAGAAAATCATAGAGAAAGCAGGCTGTAATGCAATCATCTCTGATGGGTGGCCTGATGTTTGTCGGCAAGGAATAATTAACTAGATCAGACAGTATTCTACAAGATAACAGACACAAGGGACAACAGATACACTGGTCTCTACATTGCAGATGAGCTGAAGGCAGTCATCAATGACCTTGGACCACAGAAGGTATTTGCACTGGTGACAGACAATGCTGCTAACATGAAGGCTGCTTGGTCTAAAGTGGAGGAGTCCTACCCTCACATCACACCCATTGGCTGTGCTGCTCATGCATTGAATCTGCTCCTCAAGGACATCATTGCACTGAAAACAATGGATACACTCTACAAGAGAGCCAAGGAAATGGTTAGGTATGTGAAGGGTCATCAAGTTATAGCAGCAATCTACCTCACCAAGCAAAGTGAGAAGAATAAGAGCACCACATTGAAGCTGCACAGCAACACCCGTTGGGGTGGTGCTGTCATCATGGGAGTCTCTCCAAAAATGGCCATATCACAGTCTGCCAATATGAACAGCCCCATCAAGAAGATCCTCCTGGATTATGTATTTTGAGAGAGTGGTAAGCAGCCTGAAACCTATAGCAGTAGTCATTTCATGGATTGAGGGAGACAATGCCATCCTGTCTGATGTTCAGAGACTGCTTGCTGATGTTCTGAAAGAGCTGCAAAATCTGGACCCCTACAAATCAGCCGGGCTAGACAATCTGGATCCTCTCTTTCTAAAATGATCTGCCGAAATTGTTGCAACCCCTATTACTAGCCTGTTCAACCTCTCTTTCGTATCGTCTGAGATTCCCAAAGATTGGAAAGCTGCCGCGGTCATCCCCCTCTTCAAAGGGGGTGACACTCTCGACCCAAACTGCTACAGACCTATATATATCCTACCCTGCATCTCTAAGGTCTTCGAAAGCCAAGTTAACAAACAGATTACTGACCATTTTGAATCACATCGTACCTTCTCCGCTATGCAATCTGGTTTCAGAGCTGGTCATGGGTGCACCTCAGCCACGCTCAAGGTCCTTAACGATATCATAACCGCCATCGATAAGAGACATTACTGTGCAGCTGTATTCATCGACCTGGCCAAGGCTTTCGACTCTGTCAATCACCACATTCTTATTGGCAGACTCAACAGCCTTGGTTTCTCAAATGATTGCCTCGCCTGGTTCACCAACTACTTCCGCCTGTTGTCCGGACCACTGGCAGTCTCTATGGGGGTGCCACAGGGTTCAATTCTCGAGCCGACTCTCTTCTCTGTATACATCAATGATGTCGCACTTGCTGCTGGTGATTCTCTAATCCACCTCTACACAGACAACACCATTCTGTATACTGCTGGCCCTTCTTTGGACACTGTGTTAATTAACTAACCTCCAGACGAGCTTCAATGCCATACAACTCTCCTTCCATGGCCTCCAACTGCTCTTAAACGCAAGTAAAACTAAATGCATGCTATTCAACCAATCATTGCCCGCACCTGCCCGCCCATCTAGCATCACTACTCTGGACGGCTCTGACTTAGAATACGTGGATAACTACAAATACCTAGGTGTTTGGCTAGACTGTAAACTCTCCTTCCAGACTCACATTAAGCATCTCCAATCAAAAATAAAATCTAGAATCGGCTTCCTATTTCGCAACAAAGCTTCCTTCACTCATGCTGCCAAACATACCCTCGTAAAACTGACCATCCTACCGATCCTTGACTTCGGCGATGTCATCTATAAAATAGCCTCCAACACTCTACTCAGTAAACTGGATGTAGCCTATCACAGTGCCATCCGTTTTGTCACCAAAGCCCCATATACTACCCACCACTGCGACCTGTAAGCTCTAATTGGCTGGCCCTCGTTTCATACTCGTCGCCAAACCCACTGGCTACAGCTTATCTACAAGTCTCTGCTAGGTAAAGCCCCGCCCTATTTCAGCTCACTGGTCACCATAGCAGCACCCACTCGTAGCACACGCTCCAGCAGGTATATTTTATTGGTCACCCCCAAAGCCAATTCCTTCTTTGGTCGCCTTTCCTTCCAGTTCTCTGCTGCCTCTGACTGGAACGAACTACAAAAATCACTGAAGCTGGAGATTCCCATCTCCCTCACTAGCTTTAAGAACCAGCTGTCAGAGCAGCTCACAGAGCACTACACCTGTTCATAGCCCATCTGTATACAGCCCATCTATCTACCTCATTCCCATACTGTATTCATTTATTTTGCTCCTTTGCACCACAGTATCTCTACTTGCACATCAATCTTTTGCACATCTACCATTCCAGTGTTTAATTGCCATATTGTAATTACATCATCACCTTGGCCTATTTATTGCCTTAACTCCCTTATTTGACCTTATTTGCACTCACTGTATATAGACTTTGTTTTCTTTTTTTCTACTGTATGTTTTGTTTATTCCATGTGTAACTATGTGTTGTTGTACATGTCGAACTGCTATGCTTTACCTTGGCCAGGTCCCAGTTGCAAATGAGAACTTGTTCTCAACTAGCCTACCTGGTTAAATAAAGGTGAAAAAAAGAAGGAAAAAAAAAGAGAAAACATCTGTACCGCCCACTTCACTGTTGCTCCAAGCAGAGGAAACTGCAGTTTTGAAATACATCAAAAAGCGTGAAGAGTGATTTGGGACTGTTTGAGTATCTTTTATCTCTCCCTCCCTTTCCCTCTCTTCCCCCCCTCCCCCTCATTCACAAAAATACACACAGTCAGGGACATGTCACTAAGCCCAGTAGACGTATCCCAGGCCCAACAGCATACAGGCTGGATTCTATCACAGTTTCAACCACCATCCTGTCTCCATTTACCAGTGAGGACACAAGAGGGGCAGAGGCCTTCCCATCTCCATAAAAACATCCTTTGACCCCCGATTCCGATCTGTCCATTTGGTGCGCAGAAACCGTGAGACCGTATCATTGGCTAAACCAAGGGTGGTCTTCCCTAGATCACAGCTGAGATTGTCTCCTTGGGTTTCCATCGGTGAGAGCCAGACAGGGTTCAAAGGTGAGAGAGGTGGTCCGGTGGTCCATGGCCAAATTGGAGTCGAGGGCAGGACGACACAGCCGGCGGAAATGCTACAGGTCAACAGGAGAGATGGACGGGTTGTTAGTCACACATAACATATGCCTTAATGCACTGTACAGTATGTCTTATATGCTTAGTACAGTCTTGTGCACTGAATTACTGGCCAAACTATTCACTATAGCATGATGGGAAGGTACAAGTTATTTTCAAGACACACTAACTAATGTCTTGTGTAATCATAGGTTAAGTCACAGGGGAGATGGAGGTAAGTAAGTGTAGAGTCAGTCCACATAGTGCAGTGTTGGATGGTAGGGGCAAGAGTAACGGTTAATGTGGGAGTCAGGGTTATGGTAGGGCCAAGTGTAGTAGTTAGTTGTTGGTGTAAAAATGTCACTGTGTGACTCACCTGTGTTAGGCTGCAGGGGATGGTGGCCAGGGCGTAAAGTGCACAGGGGGGACAGAGGGATCCAGCACACCAAGGAGAACACAAACGTCGCCTGGAGAGAGAGCGAGAAAGAGAGTTGCACACACAGATTGCTTGTCTGAATAGGACCCAATGGATTCATCTTGGACCAGTGTATCAGTCTGATCCATTTGTCGGGTAAGAAATGTACAGAGAAAAGTCACAACAACTAGATTCTGCAAAAAAAGCTAACCAAATAATTCAGACAATTACTCACATGTGTACACAGATATACAATTACAGACACAATTGGGATATATAAAGTTCACAGGACTCTTCCCACACACAGGGGTCAAGGGTTAAAGGTCACTCACCGTGCACATGGCTGGCGTCAGGTAGCGCCAGCACAGCTTGAAGAAGGGCAGCGGGAAATCATGTGCTTAATGTTGTCATTGAACCTGTCAGACCCTAAGGAACAGGACGAGGGGTCGGGGGTTATTACATGGTTCTGTGGTCAAGGCCTGGTTCTGACCACAACAGTGGTTGAACCATGGTTCTGAATTGTAAGGTCCATACAAGGTCAATCTGAAGTCCAGGCACAATCGTAAAGACTAGTAATTGAAAACTAGAAAATGGTCCTAGAAACCCCAAACCACTTAAATCGGAGACCCATATAAGATGGTAGAACTGTAGAACAGGATCTTGTCTAAGGTCCTGAATAGACCACCTTTAAATCTCACGGAAGTAACGACCATAGAGGAACCACTAGAGACCTGACCGCAGTCTAAACAACCATGGACAAACGCCATTTCCACAGCTCTCCACGGGGATGCTCAGAGTGTAGTAAAGCATGGCTACCTCAACTCTCCCAAGTGCATTCGGGGAGTATTTAGACCCCTTCCCCTTTTCAACATTTTGTTACCTTACAGCCTTATTCTAATATTGATTAAATTAACGTTTTTCCTCATCAATCTACACACAATACACCATAATGACAAAGCGAAAACAGGTTTTTAGAAATGTTTGTACATTTACATAAGTATTCAGACCCTTACCTATGAGACTCGAAATTGAGCTCAGGCGCATCCTGTTTCCATTGATCATCCTTCAGATGTTTCTACAACTTGATTGGAGTCCACCTGTGGTAAATCCAATTGATTGGACATGACTTGGAACGGCACCCACAGTTGACAGTGCATGTCAGAGCAAAAACCAAGCCATGAGTTTGAAGGAATTGTCCGTAGAGCTCAGAGACAGGATTGTGGCACAGATCTGGGGAAGGGTACCAAAAATGTCTGCAGCATTGATGGTAATGCTTCCTAGTGTCACGTCCTGACCTTAGATATCTCTGTTTTCTATATATTTTGGTTAGGTCAGGGTGTGACTAGGGTGGGTACTCTACGTTTAGGGTCTAGGGTTTTTGTATGTCTAAGGGTTTTTGTATGTCTAAGGGTTTTGTATGTCTATGTTGGCCTGATATGGTTCCCAATCAGAGACAGCTGTTTATTGTTGTGTCTTATTGGAGATCATATTTAGGCAGGCCTTTTTCCCACTTTCTGGTGTGGGATCTTGTCTATGTGTAGTTGCCTGTCAGCACTATATTATATAGCTTCACTTTTCGTTTGTTATTTTGTTATTTTGTTCGGTGTTCATTCTTTTAATAAAGAGAATGTACGCATACCATGCTGTGCCTTGGTCTCCTTCATACAATGAACGTGACACCTAGAGCTGGCCGCCTGGCTAAACTGAACAATCGTGGGAGAAGGGCCTTGGTCAGGGAGGTAACCAAGAACCCGATGATCACTCTGACAGAGCTCCAGAGTTTGTCTGTGGAGATGGGAGAACCTTCCAGAAAGACAACCATCTCTGCAGCACTCCTCATTGAAAGGCACATGACAGCTCGCCTGGAGTTCACCAAAAGGCACGTAAAGGACTCTCAGACCATGAGAAACAAGATTCTCTGGTCTGATGAAACAAAGATTGCATCACTTCTGGAAGAAACCTGGCAACATCAATAAGGTGAAGCATGGTGGTGGCAGCATCATGCCGTGAGGATGTTTTTAGCAGCAGGGACTGGAAGACTAGTCAGGATCGAGGGAAAGATGAATGGAGCAAAGTAAAGAGAGATCCTTGATGAAAACCTGCTCCAGAATGCTCAGTACCTCAGACTGGGGCGAAGGTTCACCTTCCAACAGGACAACGACTTTATGCACACAGCCAAGGCAACTCAGGAGTGGCTTCAGGACAAGTCCCTGAATGTCCTTGAATGGCCCAGCAAGAGCCCGGACTTGAACCCCATCGAACATCTCTAGTCCGGGCTTCTGAGTGGCGCAGCGATTTAAGGCACTGCATCTCAGCGTTAGTGGCGTCACTACAGACCCTGGTTCAGTCCTGGGCTGTATCACATCCGGCCGTGATTGGGAGTCCCATAGGGCAGCGCATAATTGGCCCAGCATCGTTAGGGTTTGGCTGGAGTAGGCTGTTATTTTAAATCAGAATTTGATCTTAACTGAATTGCCTACTTAAATAAAGGTTAAATAAAAAATTTAAAAAAGACCTGAAAATAGCTGTGCAGCGACACTCCACATCCAACCTAACAGAGCTTGAGAGGATCTGCAGAGAAGAATGGGAGACAATCCCCAAATACAGGTGTGCCAAACTTGTCGCTTCATACCCAAGAAGACTCAAGGCTGTAATCCCTGCCAAAGATGCTTCAACAAAGTACTGAGTAAATGGTCTGAATACTTACGTAAATGTTACATTTCAGTTTAAAATATTTTATACATGAGCAAAATGTTATAAAACATGTTTTTGCTTCGTCACTATGTGGTAACGTAACAAAATGTGGAAATAGTGAAGGAGTCTGAATACTTTACGAATGTAATGTAGGAACGTATGTATGAAGCTAAACTCACACACACACACACACACACACACACACACACACACACACACACACACACACACACACACACACACACACACACACACACACACACACACACACACACACACACACACACACACACCGCACAGTTCCCACTGCTTAAGAATTCACTAGAGCTGAGAGACAGCTCCAGTCCCCCATCATCATTCCTATCTACAGCCCATGTCTCTACCTCCTGGCTAGGGCTCTTATCGTAAAACAACAATCGTCTCTTACGCTCTCAACTTACATGGAAACAAATTAAAGTAGAACACCCAAAAATCCCTCTGCAGTTCCACTGCAGATTTTCACCCTGGCTTTTCTGTGTCTGGAGCTTGTCTATGTTAGAGACTTAGTGTTAGCATTTGAGACAGATCTATGCCTAGGCTTTTCTGTGTCTGGAGCTTTTGGGATGTTAGCGTTAGCATGTTAGCATGTTAGCGTTTGAAGAAGATATATGCTCAGGTTTTTCCTTCACCTGAGTTTTTCTGTGTTAGCGACTTAGAGTTAGCATGTTATCATCCAAGGGAGATTCATGCCTGAGCTTTTTTTGTCTATGATTTTTGCGTGTTAGTATCTGAGGCAGCTACTGTGGGCTCCCCAGGGCCCCATGGCTGAGACTGTGTGGCGCAACGTTCAGCGGGAAGATTTAGGGGCTGGGGAGACAGTGACTCATTAATAGAGCTGGCGCTGGCTCTGTCTCCACTACACTACAGCTCATACTGAATGTCTGCAGCCCGCAATAGACTACTCCAGATTCATATACTGTTGACTTGAGTAGGAATGTAGAAGGTAAGGGTAGAGGACATACAAGATTTGTGCATAGTTAAACACCACTGTTCGCTTACTTTGTGTGTATTTGCACAATTGAGAGAGAAAGCCAAAGCGAGATCTATAGATAAAAGAAAGAAAGAAAGTACTGTGTTTCGAGGCACACGTCAGAGGGTGTGTGTTCATTACAGGTGTACAGTGTCTACATTAGGGTGAAAGATGTTGTGTTAAGGTTGTGATAAGGTATTTATTGTGCACAACCTCTGGACTAACTGTAAACCCAGCCCACGGCCACCGACTGG
Organism: Oncorhynchus nerka; assembly: GCF_034236695.1. Lineage (NCBI taxonomy): Eukaryota > Metazoa > Chordata > Actinopteri > Salmoniformes > Salmonidae > Oncorhynchus > Oncorhynchus nerka. The sequence continues at coordinate 52,271,491 of NC_088400.1, read as the reverse complement.
AAGATGGACAGGAGCAGCAGACTGGCCCCACTGCAGGAGTAGTGTTCATAGATCTGGAACACATAGAGACCACCCTATCCAAAGAGATTGAGAGAACATTACATCACAGATGGATCACCACATCATAGATCTATACAATTGAAAAGTTAGAGGGAGATAATTTAATTGGGAGAAGACATTTGGATAATGTACTAATTGTAACACAGTGTCTAGCGGTAAGTGGATATGTCAACTAGTCAGACATTAGTTCAAATAGACAAACAGACAACCAATCATGTAGACAGATAGACAGACAGGCAAGCAGACTGACAGACAGTTAGCTAGCCAGCCACCCAGCCAGCCAGCCAGCCACCCAGCTAGCAATGTAGCCAGTCACGTAGACAGCTCCCCAAGCTAAACAGCCAGTTATGTGGCCAGTAAAACAGACAACCATCCATTCACCTAGACTGACGACTCACACTAAATGATTCTGCTGCTCGGTCATTTGCTACAGACTTTAGGGGCACAAGGGGCGTTTTACAAAACAAAGTAATCAGCGATTGGATCGTCTCTAATCAATCGAAGTATCAAAGCCAAAGACACATTTTCAAACCGCCGCTTTACCTACGTGTGCTCTGGCTGTGGTCCAACCCATCTGTTCCTTGACCAATCAGCTGGCCCTGAATGTGTTCGCATTCGGTGAAGGGTTGAGGAGGTACTCAGATTCAGACTTCCAAAGAAGAAACTGGAGAGAAACACACACAGTCAGACATACAGTCAGACAAACAGAGGCATACAACACAGAGTCAGACACATATAGAAAGTATTCACACCCGTTGACTTTTTCCACATTTTGTTCTAATACAAAGTGGGATTAAAATGGATATAATTGTACTTTTTGTCACAAAAATACTCTGTAATGTCAAAGTGGAAGAATAAAAAAAACAGTTATTAAACTTTTATAAAAAAATAAGAGAAGAAACTAACGTCCATGGGCATGGGGTAGCTCTTGGATGGAATAAGGAGTCTGGGTAGTCAGGCAATCATCTACTCACACATGCATTCAACCAGACGCACCGGGGTGACCATGACCAGGCCAACCCAGGAAGCAGACGACACACACCATCAGCAGCAGCAGCTCTCGTCGATAACCTTGCTGGATCACCGTAGGGTAGAGGTCAGTCACATAGGTCACCAGGGCCTCCAGGCTCACAAACTGGACAGGGGGTGGAAAGGGGGAGGGGAATGGGGTAGGTTGGTGTGTGTAAGATGGTTGTTACATTGCAATACTTGTCGGTTGCATACTGTGTGTGTGCCGGTGGATACGATGCTCGTTACATTGTAAATCTTATTTGTTATACACTGGATGCATGTATGGAAGAGACCCTGTGTTTGTGTGTGCATGCGCACACACACACACACACACACACACACACACACACACACACACACACACACACACACACACACACACACACACACACACACACCTGTGTGTCCAGCCCCAGCATGATGATCATGAGGAAGAACCACACAGCCCACAGCTGAGGGAGAAGCATCATGGTTACAGCCTGAGGGTATGCTATAAAGGCCAGCCCGGGGCCTGGAGAGAAACACACAGTCAGACAAACAGAGCCATTACAACACATATAGAAAGTATTCACACCCCTGGACTTTTTCCACATTTTGTTCTGTTACAAAGTGGGATCAAAATGGATATAACTGTACTTTCTGCCACAAAAATACTCTGTAATGTCAAAGTGGAAGAATAAAAAATAAATAAAACACTAATATATCTTGACTATATAAGTATTCACACCCCTGAGCCAATACATGTTAGAAACAACTTTGGCAACGATTACAGCTGTGAATCTTTTGGGGTAAGTCTCTAAGAGCTTTGCACACCTGGATTGTACAATATTTGCCCATTATTCTTTTGAAAATTCTTCAAGCTCTGTCAAGTTCGTGGCTAAACAGCCACTTTCAAGTCTTGCAAAATATTTTTAAGACGATTTAAGTCAAAAACTGTAACTCGGCTATTCAGGAACATTCAATGTCGTCTTGGTAGCAACTCCATTGAAGATTTGGTCTTGTGATTTAGGTTATTCTCCTGCTGAAATGTGAATTAATCTCCCAGTGTCGTTGGAAAGCAGACAAAAGGTTTTCCTATAGGACTTTGCCTGTGCTTATTTGTACTCCGTTTCTTTTTATCCTAAACAAACTCCTTAGTCCTTGCCCATAACATGCATACTCATAACATGATGCAGCCACCACCGTGCTTGAAAATTTGAAGAGTGGTACTTAGTGATGTGTTGTGTTGGATTTGCCCCAAACATAATGCTTTGTATTCAGGCCAAAAAGTTAATTTCTTTGCAAGATTTTTTGCAGTATTACTTAAGTGCCTTTTATTCAGGATGCATGCTTTGGAATATTTGTTATTCTGTACAAGCTTCCTTTTTCCACACTGACATTTAGGTTAGGATTGTAGGCTAACTACAATGTTGTTGATCCATCCCCAATTCTCATATCACAACTAGGGCTGTTGCGGTGACCATATTATCGCCCCACCGGCAGTCACGAGTCATAAAGGCAGTGAAATTCCATATGACCATTTAGTCACAGTTATTACGCTTCTATAATATACTATACTATTGACTGTGTTTATTGATACACCATCCAAAGTGTAATGAATAACTTCACCATGCTCAAAGGGATATTCAGCATTTGCTTTTTTTCCCTTCACATCTACCAATCGATGCCTTTCTTTGCAAGGCATTGGAAAACCTCCCTGTTCTTTATGGTTGAATCTGTGCTTGAAATTCATTACTTGATTGAGGGACCTTACACATAATTGTATGTGTGGGGTACAGAGTTGGGCAGTCATTAAAAATCATGTTAACCAGTATTATTGAACACAGAATGAGTCCATGCAACTTATTATGTGATTCGTGAAGCACATTTTTACTCCTGAACTTAAGCTTGGCATAACAAAAGGGTTGATTACTTATTGACTCAAGATCTCTCAGCTTTTCATTTTTAATGAATTTGTAAAAAATGTAAAAAACAAAATTCAACTTACATTATGGGGTATTTTGTGTAAATCAGTGACAAAAAAAAATCTTAATTGAATCCATTTAAAATTCAGGCTGTAACAACAAAATGTGGAAAAAGTAGAGGTGTGAATACTTTCTGAAGCCGCTATCTATACAACCGCACATGTTACACACAGTCAGGCGACATTGACTATTTAAACGCATCTGTATTTGTGTCCAACACATATATTGGCATAGAAAACAACTACAGAAGCAGCCCCATTTGGAACAAAGACAGGGAGTACCTTCAAAAGCAAAAGTTCTAGAGATACATTTGCCAAGTCATGAGATGAAAATTGAAAGGTGAAATGAATCCTTTAGTTTATTTGTCTTGGTAAGCTAAACTGATGAAATTACTACCACTTTGTGTGTATTTGGTTTCTAATACTCAGCAAAAAAAGAAACGTCCTCTCACTGTGAACTGCATTTATATTCAGCAAACTTAACATGTGTAAATATTTGTATGAACATAACAAGATTCAACAACTGAGACATAAACTGAACAAGTTCCGCAGACATGTGACTAACAGGGACTAGCAAGGAAGAAGCCACTACTCTGAAACCGACATATAAAAGCCAGACTACGGTTTGCAACTGCACATGGGGACAAAGATCATACTTTTTGGAGAAATGTCCTCTGGTTTGATGAAATCGAAATGGAACTGTTTGGCCATAATTACCATTGTTATGTTTGGAGGGAAAAGGGGGGGGGGGGCTTGCAACCCAACCGTGAAGCTCGGGATGGCAGCATCATGTTGTGGGGTGCTTTGCTGCAGGAGAGACTGGTGCACTTCACAAAATAGATGGCACCATGAGGTAGGAAACGTTTTGGGATATATTGAAGCAACATCTCAAGACATCAGTCAGGAAGTTAAAAGCTTGGTTGCAAATGGGTTTTCTAAATTGACAATGACCCCAAGCATACTACCAAAGTTGTGGCAAAATGGCTTAAGGACAACAAAGTCAAGGTATTGGAGTGGCCATCACAAAGCCCTGACCTTAGTCCTATAGAAAAATTGTGGGCAGAGCTGAAAAAGCGTGTGCAAGCAAGGCCTGAGTTAGTTACACCAGCTCTGTCAGGAGGAATGGGCCAAAATTCACCCAAATTATTGTGGAAACTTGTGGAAACCTAAGAGGTTTGACTCAAGTTAAACAATTTAAAAGGCAATGCTACCAAATACTAATTGAGTGTATGTAAACTTCTGACCCACTGGGAATGTGATGGAATAAATCAAATTTGAAATAAATCATTCGCTCTACTATTATTCTGACATTTCACATTCTTAAAATAAAGTGGTGATCCTAACTGACCTAAGACAGGGAATTTTTACTTGGATTAATTAAATGTTAGGAATGGTGAAAAACGGAGTTTGAATGTATTTGGCTAAGGTGTATGTAAACCTCAACTGTAGGTACATAGGCTCCTGTAGGTCAAATACCTTCAAATACTTGGACCGGATAATTGAGCTGCAATTGATTGAGTTTTTCCGGTACAGCGGAACCATTGGAATAGTTGCAAAAATGCAAATTCCAACCTAATCAACCACACCTCCAATGCTTTCAAGTATTTGACATGTGTGGACCTATTTGACATTACCTCTTTGAAAATAAGATAACCCATCAAGATCCCCAACTTCCAGTATGGTTCCAGCAACTATTTTGGATGCATAACCAGGCCAGCCAAGTACTGTTTGGCTCAGTTTGACTCTGTAGTGTGAAAAGGGTATCAGTGCATGGTGTACCTGTGTTCCAGGTGTTGTTGCAGTGAGCTCAGGGCAGCTCTGACTGGAAGCTGTGGCCCAGGTAGAAGATAGCCCAGGCCAGGACCACAATGTAGTACACACACCCATGGAGGATCATCACCTGACTGGCAAAGCTCAGACCTGTGGAAACACATTCCAAATACTTTATTTAAATCTACAAATCACATTCCAGGTCCAGGTCTCTCTTGAAACTAACCTGGTTAAATAAAGATTAGACACATAAATAAAACATCACCTTCAAAGTTTTAAACATTTCAAAAGTCACATGGACACTCATGGATACAAAAGTACCAAAAGTGTCAAAAACTTTGTCAGACCTTTACTGCATTAATAACGTCAGTTACACACCCACTAAGACACAACTCACACACACACACGCACGTGAGAGCTTGCACACACACTCAGGCACACAGGCACATAGACAAAACACACACACCCACACACTCAAACAGAGGCAGAGGCACACAGACAACACACACGTAGTCACAGGAAAAAAATACTGATACATTGTCAGGGATACATCGTTATAATTCAAATAGAACAGTTAGTGTGCATTTGTGAACATTGCACAGCTTGGCTTTTAACCAATCACATTGAGTGGTTGTTACTAAACGTTTTATAAAACACGAGGCAGACCCACCCACACACAAACTTTAACTCCCATGTAAATCATGGATTAACAAGGGTAAAGAAAATGTGCACATACATTTGAGTTACATGCCTGCATAGCTTTCAAGATAGGATTTCACCCTTAAAACTTAGGGCACACTAAAGAGCATGCACACATGCACAGCCATAGACACACACACACATCTAAAAATCTACTAATAGCTAGTACTAGATGTACCAAAACACAGATGTAGCAGCAGCAGCAGTGCTTGTCCATCTGCTAACACTTGGCTCTGTTGGCCATCACACAACTCGCTGTAAACACTCCACGCCTGCTGTCTTATCTGGGCTCTGTGTGTGTCTGTACGAGCGTATACAGCGCATTTGGAAAGTATTCAGACCCCTTGACTTTTTCCACATTTTGTTACGTTACAGCCTTATTCTAAAATTGGATCAATTGATTTTTCCCCCTATTTAATCTACAAACAATACCCCAATACAGGTTTTTTGAAATGTTTGCAAATGTATATATTTTTAAATATCACATTTGCATGTGCATTTAGACCTTTTACTCAGTACTTTGAAGCACTTTTGGCAGTGGCTACAGCCTAGAGTATTCTTGGGTATGACGCTACAAGCTTGGCATACCTGTATTTGGAGAGTTTCTCCCATTCTTCTCTGCAGATCCTCTCAAGCTCTGTCAGGTTGGATGGAGAGCATCACTGCACAGCTTTTTTCAGGTCTCTCCTGAGATGTTCGATCGGGTTCAGTCTGGGCGTGGCTGGGCCACTCAAGGACATTCAGACTGCGTTGTCTTGGCTGTGTGCTTAGGGTCATTGTCCTGTTGGAAGGTGAACCTTCACCCCAGTCTGAGGTCCTGAGCGCTCTGGAGCAGGTTTTCATCAAGGATCTCTCTGTACTTTGCTCTGTTCATCTTTCCCTCGATCCTGACTCGTCTCCCAGTCCCTGCTGCTGATAAATATCCCCACAGCATGATGCTGCCACCACAATGCTTCACAGTATGGATGGTGCCAGGTTTCCTATAGATGTGATGCTTGGCATTCAGCCAGACAATGTTGTTTCTCATTGTCTGAAAGTCATTTAGGTGCCTTTTGGCAAACTCCAAGCGGGCTGTCATGTGCATTTCACTGTGGAGTGGCTTCTGCAAGATGGCACCGACAGATGACGCTGAAGAAATTTGGCTTGTTAACCCAATTCACTGACTAAATTTTACAGATCCACAATCGAGAGCATCCTGTTGGATCGAGAGCATCCTCTTCAAGATTGTTTCGATCACACGGACTGGGATATGTTCCGGTCAGCCTCAGAGAAAAACATCAACCTATACGCTGACTCGGTGAGTGAATTTATAGGGAAGTGCATTGGAGATGTTATACCCACTGTCACTATTAAAACCTACCCTAACATTACCACAAAACTGAAAGCGCAAACCACTGCATTTAACCATAGAAAGAGGTCTGGGAATATGGCTGAATATAAACATTGAAGTTATTCCCTCCGCAAGGCAATCAAACAAGCCAAGTGCTGGTACAGGGACAAGGTGGAGTCGCAATTAAATGGCTCAGACACGAGATGTATGTGGCAGGGTATACTGGAAATCACAGACTACAGTACAACAAGAAAACCAACCACGTCACGGACACCGACATCATGCTTCCAGACCAACTAAACACCTTCTTTGCCCGCTTTGAGGATAATACAGTGCCACTGTCGCAGCCCGCTAACAAGAACTGCGACCCCCCTCTTCTTCTCCATGGCCGACGTGAGTAAAACATTTAAACGTGTTAAACCTCGCAAAGCTGCTGGCCCAGACGGCATCCCTAGCTGCGTCCTTAGAGCACGCCAGCTGGCTGGTATGTTTACGGACATATTCAATCACTCCCTATCCCAGTCTGCTGTCCCCACATGCTTCAAGATGGCCACCATTGTTCCTGTACCCAAGGCAAAGATAACTGAACTAAATGACGACCGCCCCGTAGCACACACTACTGTCATCATGAAGTGCTTTGAGAGACGAGTCAAGGATTATATCACCTCCACCTTACCGACCACCCTAGACCCACTTCAGTTTGCATACCGCCCTAACAGGTACACAGATGATGCAATCGCCGTCACACTGCACAGTGCCCTATCCTATCAGGACAAGAGGAATACTTACGTAAGATTGTCAATGTTCATTGACAACAACTCAGCATTCCACACCACATATTACCCTAAAAGCTTATCATCAAGCTGGAGGCCCTGGGCCTCAACCCCACCCTCTGTAATTGGTTCCTGAACTTTCTGACGGGCCGCTCCCAGGTGGTGAACACTGGGGTGGTCAACACTGGGGCCCCACAAGGGTGCGTGCTCAGCCCCCTCCTATACTCCCTGTTCACCCACGACTGAGTGGCAATGCATGCCTCAACTCAATCATCAAGTTTGCAGACAACACAACAGTAGTGGGCTTGATTACCAACAATGACGAGACAGTCTACGGGGAGGAGGTGAGGGCACTCGGAGTGTGTTGTCAGGAAAACAACCTCTCACTCAACATCAACAAAACAAAGGAGATGATCGTGGACTTCAGGAAACAGCAGAGGGAGCACCGCCCTATCCACATCAAAGGGACAGCATTGGAGAAAGTTCCACGGCGTACACATCAACAACAAAATGAAATAGTCCACCCACACAAAGAGTGTGGTTGAAGAAGGCTCAACAGCGCCTCTTCAACCTCAGCAGGCCGAAGAAATGTGGCTTATCATCCAAAACCCTGACTAAATTTTACAGAGCCACAATTGAGAGCACCCTGTTGGGCTGTATCACAGCCTGGTATGGCAACTGCTCCTCCCTCAACCGCAAGGCTCTCCAGAGGGTGTTGCGGTCTGCACAAAGCACCAAACTACCTGCCCTCCATGACACCTATAGCACCCGATGTCACAGGAAGGCAAAAAAGGTCATCAAAGAAAACAACCACCCGAGCCACTGCCTGTTCACACCGCTACCATCCAGAAGGTGAGGTCATTACAGGTGCATCAAATCAAATCTCTGGAGCTCTGTCTGAGTGATCATCTGGCTCTTGGTCACCTCTATGACCAAGGCCCTTCTCCCCCGATTGCTCACTTTGGCTGGACAGCCAGATCTAGAAAGTCTTTCATTTGAGAATGATGGATGCCAATGTGTTCTTGGGGACCTTCAATGCTGCAGAAATGTTTTGGTAACCTTCCCCAGATCTGTCCTTGACACAATCCTGTCTCAGAGCTCTACGGACAATTTCTTCGACCTCATGGCTTAGTTTTTTCTCTGACATGCACTTCCAATTGTGGGAACTTATATAGACAGGTGTGTGCCTTTACAAATCATGTCCATTCAAATGTACCACAGGTGGACTCCAATCAAGTTGTAGAAACATCTCAAGGATGATCAATGGAAACAGGATGCACCTGAGCTCAATTTCGAGTCTCATAGCAAAGGGTCTGAATACTTATGTAAATAAAGTATTATTCTTTTTGATTTTTTAAATTAAATTTGCTTTGTCATTATAAGGTATTGTGTGTAGATTGATGAGGATTTGTACTTTTTTAAGCCATTTTAGAATAAGACTGTAACGTAAGAAAATGTGGAAAAAGGGAAGTGGTCTGAATACTTTCCGAATGAACTGTACGTGTGTGTGTGTGTGTGTGTGTGTGTGTGTGTGTGTGTGTGTGTGTACGAACATGTAAGTGTGTCTGTGCAGCTGTTGGCCATATGGACAGAGAATAGCAGCTGTCCGGAGAAGGGGGAGAGGAGGAGGAAGAGGCATGTTTATGTGAAAGCTATCTAGAGGCAGAGAGTTCTAACACCAGCTTGTTTACAAGACAGACAGCGTTTACAACTTGTCAACCAGGTGGCTTTGCTAAGAAGCTACAGTCATCGGACTGGCTGCACCTGTAGAAAGTACCACACCCGGGTTGTGTTCAGCAGGCACGAAGCAGAGCCGGCGTACCAGTCTATTTGAGCCATCATGCCACTCCTTGTCATGCCAAACAAGGAGTGGGAAGGCGTGGTATGAAAACAGACTGGTACCCAGGTTATGAAATTGGACAGAACGGCACAAAACAGAGAAAACAGGGAGCCAATATCTGAACTTAATAAGAAATGCGTGTTTTTGTTTTACGTTGTAAAATGTTTCACTACGGTGTTCCCTCATGAACATGTCCCAGGTTGAACAGTTTAGACCAGTGTTAGTCACTAATATTTCAGAGGGAATCACTTTTGGAGAATGAGGGTTGGAAGGGGGTCACAAACTCAAATTGATTCATTCATGATATTAAATGGATTTATTGTAATGTTTAGGAAATCATCAGGGATGATCGTCAAAAAATCTTATGTATGGTCGTTTATGGAGAATTAATTAATTTCCCTCAGTTATCCTATGCAGATTCATCACTCTCCCTTCTAAAAAGTCCTGCACAGCTTGTGTCTTAGATGGAAACAGAAGACACATACTTGTTCCTGAAAGTCTTAGCTTTCAGGGATGGTAATAGCTCCAACCACTGAAGATCTAGAGCTAAATTTGTAGGAAGAAAACAATTTCAAGATGCGCCAGAGGTGCTAGAAACCGCCACTAATACCACTCCGCCATTGATACCACGGCTCTATGAACTAAGCTCTGTATTCAGCTGACTGAGGAAAACACATTCTTTCAGATTATTGCCACAAATTAAGTAGCCGAGAGACTAATGTGTCTCGCGAGACATGCAATGACTTGGTTTAGACAATGCAGTTGGAGTAGTAGGATACAGTGGGTGAGACTGAAAAGTATATCCTAGACTCATCTACTTCTAAAAATGTCTACGGGAAACGAGGAGACTATTTGAGAATAAGATCAAACGAGAGGGTTGAGTGTAGCTTAGTTTAGCTATACCTCTGCTCCACCTGAACAGTTCAATCTAGAGACGTAGCTATCAGTATCAAGTCTGTGGCTTTAACTCATTCATTTCAGTCTGTCCAATCCAATCCAGATAAACCCTCTCACTGTTTTGTCAAAACAAACAATAACTCATGGCACCACAGATGAGTGAGAGTGTGTGTGACTTTGAACGTGTGTGTGTGTGTGTGTGTGTGTGTGTGTGTGTGTGTGTGTGTGTGTGTGTGTGTGTGTGTGGGTGGGTGGTTGGTTGGTGGGTAGAGCCTCAATTGTTTTTAGCCCCACATACATTATTATTTAAAAATAATAATAATAATTATTGACAAAACTACACCTGGATGCATAATTATTTGAATTTTAGATTCTCTCTGCCTGTCTAGCTTTTATTTTGGTGATTGATGTTCTCAAAGATTATCTTATTTAAAAATATATAGGTCCATTACTTTAGATCTAGTTTTAGTTGTTTAACTTTACACTGAAAACATTTTACATCTCCAAAAATATCCAAAAATATCTCCAAAAATAATAATATGTTATTTTGATTGTTTGGACATAGGAGGCCTGAAAAAACACCTAGGCGGCCCACCCAAGACTTTTCTAATCTTTATTTAACTAGGCAAGTCAGTTAAGAACAAACTCTTATTTACAATGACGGCCTACCACAGCCAAACACGGACAATGCTGGGCCAATTGTACGCCACCTTATGAGACTCCCAATCACGGCCGGATGTGATGCAGCCTGGATTCAAACCAGGCACTGCAGTGACACCTCTTGCACTGAGATGCAGTGTCTTAGACCACTGCACCACTCAGGAGGCAGTTACTTAGTGATGTGTTTTGTTGGATTTTCCCCAAACATAAGGCTTTGAATTTATAACTTTGCTTTGTTTTCCTTTTCAGTATCACTTTAGTGCGTTGTATTCTATATATTGTTATTGTTCTTTTCACTCATTGTTATTGTTCATTTGCGCTCTTAGAAAAAAGTGTACCAAAAGGGTTATTTGGCTGGCCCCATAGGAGAACCCTTTTGGTTCCAGTTAGAACCCTTTTTGGTTCCATGTAGAACCCTCTATGGAAAAGGTTCTACACTGAACCCAAAAGGTTTCTACCTGGAACCTAAAAGGGTTCTTAAAAGGGTTATCCTATTGGGACAGCCAAATAACTCTTTTAATTAAGGTAGATTGTAGATTTTTATTTGTGGAGTTACTACAATGTTGTTGATCCACCCTCATATTTTCTCCCATCATAGCCATTGAACTCCGTAGCTGTTTTAAAATCACCAATGGCCTCATGGTGACATCCCTGAGCAGTTTCTTTCCTGTCCTGCAGCTCAGTTCAGAAGGACGCCTGTATCTTTGATGTGTGTGTGAGGTTTCATACCTTATCCACAGCATTATTATTAACTTGACCATGCTTAAAGAGATATTCAATATCAGATTTTTTATTGTTACCCATCTACCAATCACTACCCTTCTTTATAAACCATTCAAAAAACACCCTTATCTTTGTAGTTCAATCTGTGCTTGAAATTCAATACTTGACTGAGGGACCTTACATATGTTGTATATATGGGGGACAGAGGAAGGGCTAGTCATAAAAACAATGTCAAAAAAATCCAAGGGGGGTGAATCATATCCACTGTACATGTAGGCCAACTTTAGTCTCGTGTGACAGACTCTTACCGTAACATTTCATTCTGGGTTCCAAGATAAGGCCTGCATAGTTTTATGACAGTACAGTAGGAAGTCACGTGAGATGTTATTCTTACAGTGGTTGACCCTAGGGTTATTTTACGGCGCAAACCTTCTGTATTGTTCCTTTGATGTTATGATTAACATCTGACATCCGTGGTAGCATCTTTCCTTCAAACTTAGTCTCTCACCTCCTCCGTTCTTGTAGTACAGGTAGGGGGGGGATCTCCACACGTTGCCCAGGCCTAAGATCTGTCCCGCCACAGCCAGCAGGAACTCTGCTTTACAGGCCCACTGGACCCTGGCCTGCAGGCCTTCCACTTTCCCGGTCTCCAGCCTCTTCTTGCTCTTCACGTGCAAGCCACTGTTCAGCAACACACCACCCTGCTCCGAAGCAGGCTGGGTTGACATGACAGATCCGGTAGAGATACACACACCCCTACAGAAAGAGAGGGGATGGATGAGAATAAGGCAGCCATATGGGAAAAATATGAATTAGGCAAGATTGAGTGAGTGAGTAAGTGAGTGAGTGAGTGAGTGAGAGTGAGAGTGAGAGAGTGTGAGAGATGAATGACAACTGAGGAGCCATTAGGGGGAAAAACAAAGGAAAAATACAAATCTAGCTACAGAATGGGAGAGAGCGAGAGAAAGAGGGTTTACATGACTGCTTACATATCTGCAGCCTGCGATGGAATAACCAACTACCTTAGTTGGGTGCTTCCCTGACAGTTGGCTTGCCTGCGTAACTTATCTGTACCGCCCTTCTCAGGGCCAGCCCTGTGTGGGGTGTGTGTCTGCCATCTGACTTCCTCAGGCTACACAAGGTCTATGTTTCAAATGGCACCCTATTCCTTATAGGGCTCTGTTCAAAAGTAGCCCACTGTGTAGGTAGTAAGGTACCATTTGGGACACAGATATGGTCTAGAAGTTGTTTGGTGGGGTGTCAACAACTAAGCAGCAGGACTGCAAATCGTGAGTTAATTACACGTACAAGTCGTAGACTGGCACCACATATGCTTTTGTGCCACACATCAATTCTGCAGTTACATTTTTTTTTACCCCTTTTCCCCCCCAATTTCATGTTATCCAGTTAGTAGTTACAGTCTTGTCTCATCGCTGCAGCTCCCGTACAGACTCGGGAGAGGCGAAGGTTGAGAGCCGTGCGTCTTCCGAAACACAACCCAACCAAGCCAAGCCGCACTGCTTCTTGACACAATGCCCACTTAACCTGGAAGCCCGCCGCACCAATGTGTCAGAGGAAACACCATTACACCTGGCGACCATGTCAGCATGCACTGCGCCCGGCCGCCACTCAGGAGGCAATTTTGCAACTCCATTCCTAAACACCCCTCCTCCTATCCCACCCCATCCGATACCATAGAGCTCACCAGCTTGTAGTCCAAAAAAGCTGAAATGATTCTGGTTCATTCAGCGATTCCTAGAAGCAAAATTAATGAGGAAAGAATAGGGTTTTGGAATAAATGCCAAAAATAAGGTTTAAGGTCCTTTGTAGCTCAGTTGGTAGAGCAAGCTATGTTGCTTGAAACACTAGGGTAGTGGGTTAAATTCCCGGACCACCCATACTTCAAATGTAAAGCGCTTTTTTTGATAAAAGCTTCTGTTAAATGGCAAATATTCTAATATTAACACAGGCATATGAGTTCTTATAGGTTTTGTTCTATGAGAAAAATTCAGTCAGAACTTCATCTTTAATAATTATAAAGCCTTTAGGCGCGTAGTTTAAAAAAAATTACATAAATGCTTCAAAATTCAAGTTATGTTAGCTGATGAAGATAATCTCATAGAACAAAACGTATAAAATCTCCTAAACCTGTGTTTACCACAGACTTTATTTTCTGCATTTATCCAAAAACCCTACAAAAAACACCACTCATTTTCCAATAGGCTTTGTCTAACAAACCATGTCAGACACAGTGCCTAGGAAAGACACCGTTACTATTGCTTTCTATTGTCAGCTGAGTTACTCAAACATGTTAAACATTAGGAGGATTTTCACAGTTTACAACGGATATGCAATAGCCTAGTCAGAAGACAAGGTCCCATTTTTGCATCCTTGTACAACCAATTATTTTGGGCTACAGTGTAGCTGCTGTAGCTACACTTCTTAAATTATTATAGGCAAGTCAGTTAAAAACAAATTATTATTTACAATGACGGTCTACCCCAGACAACACTGGGCCAATTGTAGAGACGGATCTCCACTTCCTAGATTGAGTATTTTTATTTTATTTATTATTATTTAAAAACATTTTTTATTATTTATTTTTTATTTTTTTATTAACAACAAATCAATACAGAAAGTACATGAGGGAACACAAATATATATAGATTATAAACAATGGACAATCGAGCTAAGGGGTACAATATCACATTACAATTACACAAGGACCTTAAGGGACATACACACATTTACAATTCTAACAGCTTTTTTGCTAATAGAGTATTTAACTGTCTTAAAATACAGTTACATTTATTTTTGTAGGGTAAGAAAATGTAGCTTTTTGTTTGTAAATTTACATTTGTGTATATGAAATTTGGCCAAATAATAATGAAATGAATTACATAAAAATGTTTCAGCTTATTTCTATCGTATGTAAAGAATCCAAGCAGTACATCTCTCCACAATAGTGTAAAATCTTCATAAATGTGTTCAATTATAAATCTACTGATGTCTTGCCGCAGTTTTCTTACATGAATACAATGCCAAAAAAGATGCAACACTGTTTCTGGGTGGTCATTACAAAAGGAGCTATTTGAGTTGATGTTTTCCTTAAACTACTTCATATTGTGGTTGGCAGGATAATATTTATTAATAATTTTAAAGGAAATTTCCTTCATTTTTGTTAACAAGTAGGTATGTGTGTGGCAACATCCAAACTTTTTTCCAACAGATATTATCAATAAATCCATTCCAATAAGGCATGACATAAGGTATAGATACAACATCCTGCTGAAACAAGGTTCGTAATCGCTCTGTTGTTGAATGGACCAAAAGAGAAACAAATCTTTCCTACTGATGAGTCAACAGGGTCAATAGAAGGTAGGCTCTGAGGGCCAGGTCTTGACACGTTCCTGAATAACAGAGCAACACCTGAGGGAATGGCGTCTAAAACAATTGCAAAATCTTTAGGTGTTACAGGGACCCTGTAAAGTGATAAGAATTCCTTATAACTGAGTAAAATACCCTCTGCATTTACCAGTTGGCTCACCAATAGGATATGATTTCGGAACCAATATTCTAAAAACAAAGAAGTATTTTTAAACAATATATCCCGATTATTCCATATATAATATCTGCGTGGAGAAAAATTGTGTTTATAAATTAAGGACCATGACAAGAAAACCTGCCGATGAAAAGCAGAAAGTTTCACTGGAATTTTGTCAATATTATAATTGCAAAACAACATAAAGTTAAGGCCACCAAAAGTAGAGAAGACATGATGAGGAATAAAATTCCAGATACAAAGTGGTTCTTCTTAGTAATTGTTTTATCCAATTGATCTTAAAAGTAATATTTAAAGTAGTAAAGTCCAGAAAATTCAGTCCATCATAAGTGTTCAATACAACAGTTTTCCTAATGTAATGGGTATGGTTTCTCCAAAGAGAGTTGAAAAGCATCTAGTCTATCTCCTTGCTTATTTTACTGTCAAGATATAAAGATAGAGTGCCATATGTTAGTCTAGAGATACCTTCGACCTTGGTTATTAGGACTTGATTTAGCTTCTTCTGGGTATTTTTAATAAGAGGGTTAAAATGTAGTAAGCCTCTAGACTTTTGATCCTTTGTAATGGTTATGCCTAAATATGTAAGTTCTTCTTTTACTGGAATACCATTAATATGAAGGTATCACACAATCTTTGACAGCTATGAGTTCCCATTTATTAATGTTAAGATATAGACCAGACGCTTTGGAAAAGGATTGTATCACATTGATCGATATGGGAATTTGGTTAGTGTCTTTCAGAAAAAGTGTAGTATCATCAGCCAGCTGGCTTATAATATTTTCTTTACCAGCTATGGAAATACCTTGTACAGGACTATTATTTAAAGAATTTGCAAAAGTTGGGTGATTAATAAAAACAGGTACGGAGAGATAGGACAACCTTGCCTAATTCTTCTCTTTAACTCAAATCTAGGTGAGGTGCCATATTTCAATTAGAGCTGTTACCATTTGCATGGAGTGTCTTAATAGCCTTACAGAAAAATCCCCAAAGCCGAGTCTCTCAAGGGAGTGGAAGAGAATCTGATGCTCTACTGTGTCAAATGCTTTATAAAAATCTAAAAATAATATGAAGCTATCCTCAGTTATTAGGTCTGAGTAGTCAAGTATGTCTAATACTAGTCTGACATTGTTAGAAATATGTCTGTTCCTCATGAAGCCAGACTGTGTTTCATCAATGATTGCATCCAGGACTTCTTTAATTATTTTTGCAAGTAGTAAGGCTAATATCTTATAGTCATTATTAAGATGTCAAATTGGACGCCAGTTATCGATGAGCAGCACTTATTTTTTAGGCTTAGGTATCAGTGTTATTAACTCCTGACTCATTGTAGGAGACAGAACATTGTTTTTAATACTCACTAAAAAAGACTTCAAATTGGAATCCTAGATTGAGTAACATGTCTTCCTTGTGTCGTTCATAACACACCTCATGGGCAACACAAATAGTTATGTGAGCATATGCAAACGAATGTAAACGGTGAACTTTAGAATAATTGGGTTAATAATAATAATAATATAATATAATAATCAGGTTTAATTTGGTACGGTAAGCGAAAACATTCCTGCGCCATACAACAGAGCACGGCGCAAATGAAACCACACAAATAAATAGCCTTCTCTAAGTCCCCTAATACGTACTTTCGATCCTCTTCGCAAACCAAATGATGCGTTGTTCCGTGAAAGAAGAGACTTGTATAGGGTATTGTTTTTCAAACTTGTCCAGTTTTTTAAAGGGGGAGGCAGGTAGCCTAGTGGTTAAAAGTATTCAGCCAGTAACCAAAGGATTACTGTATTGAGTCCCCGATCCAACTAGGTGAAAAATCTGTTAATTTGCCATTGAGCAAGGCACTTAACCCCAGTTGCTCTGGATAAGAGTGTTTAAAAAATGATATATCTATTATTTTCAATGCAGTGTGAAAAGTCCTGAATAACTGTGCACTGAGTGGATTCAACTATAAGCCTTTCAAAAAGGTCTGTATTTGCACTCCCTCCCCATTCCCCAAGCATGCAAAGATTATAGCCTTGTAGGCTCTAAAATGTATTGACCAGTGCATAGCCTACCCATTTTATTTACCCAAGATTGAGACCTTAAATGGATTACTTAGTTTCTTGACTCAAAGTCCACGTGAAATCTAGTGTGTTTATTCAATATTAAAGTCACCGTATATGACAGCCTTTCTATTAATTCAGAATAGATCTTCGCCCTCCCAAAAGCCATTAAAAAAGTACAAGAATGTTGGTGGATGGATGTAGGTTGAGCAACAGCTGAACGAAGTCTTAAGGCTAAAATGAAGTGAGGTCGCTGTCACCTGTTGCTTTATCCAGTTTTTGCCACCTGCAAAGGAAGTGAACATAAGGTTCTGACTAGACTATAGTGTTGTAGGTTAGGTAGTGCGTAGACATTTGTGTCAATGGCATTCTCCTCCAGGTGTCCCCAGCCGTGTGTAAGACTTCCAGGACACCCAATACCCATTTGAGTAGAACAAACAACTTAGTTAACATAAATATCTGCCTTTCCAAGTTTAGCATACATTCTCTACTGAATCAGTTTTTGGCTGATGACGATAGTAAGCTGAGTCATGTCTGGTGTTCAGTATACTAGCTTCAGTGTAATCTTACATTCCATCCCTAGTGCACCTAGCATAACATGCCTCAACTACATACAGGTGACCTTAGCGGCCTAGCTGCCAGGGCCTCCTGCTACCGCCATCCCCAATGTCAACATCCTGTCCTCCCAGGACTGAAGGAACATAAGAGAGGGAACCAATGTACCATAATGCATTTCCACCTTTGACCTTCGACTGCAGTTTTTATTTTCATGTCAGTTGGTGTTGTTTTGGAAAAGCACACATAGCTTCATAAATTCCGTCTGCCTGCTCTTACAAAGCGCAGGCCTGTGGACTTGCTTGTACTGTGAGGTTGGACTTGCTTGTAATGCATGCATGCACACACTAGACACTGACCAACTTAGATATGTTACACCATTGTTCTGTCATTTGTTTTGTGTGCTATTTGATCTATAGAAGACCAAGGTAATGTTGATTAGAAAGTCTTTACTTAAGCATTACTCGGTAGCATGCATACAGCTCCATTCAGTGCATAGGAAGTAATTCCTAACTTGGCTCACTAATACTATCAGGGCACAAGGCGAGACCCAGATGCAGACACAGGAGGCAGATGACACAGGAGTCTTAGATGTTTATTGATCCAAAAAGGGGTAGGCAAGAGAATGGTCGTGGACAGGCAAAAGGTCAAAACCAGTTCAGAGTCCAGGAGGTACAGAGTGGCAGACAGGCTCGAGGTCAAGGCAGGCAGAATGGTCAGGCAGGCCAGTACAGAGTCCAGAAACAGGCAAGGGTCAAAACCGTGAGGACTAGCAAAAAGATAATAGAAAAGGCAGGAGCACGGTAAAACTACGCTGGTTGACTTGGACATACAAGACGAACTGGCACAGAGAGACAGGAAACACAGGGATAAATACACTGTGGAAAACAAGCAACATCTGGAGGGGGTGGAGACAATCACAAGGACAGGTGAAACAGATCAGGGTTTGACAAACACTATATTGTATCACACTCAGAAACACATAACAGCAGCGCCATCTTTTGGCTTGGCGACATCTCGTAACATCATTAACGCATCACTATTCTGATCTATCATCGGCTTCTTGTTACAAGTCTGTCATCTACTCTTTAACACTCGGTTAGATCATTGGCTGTTTACAACAGGGATCTGTCATATGGGGCCCTTAACATTCTGAGCTGTTATCGTCTCACCATCCCAAGCTGTCAATTTGCCTGGGATGCTAATTACTAGCCTCAGTGCTAAAATTGTCTCCATTCCTATTTATTTATATTTAATCTTTATTTAATTAAGAACAAATTCTTATTTACAATGACGGCCTACCACAGCCAAACCCTAACGATGCTGGGTCAATTGTGCACCGCCCTATGGGACTCCCAATCACAGCCGGTTGTGATACAGCCTGGAATAAAACCAGGGTCTGTAGTGACGTCTCTAGCACTGAGATGCAGTGCCCTAGACTGCTGCGCCACTCGGGAGTCCCAAAATGTTATTAAATTGTTAAATTAAGCAAAATAATAGGACAGGAGAGAAGCCAAATAGATGAGAGAGGAACGCCATCTCCAATCTGATGGGTTGAGAATAGAGTCATCCATCTGTGAAGATGAAAGTAGCTATAAGCTAACTATAAATTGAGAAATTCTTAATAAGTTGCTCTTAGTTTTGGCTATTGTGAAGCCCGTCGTTCTATAAATGGCGTCTTTGCCATTTAGGCCATCCCAGGCAATTCTCAACAAGTTAACAAGCTGTGTCATTGGCTGTGCTCATTCAGCCTGCTTTTTATAGGCACTGTAAATCCAAGACTCCCACCCATAATGTAAAATATATACACTGGAGTTGCTTACCAAGACAACATTGAATGGTCCTGTAACGGCTGTTGTAGTCGTGTTCATGATCTTTTAATTACACTGAACACTAGAACAAAAATAACAAAACAAAACAGTCCTGTCTGGTACAGAGACAGAAAACAACTACCCACAACTAAAGCGCGAAAACAGGCTGCCTAAGTATGATTCTCAATCAGAGACAACGATTGACAGCTGCCTCTATTTGGGAACCATACCAGGCCAAACACATAGACATACAAACATAGAACAAAACATAGAATGCCCACCCCAACTCACGCCCTGACCAACCTAAAACATCCTTTTTCCATTGATCATCCTTGATGTTTTTACAACCTGATTGGAGTCCACTTGTGGTAAATTCAATTGATTGGACATGATTTGGAATGGCACACACCTGTCTATATAAGGTCCCACAGTTGACAGTGCATGTCAGAACAAAAACCAAGCCGCGAAGTCGAAGGAATTGTCCATAGAGCTCAGAGACAGGATTTTGTTGTGTCACACATCTGGGGAAGGGTACCAAAAAATGTTGGCAGAATTGAAGGTCCCCAAGAACACAATGGCCTTCATCATTCTTAAATGGAAGAAGTTTGGAACCACCTAGACTCTAAACTGAGCAATCGGGGGAGAAGGGCCTTGGTCAGGGAGGTGACCAAGAACCCGATGGCCACTCTGACAGAGCTCCAGAGTTCCTCAGTGGAGATGGGAGAACCTTCCAGAAGGACAACCTTCTCTGCATTACTCCACCAATCAGGCCTTTATGGTAGAGTGGCCAGAAGCCACTCCTCAGTAAAAGGCACATGACAGCCCACTTGGAGTTTTCCAAAAGGCACCTAAAGGACTCTCAGACCATGAGAAACAAGATTCTCTAGTCTGATGAAACAAAGATTGCGTCATGTCTGGAGAAAACCTAGCAACATCAATACAGTGAAGCATGGTGGTGATGTGGGGATGTTTTTCAGCGGCAGCGACTGGGAGACTCTTGATGAAAACCTGTTCCAGAGCGCTCAGGACCTCAGACTGGGGTGAAGGTTCACCTTCCAACAGGACAACGACCCTAAGCACACAGCCAAGACAGCTTCGGGACAAGTCTCTGAATGTCCTTGCGTGGCCCAGCCGAGCCCGGATTTGGACCTGATCGAACATCTCTGGAGAAATCTGAAAATAGCTGTGCAGCATTGCTCCTCAACCAACCTGACAGAGCTTGAGAGGATCTGCAGAGAAGAATGGGATAAACTCCCCAAATACCGGTGTGCCAAGTGTGTAGCATCATAACCAAGAAGACTCAAGGCTGTAATCGCTGCCAAAGGTGCTTCAACAAAGTACTGGGTAAAGGGTCTGAATATGAATGTGAATATGAATATGAATGTGATATTTAAGTTCTACATGTTTGATATATTTGCCCAAATTTTTAAAAAAAAAAAACTGTTTTTGCTTTGTCATTTTGGGGTATCGTGTGTGAAAAAACAAACAATTTAAGCCATTTTAAAATAAGTGTCACGGTCGTCCTCCTCTTCATCTGAAGAGGAGAGGCGAGATGGATCGGAGGACCAAAATGCGGCGTGGTATGTGTTCATCATTAATTTTAATAAAGAAAACACTGAACACTGAAACCCTATATAAAAACAATAAACGAAAGAACAACCGTGAAGCTAATGCGAACTGCGCTGAAACAAGCAATCAACATAGACAATCACCCACAAACAAACAGTGCAACCCAGGCTACCTAAGTATGATTCTCAATCAGAGACAACTAATGACACCTGCCTCTGATTGAGAACCATACTAGGCCGAAACATAGAAATCCCCAAATCATAGAAAAACAAACATAGACTGCCCACCCCAACTCACGCCCTGACCATACTAAATAATGACAAAACAAAGGAAATAAAGGTGGAAAAAGTCAAGGGGTCTGAATAATTTCAGAATGCACTGTAGATAGGTAGATAATATTTTGGTAGGCTATTTATTAGTCAACTCGTCTATAATTAGATACATGTGGCTTTTCTCCTGTCATTACAGTATTTTATGTGGTTGAAATACTATCAGATTTTTAATTTGTTATTTTATTGGAGAGTTACAATAGAACTCAGAGAGGATTCTTCAATGGAAGCTTTCCACCATAATTTGCAAATCAATTCATAAAAAATCCTACAATGTGATTTTCTGGATTTTTTTTCTAATTTTGTCTGTCATAGTTGAAGTGTACCTATGATGAAAATTACAGGCCTCTCTCATCTTCTTAAGTGGGAGAACTTGCACAATTGGTGGCTGAATAAATACTTTTTTGCCCCACTGTATTTATATATATATATATAACTTTTGAATTTAATGTAATATCTGTCGTTGTTCTTGTCTATTACTGTTCTGTACTTTGTCATGTATTTGTACGTTTTATGTGGAACCCAGAAAGAGTAGCTGCTGCATGTGCAGTAGCTATTGGGGATCCTAATAAACTAAACTAACATATCTGGGCACTGTTATCATCCTCTATTACCACTTCACCAAATCTTTCCCAAACATCAATTTTCAGGCCCTCCCTTCTCTTTATTTTCCAACTCCATTTCGCAGCTTTTCTCTTATGGAATTCTACTCTGACATTGTCCTTTTTGACTCCGTGGATAGATTGTTTTTGCCTGTTCCCCAAAGCATTTGGTGATTGGCGTGTAGGCTATTTGGTGCACCTGCAGTTAGCCTCTAAAGCTTAGACGTATGCACTAATGCCAGATAGCTTAATAATGAAATAAAAACCTCATTGTAGCCTATAGATATAAATTGCACAACAATGACATTTCTTTTTATTTTAGGCAAGTCAGGTTAATAACAAATTCTGATTTACATGATTTTGTAAGGTATTGTTTTCTCTTTATGTAATCCACCCGCCCTTCATCCACACAATATTTAATGACCCTAAACCTGCTTGCTTAGCAGGTAATGGCAGGTACTACCATAACACGACTCAGTGCTAATGTCATTCATCCACAGCAAAGCTAACTATTGACCTACACAGGTTGATCTGCACTGGGCTGGTCATTGAGGGTCAAGAGTAAGGAAGTCCAGAAAACCACACACACATCATTTTTTTTACATTTAAGTCATTTAGCAGACGCTCTTATCCAGAGCGACTTACAAATTGGTGCTTTCACCTTATGACATCCAGTGGAACAGCCACTTTACAATAGTGCATCTAGGTCTTTTAAGGGGGGGGGTGAGAAGGATTACTTTATCCTATCCTAGGTATTCCTTAAAGAGGTGGGGTTTCAGGTGTCTCCGGAAGGTGGTGATTGACTCCGCTGTCCTGGCGTCGTGAGGGAGTTTGTTCCACCATTGGGGGGCCAGAGCAGCGAACAGTTTTGACTGGGCTGAGCGGGAACTGTACTTCCTCAGTGGTAGGGAGGCGAGCAGGCCAGAGGTGGATGAACGCAGTGCCCTTGTTTGGGTGTAGGGCCTGATCAGAGCCTGGAGGTACTGAGGTGCCGTTCCCCTCACAGCTCCGTAGGCAAGCACCATGGTCTTGTAGCGGATGCGAGCTTCAACTGGAAGCCAGTGGAGAGAGCGGAGGAGCGGGGTGACGTGAGAGAACTTGGGAAGGTTGAACACCAGACGGGCTGCGGCGTTCTGGATGAGTTGTAGGGGTTTAATGGCACAGGCAGGAGCCCAGCCAACAGCGAGTTGCAGTAATCCAGACGGGAGATGACAAGTGCCTGGATTAGGACCTGCGCCGCTTCCTGTGTGAGGCAGGGTCGTACTCTGCGGATGTTGTAGAGCATGAACCTACAGGAACGGGCCACCGCCTTGATGTTATTTGAGAACGACAGGGTGTTGTCCAGGATCACGCCAAGGTTCTTAGCGCTCTGGGACGAGGACACAATGGAGTTGTCAACCGTGATGGCGAGATCATGGAACGGGCAGTCCTTCCCGGGAGGAAGAGCAGCTCCGTCTTGCCGAGGTTCAGCTTGAGGTGATGATCCGTCATCCACACTGATATGTCTGCCAGACATGCAGAGATGCGATTCGCCACCTGGTCGTCAGAAGGGGGAAAGGAGAAGATTAATTGTGTGTCGTCTGCATAGCAATGATAGGAGAGACCATGTGAGGTTATGACAGAGCCAAGTGACTTGGTGTATAGCGAGAATAGGAGAGGGCCTAGAACAGAGCCCTGGGGGACACCAGTGGTGAGAGCACGTGGTGAGGAGACGGATTCTCGCCATGCCACCTGGTAGGAGCGACCTGTCAGGTAGGACGCAATCCAAGCATCGGCCGCGCCGGAGATGCCCAACTCGGAGAGGGTGGAGAGGAGGATCTGATGGTTCACAGTATCGAAGGCAGCCGATAGGTCTAGAAGGATGAGAGCAGAGGAGAGAGAGTTAGCTTTAGCAGTGCGGAGCGCCTCCGTGATACAGAGAAGAGCAGTCTCAGTTGAATGACTAGTCTTGAAACCTGACTGATTTGGATCAAGAAGGTCATTCTGAGAGAGATAGCGGGAGAGCTGGCCAAGGACGGCACGTTCAAGAGTTTTGGAGAGAAAAGAAAGAAGGGATACTGGTCTGTAGTTGTTGACATCGGAGGGATCGAGTGTAGGTTTTTCAGAAGGGGTGCAACTCTCGCTCTCTTGAAGACGGGAGGGACGTAGCCAGCGGTCAGGGATGAGTTGATGAGCGAGGTGAGGTAAGGGAGAAGGTCACCGGAGATGGTCTGGAGAAGAGAGGAGGGGATAGGGTCAAGCGGGCAGGTTGTTGGGCGGCCGGCCGTCACAAGACGCGAGATGTCATCTGGAGAGAGAGGGGAGAAAGAGGTCAGAGCACAGGGTAGGGCAGTGTGAGCAGAACCAGCGGTGTCGTTTGACTTAGCAAACGAGGATCGGATGTCGTCGACCTTCTTTTCAAAATGGTTGACGAAGTCATCTGCAGAGAGGGAGGAGGGGGGGGAGGGGAGGAGGATTCAAGAGGGAGGAGAAGGTGGCAAAGAGCTTCCTAGGGTTAGAGGCAGATGCTTGGAATTTAGAGTGGTAGAAAGTGGCTTTAGCAGCAGAGACAGAGGAGGAAAATGTAGAGAGGAGGGAGTGAAAGGATGCCAGGTCCTTTCACACAAACACACACGTTGGCAATTCAAGATCCTCTTCAGACTGTTTTTGTTAATAGTTGTGTACCTGTTAAACATTTCTGTTTGACAGATAGACACACACACAGAAATCCCCCCCCCAACACACACAGACCCCACCCCACACACTTTTTCATATCCACATTCCAAACCCAACTCCAGACTCCATTCAGCTACTTGGGACAAATCGAATAGCAGAGTTAAGAGTCTTTTCACACAGTGGCCATTGTTCTATGCAGGATATACCTGGAGTCCCTGTAAATTAGTGGCATTATTAGTGGCATTATTCAGCCCAGGCCCAATCGTGGGCCTCGACTAGCATCCCACTGGGCAGAAACTGGTTGAATCAACGTTGTCTCCACATAATTTCAACCAATATATTCAATGTGATGATGTTGAATCAATGTGGAAAAGTAATTGGATTTGCAAAAAGTAATCAACATACAGGAATGTTGTCCAATGACATGGTACATTGTTTTGTTGATTTTATGTTCAATTCACATTAGTTGCCAACTCAAATGTAAATCAAAACTAGACGCTGAACGTCTCTGCCCAGCGGCATGCTTTATGGTGCCTTTAACTGGTGTTTGGCAGGCAGGGCACTGGTTCACATATTCCCCACCTCCCCGTTCCCCATGTTGACACTACTAGACCCCCAGCATCACTCACTTAGACACCACACACCTCTCACCTGGATTCAACACTATCCGTCACCACAGAGGTCTAGCCATTGGGGTATTGCGGTATTTTGGGGTCGTTAGGGGTAGCTGTGTGAGGGATCTTCGTGTTAATACTAGTCCTGAAAATGTTTATTTGAAATCTTTGTGAGAACTGTAGATGTGCTTGATTGAGTTTATCTAGATGAATTTAACCAATGGAATAGTCCTAGAAGTGCAAAGCCTGCCCACCTGGTACTCCGGGCAGACTCAAGCAAACAAAGTATAATAACAACAACAAAAATACTGAATACAGTTGGTCACAGCTGGACATTGTGTATTTGCTTTCGTTGGTCCCGATTCAGCATGTGATGCTAGCACTATGTTCTGACAAAACTCACTGAGCCACTGTATCAACTTAAGGTGCATTTGCTACATACAGTGCATTCGGAACGTTTTCCAACCCCTTGACTTTTTCCACATTTTGCTCCATTACAGTCTTATACTAAAATGTATTAAATAGTTTTTCCGCCTCATCAATATACACACAAAACCCCATAATGACAATGCAAAAACATATATATATTATTTTTGCTAATTTATAAAATATAAAAAACTTAAATCACAGTTACATAAGTATTCCCGAAAATGTACTCAATACTTTGTTGAAGCACCTTTGGCAGCGATTACAGCCTCAAGTCAAGCTACAAGCTTGGCACATCTGTATTTGGTGAGTTTCTTCCATTATTCTCTGCAGAACCTCTCATGATCTGTCAGGTTGGATGGGGAGTGTTGCTGCACAGCTATTTTCAGGTCTCTCTAGAGATGTTCGATCGAGTTCAAGTCCGGGCTCGGCTGGGCTACTCAAGGACATTCAGAGACTTCTCCCAAAGCCACTCTTGCGTTGTCTTGGATGTGTGCTTAGGGTCGTTGTTCTGTTGGAAGGTGAACCTTCGACATAGTCTGAGGTCCTGAGCAGGTTTTCATCAAGGATCTCTCTGTACTTTGCTCGGTTGATCTTTCCCTCGATCCTGACCAGTCTCCCAGTCCCCGCCGCTGAAAAACATCCCCACAGCATGATGTTGCCACCAAGTCAGTGGTTCCTCTGCCACATGCAATTGCTTTGGAGTTTTTCAAATAATGTTTTAATATTTCTATAGGCCTATGATCAATCCATAAATAATCTAGACCCACATGCAAAAGTATCTCTTGTGCTTTTGACAATGATTTCACATTAGGTCCACTTGTCAGGGATGTGTCTTAGCATCATCCTAAAAAATACTGAGCTGAGATTTTTTAGTCTTAAAAAAGGTTTTAACAGGATTCCTAAAACCTTTTCTGAGATACTTTGTGGATACAGGCCCGTGCTCTTCCCTCACCACTGCTCCCCTGTCTCCGACCCCTTCACACATTTCCTCTTTCTCTGATGTGTTCAGTATGGTTGGTAGCTCCCTTACTCTCAACCCCCTGCCCTCCATGTCAAAAACGGCAGGGGGAACGCATTAATCTAATATTCCCTTGTAGCATTTTGTCCTAAAAGTTTGCCGTCGGGCAGGGCTCCCCTGAGGCGATCGAGGGAGGCCATTTAATGTTGTCGTTATTGTGACTGGTGCTTTAATGCTAATAGTCCTTCCTTTGGATTTTATATGCTCTGGGCTGAGGAGGAGGGTGACTGACTTACTACCCCTCATTCTGGAGTTCCTCTGAAACAATGGTCTCTCTCTCTCTCCTTGGATTAGAGTGGACAAACCCACTCCCACACCCTAGCCTCTATCCAAGAGTGCTAATTGGGGTTAGGAGCTAGTTTAATGAGGCCAGACTAAGCAGGCAGGCCTATAGGCTGGAGACATTTGAGTAGGAAATTAAGCTCACTCTCTCTCTATGGAAGTACATTGGGTAGGGACAGCAAATCTTCCATTGACATAAAGCATGATTTTACAGTCTGAGTTATGATTGTCGATCTCAAATTAGGAGCTACGGGTGTTGATCTCAAGTTAGGGGTTACAGGTGTTGATCTCTTAGGTTCAAGTTGCTTCTCAGAGTCAAACTAAGACCATGGTTCTTCTCAAGGAAGTCAAACCAAATCAGTAAAGTCCTGTCAACATCCAGTCTCTTCTGCAGCACACTATGCCACTGCTTTCAGCAAGACCATGCATTACACAGTGCAAATACTGACACAGTCAATGGGGGCCATGGGGCCATACACAAAAACATCAACATGGATGATGGAGGTATGTGTGTGTGTTGGTGTGTGTACATGTGTATCTGTGTGTGTGTGTGTCTGTGTACATGAGTGCAGTGTGTATGTGTTCATGTACATGTGTCTGTGTGTACATGAGTGTGTTTGTGTTGAATAAACACTTTGTGTTGACGTACTGCACAAGCAAGATGGATGAGGACGAGAGGCAGCATTTCCAGTTCCCAATTTATCGAAGCCTATACGATTCCCAGGAACGCTAGTGATCAGGAAGACCATGGATGGGGCAACATGTACAGACCACAGACCCACCTGGTGGTCAAATTCCCATCCCATGCTCCAGTGATCCGGGCTGGGAAGAGATGGATCCAGACAAGCCAAACAAACACAGATTCCTACTGCTCACTGATCCTGGAGCCCAGGTCTAAACAGTCTAACCACGAGACCAGGCTACAAACCGACACACACATTTACGCTGTAATGCATGTACACATACACAGGTATGCACGCAAGCACACACTCGAGCACACACACACACTAAGTTCATCAGGGTCCACATCACTTAGGGCTTAACATGGTCCTCTCCCACCAGCACAGTCGTGAAGAAGGAATGGCAGTGCCTCTTCTCCCTCAGGAGGTTTAAACTATTTTACTGTTATTTCACAACATTCCTAAAGAAAATTATGTACTTTTCACTCCATACATTTTCCCTGTACTCGTTACATGTTGAGTCCTTAGAAGGACAGAAAAATGGTCCAATTCATGCACTTATCAAGAGAACACGTGGTCATCCCTACTGCCTCTGATCTGGCAGACTTACTAAACACAAATGCATAGTTTGTAAATGTCTGTTGGAGTGTACCCCTGGCTATCCGTACATTTTAAAAACAAGACAATGGTGCCGTATAATTTGAAATGATTTATACTTTCACTTTTGATATACTTTTTGAAACACTTTTAAGTAAATATAATTGCTAGAATATACTTAACTATATTTAGAATCAAATATTTTACTCAAGTAGTATTTTACTGGGTGACTTTCACTTTTAATTTCTATTAAATGTATCGATACTTTTACTCAAGTATGACAATTGAGTACTTTATCCACCACTGCCAGGCGGCGTCTGAGAAAGGCCCCAAAATTGTCAAAGACTCCAGCCACCCAAGAGTTGGACTGTTCTCCATGCTCCAGTCTGGCAGGAGGTACCAGTGCATCAAGGCTCAGAACAACAGACAACTAAACAGCTTCCATCTCCTGGACATAAGACTGTTAAATGGACAACTACTGCTCCCCCTCACACCTACACCGTACAAGTGTTTAGGATGTGAACACGTAACTAAACACTTTTCTGTAACACTTTTTAAATGCGTCAAGGCATTTCGAATTTCAATGAAATTGTATCATAGGGTTTAGATTGTGAACACCAGAACATGTTTATTCGATATAACACTTTTTAAACACATGAACATGTTTATTCTGCACAAGGCGGTTAAGTTTTAAACAACACTCCGGGTGTCATTTTAACACTTTAGGGTTAAAATGTATATATTTCCCAGCATGCCTTTTGAGTGAATGTGAGAGATACACACCCCTGACTGTGTTTATTAGTGACTATGGTGAAGGACTTTAAAGACTACCTAAACCATCTAAACTGGAACAACCATCTCAGTAATGAGTGCAATAAATCCAACTCCTTACAGATTGGATTCATTTAGAAAGTTATTTATCTGTGTTTCTTTCTTTCTATAGTATAAGATCAATGAATCAATCAAGGTCAGAGGTGGAAAAAGTACTCAATTGCCATACTTGAGTAAAAGTAAAGATACCTTAATTGAAAATGACTCAAGTAAAAGTGAAAGTCACCCAGTAAAATACTACTTGAGTAAAAGTCAAAGTATCTGGTTTTAAATGTACTTAATTAAGTACAGTGGTGGAAAAAGTACACAATTGTCATACTTGAGTAAAAGTAAAAAGTAAATGCTATACATCAAATTCCTTATATTAAGCAAACCAGATGGCACGAATTCCTTATTATTATATATATTTTTTAAATGGACAGCCAGGGGCACACTCCATCACTTAGACATAATTTACAAACTAAGCATTTGTGTTTAGTGAGTCTGCCAGATCAGAGGCAGTAGGGATGACAAAGGACGTTCTCTTGATAAGTCCTTGAATTGGACCATTTTCCTGTACTGATAAGTGTTCAAATTGTAAAGAGTACTTTTGGGTGTCAAGGAAAATGTATGGAGTAAAAAGTACATTATTTTCTTTAGGAATGTAGTGAAGTAAAAGTAAAAGTTGTCAAAAATATAAATAGTAAAGTACAGATACCCCAAAAACTACTTTTTTACTTAAGCACTTTACACCCCTGACGAGGAATGAGGAAATATAGAAGTTTAAAGACTGATGTTTAGCTTATAAATGTGTCACATGTTTCATGGTTTTACTGTGTACGATACTGCTAAAATAATGATTGATTATATGTGTTACTACCGCTGCGCTGCTGTTCATTGAATTTAGTATCTACCTATTTATCCTGGTACTGGTCACTATTACTCGAGTTTACATATAAAATCATTCTTTAACCTGTGTCCTCCCTTTCATCTACACTGATTGAAGTGAGTTAACAAGTGACATCAATAAGGGATCATAGCTTTCACCTGTATTCACCTGGTCAGTCTATGTCGTGGAAAGAGCAGGTGTTCTTAATGTTTTGTACACTCAGTGAATATTACCATTAGTATATTACCATAAGTGTTTATACATTCCTGCTACCCTGTTTACATGTTTACTGAAAAATATATATAAAACGCAACATTCAATATTTCTAAAGTTCATGAAATGAAATCAGTTAAATTAAAATAAATTCATTAGGCCCTAATCTATGGATTTCACATGACTGGGAATACAGATATGCATCTGTTGGTCACAGATACCTTGCTAAAGAAAGGTAGGCGCGTGGATCAGAAAACCAGTCAGTATCTGGTGTGACCACCATTTGCCTCATGCAGCACAACACATCTCCTACACAGAGTTGATCAGGCTGTTGATTTTGGCCTGTGGAATGTTGTCCCAATCCTCTTCAATGGCTGTGCAAAGTTGCTGGAACACGCTGTCGTACACGTCAATCCAGAGCATCCCAATGGGTGTCCGGATCTCGTCACGGTATCTCTGTGCATTCAAATTGCCATTGATAACAAGCAATTGTGTTCATTGTCTGTAGCTTGTGCCTGCCCACACCATAACCCCACCGCCACCATGGGGCACTCTGTTGACAACGTTGACATCAGCAAACTGCTTCTCCACACGACTCCATACACGTGGTCTGCGGTTGTGAGGCCGGTTGGACATACTACCAAATTCTCTAAAACGACGTTGGCGGTGGCTTAGAGAAATTAACATTCAATTCTCTGGCAACAGCTCTGGTAGACCTTCCTGCAGTCAGCATGCCAATTGCATGATCCTTCAAAACACGAGACATCTGTGACATTGTCTTATTTGACAAAACTGCACATTTTAGAGATACATTTTATTTTCCCCAGCGCAAGGTGCACCTGTGTAATGATCTTGCTGTTTAAATAGCTACTTGATATCCCACACCTGTCAGGTGGATGGATTATCTTGGCAAAGGAGAAATACTCACTAACAGGGATCTAAAAAAATTTGAGAGACACAAGCTCTTCGTAATTATAGAACATTTTTGCAATCTTTTATTTTAGCTCATGAAACATAGGACCAACACTTTACGTGTTGCATTTATATTTTTGTTCAGTGTATATCCGCCTATCATACCTACACTGACACTTAAACTAACACCCATACACGTACACTAACACCCACACATTTACACTAACACTAACACCCACACACTTACATGCACACACTTACACTAACACCCACACACTTACATACACACACACACTTACACTAACACACTTACACCCACATACTCACCACCACCATACACCCACCCACCACTTATGCTCCTGCCATACTGTTTGCTATTCTATTATTTCCTGTGTACATGTACTGTGCATATCTACCTCAAATACTCCAGTATCCCTGCACACTGTAATTTTGGTATTGGCACCGACCCTGTATATAGCTTACTCCCTAATTTCTTATTTCTCATGTTTTATTTTTATATATTATTAGGCATACTATTTTGATATTAGACATCACTGTCAAACGCTGCTTGAAAAACTTCAGCGAGCAGGCCTTTCTAATCGACCTGGCCCAGGTATAGTTATTGGTTATTAAAAAAATAAATAAGCATGCCCCATTCAAGAAATTTAGAACCAGGAACAGATATAGCCCTTGGTTACACCTGACTACCCTTAACCAACACAAAAACATCCTATGGCGTTGTGCATTAGCATCGAACAGCCCCCGTGATATGCAACTTTTCAGGGAAGTTAGAAACCAATATACACAAGCAGTTAGAAAAGCCAAGGCTAGCTTTTTCAAGCAGAAATTTGCTTCCTGTAAGACAAACTCAAAAAGGTTCTGGGACACTGTAAAGTCCATGGAGAATAAGAACACCTCCTCCCACACCTCCTCCCAGCTGCCCACTGCACTGAGGATAGGAAAATCTGTCACCACCGATAAATTCACTAGCCAGCATTTTTCTACGGCTGGCCATGCTTTCCACCTGGCTACCCACCTGGCAGCTGTGGTCATCCCCCTCTTCAAAGGAGGGACACTCTTGACCCAAACTGCTACAGACCTACATCTATCCTACCCTGCCTTTCTAAGGTCTTCGAAAGCCAAGTCAACAAACAGATTTCCGACCATTTGGAATCCCACCGCACCTTCTCCGCTATGCAATCTGGTTTCAGAGCTGGTCATGGGTGCACCTCAGCCACGCTCAAGGTCCTAAACAATATCTTAACCGCCATCGATAAGAAACTATACTGTGCAGCCATATTCATTGACCTGGCCAAAGCTTTCTACTCAATCACCACATCCTCATCGGCAGACTCGATAGCCTTGGTTTCTCAAATGATTGCCTCACCTGGTTCACCAACTACTTCTCTGATAGAGTTCAGTGTGTCAAATCAGAGGGCCTGTTGTCCGGGCCTCTGGCAGTCTCTATAGGGGTGCCACAGGGTTGAATTCTTGGGCAGACTCTTCTCTGTAAACATCAATTATGTCGCTCTTGCTGCTGGCGAGTCTCTGATCCACCTCTACGCAGACGACACCATTCTGTATACTTCTGGCCCTTCCTTGGACACTGTGTTAACAACCCTTCAGACGAGCTTCAATGCCATTTACAACCCTCCTTCCGTGGCCTCCAACTGCTCTTAAAAACAAGTAAAACCAATTGCATGCTCTTCAACCAATCGCTGCCTGCACCTGCCCGCCCGTCCAGCATCACTACTCTGGACGGTTCTGACTTAGAATATGTGGACAACTACAAATGCCTAGGTGTCTGGTTAGACTGTAAACTCTCCTTCCAGACTCACATCAAACATATCCAATCAAAAGTTAAATCTAGAATTGGCTTCCTATTTCGCAACAAAGCATCCTTCACTCATGCTGCCAAACATACCCTCGTAAAACTGACCATCCTACCGATCCTCGACTTCGGCGATATCATTTACAAAATAACTTCCAATACCCTACTCAATAAATTGGATACAGTCTATTACAGTGCCATCCATTTAGTCACCAAAGCCCCATATACTACGCACCGGAGCCCGCCTGGGATTGGTTGGAACAGTGCGAAGAGGGTTACAGGAGAATGAAGTTGGCAAAAAGAGCACGGCGGCGCGGTAGGAAAACCGAGAGTCAGCCCCAAAAATGTATTGGGGGGGGGGGGGGGTGCACACAGGGAGTATGGCGAAGCCAGGTAGGAGACCTGTGCCAACTTCCTGTGCTTACCGGAGAGCGAGAAGGACCAGGCAGGCACCGTGTTATGCTGTGGAGCGGTGTCTCCAGTGTGGGTGCATAGCCCGGTGCGTTACATACCAGCTCCTCGTATCGGCCGGGCTAGAGTGGGCATCGAGCCAGATAAGGTTGGGCAGGCTCGTTGCTCAAGAGCTCCAGTGCACCTACACGGTCCGGTCTATCCAGTTCCACCTACACGCACCAGCCCTCTGGTGGCAGCCCCCCGCACCAGGCTTCCTGTGCGTGTCCAGAGCCCATTACTCCCTGTTTCTCCTCCCCGCACTCGCCCTGAGGTGCGTGTCCTCGGCCCAGTACCACCAGTGCCGGCACCACACACCAGGCCTACAGTGCGCCTCATCTGTCCAGAGCCGCTAGAGTCTCCCGCCTGTCCAGCGCCGCTAGAGTCTCCCGCCTGTCCAGAGCCGCCAGAGTCTCCCGCCTGTCCAGAGCCGCCAGAATCTCCCGCCTGTCCAGAGCCGCCAGAGTCTCCCGCCTGTCCTGAGCCGCCAGAGTCTCCCGCCTGTCCTGAGCCGCCAGAGTCTCCCGCCAGTCTGCAAGGAGCCGCCAGAGCCGCCAGTCTGCAAGGAGCCGCGAGTCTGACGGGAGCCGCCAGAGCCGGCAGTCTGCCAGGAGCCGCCAGAGCCGGCAGTCTGCCAGGAGCCGCCAGTCTGCCAGGAGCCCCCAGAGCTGGCAGTCTGCCAGGAGCCGCCAGAGCTGCCCCTCAGTCCGGAGCTGCCCCTCAGTCCGGAGCTGCCCTTCAGTCCGGAGCTGCCCCTCAGCCCGGAGCTGCCCCTCAGCCAGGAGCTGCCCCTCAGCCCGGAGCTGCCCCTCAGTCCGGAGCTGCCCCTCAGTCCGGAGGAGTTTGTTTAATGGATTGGGGCCCTTTAGTAGGGTTGCCAGTCCTAGGTTGGCGGCGAGGGTCGCCGTTCCTAGGAGGAGACTAAAGCGGACAAAGACTATGGTGGAGTGGACAGACGCCCACCCAGACCCTCCAGTCACACCCTAGCCTTAGTTACCTTTGTTAATCTTTATTATTTTGGTTAGGTCAGGGTGTGACATGGGGGATTTATGTGTTTTGCCTGGTCTAGGGGTTTTGCATGTTTATGAGGCTGTCTCCTTTCTAGGTAGTTTTGTATGTCTATGGTTGCCTAGATTGGTTCTCAATTAGAGGCAGCTGTCTATCGTTGTCTCTGATTGGGAACCATATTTAGGCAGCCATATTCTAGCCTTAGTTACCTTTGTTAATCTTTATTATTTTGGTTAGGTCAGGGTGTGACATGGGGGATTTATGTGTTTTGTCTGGTCTAGGGGTTTTGCATGTTTATGGGGCTGTCTCCTTTCTAGGTAGTTTTGTATGTCTATGGTTGCCTAGATTGGTTCTCAATTAGAGGCAGCTGTCTATCGTTGTCTCTGATTGGGAACCATATTTAGGCAGCCATATTCTGTGGGTACTTTGTGGGTGGTTGTCTTCTGTCTTTGTGTCATTGCACCAGATAGGACTGTTTCGGTTTTCACATTTGTTGTTTTGTATTTTGTAGTGTTCTCGTGTATGGTCTTTATTAAAACATGTTGAACTCTAACAACGCTGCATTTTGGTCCTCCTCTCCTTCAACGGAAGAAAACCGTTACAATAGACTTATTTTCTAAGTGGAATATTGACTGTATGTTTGTTTTACTCCATGTGTAACTCTGTGTTGTTGTATGTGTCGAACTGCTTTGCTTTATCTTGTCCAGGTTGCAATTGTAAATGAGAACTTGTTCTCAACTTGCCTACCTGGTGAAATAAAAATAAATAAAAAATTATAGGTGCCCTCACGAACAAGCCGCCCTTCTCCAGGCCATGGATGACGCATGCAATGACATTCACGACAGACCAGTGTCAGGCCTGGATTCGCCATGCCCAAAGATTCTTCCCAAGATGTTTGGCTAATGAAAACATCAATTGTGATGTGGATGAGACGCTATGGCCAAATCCACAAGACAGGGTTGAGGGAAATATAGTAATCGATCCTTTGTTTTGCTTTTTACAGTAAGCCAGGTGAGGAACACTGCAGTTGACGTTTTACTGTAGTTTTTTTCTTTTTTGCTTTGATTCAAAGCAATTTTTGTTCAATAATTCCACTGTCTGTAGTATTCTCCCTACTAGTCCTTTTACAGTGATGTATTTACGTGTAGTAGCATAATGAAACATGTGTCACATATTTTGTACTACAATATTTAATGATTGTACGAAAAACTACACTGTGAAACTATCAGTATCTTGTGTGTGGGTGATCTAAATGAATGTTCCTATGGTATTTCATGATAAATGAGTTATTTGAACCAATGATTCTGCAAGTGCAATGTTTTTTTAAAGATATGAATGCACAATGCAATGTATTGAACATTGGACAGCCTGTGTTACAAGTGATGACCGTTTTGATTTTTTTTTTAAAATGACCACAAGGTTCAGAAATTAGTGTCAAAGTGATTGTAAAAAAACTGTAAGAATGAATACTGTGTAATTATAGATGTATTCTTATAACTCGTGACCCACTTTTCCTGACCCATAGTTTAAGAAACCCTGCATTAGAGTGTTATTGGATTATTGCATGAATATGGTCTCCGGCTCGCTTGGCAGGTTCGCCTTGGTTTTAACATTCCACAGACAGGGCCTATTGATATGCCTGGATACCAGGACCTTAATTGAGGTTAAGCACCTTGGTCAAGGGGTATTGGCGCGTCACCCCACTGAGTTATGGGGTTTTGAGTTTTTTTTGGAAAGCCCCTGTGGCCTTGTTAACTAGGGGCTGAAACAATAACATTCTCTCATCAGAGGTTGAGAGGGGCACTCAGCTAAAGGCTGAGTCATGGCCTCTGATCAAGAGTGTGTGTGTGTGTGTGTGTGTGTGTGTGTGTGTGTGTGTGTGTGTGTGTGTGTGTGTGTGTGTGTGTGTGTGTCCAACCCAGTCCAGTGTGCATGTTGGGGGGTGTCCATGTGATTTAGAGAACAAAGAAAACATCAGCATTGTGGCCATAAGCCTGCCTGCAGTATATGATCATACCTCCTGAGCTTTCCACTATTACCGCCCATGTGATCACCTCAAAGCCAGTTCCCATCTTTTCTTTCATTGTTCCCCTCTAATCAGAGCGCAAGGGAGGACAATGAATGCGTAGATCTTTTGGAGGCATAGGGTTCCCCTTGGGGACAATGTCAGGAACTGACTTGGACACCAGGTAGTTGCAATTCATTCTTAGCTAGAACAGAAAATCAGCAGGCTCTGGACCGCGTAAGGTAAGAGTTGAATACCCCTGTGTGTAGTATATGACTTTTCTTGGAAAGAGAATGGAGGGTTAGGGGTAGGATGTCATGAGTCACACCTGGGTCTGACATTAAATGTCTTCACTCTCAGTTCCCCCTCCAGACAGAAAAACATGAACAAGATCTTGTTGTTGTGGCCAGGAAGTGGAGGTGAAGGGGGGGTCATGGAGGGGTGGTGGGAGAGTACGAGGAATGGGGCTTTGTCTGTTATTCCAAGCTGAGTTGGAAAACTCGGGTCTTGTTAGAAGATACCTTGGTGAGTGTGTCCTACTAGTATACAATAACAGGTCCTCTGGCCCGATGTACAAATAAAAACAAGGCAGGAGTGAAAGTGGAGCCGGCTTCTTGGCCAGGTCGCAGTTGCAAATGAGAACCTGTTCTCAACTAGCCTACCTGGTTAAATAAAGGTGAAATAAAAAATAAATAAAAAATTCAGAGCTGGAGCTGGGCCAGAAGCCTGGTCTCGTAGAGTAGATGTAACATAGTAAATGTAAATCCGGTACACTCAAATCAGTATGATAGGGTACGTTTGGTATGGTTACATAAGACAGACGGTTACTTAAGTCAAAAGCTAAAGTAAGGTGGTTGGTGGAGGTGAATGGGTTATCCTTTAATGAAAACGTCTAGGTTGAGAGTTTGAATCTCATCACAGACAACTTTAGCTAATTAGAAACTTTAACTACTTACTACTTTTTTCAGCTACTTTGCAATTACTTTTATCTAACCCTTTCCCTAACCCTAACCCTCACCTTAACCTAAACCTAACTTTAACCCTAAGATACATATTTTATCTAAAGCAATAAAACACAACCTCATATGACCCTCAAGGCAGTCAAACCGTAACAGTACCGTTACCAATGAATTCAGTAGGAAGGGTAGAAGTAGAAAATAGCTCCAGCATTTGACTCAACATTGTCCCCAAGGGGAACCCTATGCCTCCAAAAGATCTACGCATTCATTGTCCTCCCTTGCACTCTGGTTGCTCTTCCAAACCGAGACCAGTTTTTTAGCTGAAGGGCTCAGCTTCCATCGCTTTCAGTTATTACTTTACAGTTCAGCCAGAAACGCTCAAAGAGAGCGTTTCAAGAGGCATCTTGCCGACTGCTGGCCAGGGTCCCACTACACGAGGCAAACATGGAGCATGTCACTACAAAAGCCAAAGAGCTGCATCAGCAGTGTGGGTTTAAGAGAAGAAAGAAATCCACTGGAAAGTCACTAACCAAACATCTGTGGTTGGCTCTCGATCCTGGCTCAGAAAACTTAAATAGGACCACAAATAAAACACACATGCCGTAAGACAAAATTATGTCACCGCATAGTAGCACTGTGAAGAAGGGGGGGGGGGGGGATGCGAAAATGCTGCTTTGGCACAACCATACAGTCATTCGATTTCATGTGTAATGTACATGTATCGTGTATGGTAATTGGCCTCAGCATCCCTGGAAGTAGGGGTGCTGAGGGTGCTGCAACACCTTTTTCTTCCAGAACATTTGTGAACTATGCCTTTAATACTCCTGTATGAGCAGTGAAAAATACTCATTAGCACGCTGCCCCACAGTCGACATCACTCCCAACCCAAACCATGTTCCCGCAGCCATGGTTGTGGTTACAGCCCGTAATCATGACTATATTACATTTCATTAAATGCATTAAACCAGTACCAATCTAGTGTTCTTTCTTACAATTACTAAAGCTAAGGTTGAACGTTTTGAACACCATGCACTCTACAAGGGCAGGAAAAACATTGATTTTGTTTCACATAGATTAGGTATACATTATACATTACTTACCACCTTTTGTCCCCCAAGCTGTCTCCCTATGGACAATCAATTGGTAAAATAGACAAAGGAATGGAGAATGGTATATAATCTAAATATAATCTAAATATCAGGTTTCCCTCTCTATCAGGTTTCCCCTGTTGCGGTAAGTAACCTAGCATGTAATCAGTAACCACCTACCTTAATGAGGAGGAACTAAACTAGAGCCACACGCTATGCCAGAGACAGCAGAGAGATTGGGATCTACTTATCGTTCATCTCACACTGGGCTGAACTGGAGCCAAAACGGTCACTGAGGGGCTAGGTAATGACTCAGCCATTTGACGTCCCAGTTTTAC
This sequence comes from Oncorhynchus nerka, assembly GCF_034236695.1. Taxonomy (NCBI): domain Eukaryota; kingdom Metazoa; phylum Chordata; class Actinopteri; order Salmoniformes; family Salmonidae; genus Oncorhynchus; species Oncorhynchus nerka. The sequence goes on along the minus strand of NC_088400.1, from coordinate 52,232,511 downwards.
AAGGCCCAAGGTATGAATAAGACATCTTAGAGACAGGGCTGTCAGACTCCGATACTACACGCTATACAATAAACCTCACTCCTCAAGTTCAAGGGCCTCCTTTGGCCAGACAGTGACAAAAAAATCCTATGCTGCTGATGTGTTGTATCTGGAGAATGTCAAGCCCCAAGATAAGGCTAGATAAGATAGGGGGTCATAAGCTGGGGGATCAAATAAGGTCTATGGTGGTCCAACCCAACTCTCCCTCGACTGACATTTGTTTTTCCAGCAAAAAAGCCACAGCCTTACCCTGCCTCACTGAAAATATGTGGTCTCTCAGTGTGTATGTGTGTGTATCCATCAGCGGTTGGAACCAAAGTTATTTTCCAATGTGGGGAGAGAGCGAGATAGGGTTGAAGAAGAGGTTTGAAGTGCTGTGCATCTTGTTATGACATGCATTATTTGAATTAGTTCTACAACATTATACCTAAGAGCAGCGGCTTCTATGGAGGAACATTGAATGTCCTTTGAGCTAGCTAGCTAACAACCCTGTGTGTGCAAAGCGACACCAGAATTAAAAACACATCCTAGCTTTTTGTAGTTGATAAATCCAACGTGAAACAAAATAACTCTAATAGTATCCTTACCTAGCATTGAAAAAGTTAATCCATTCTTCGACAGCTAATAAAAAATCTCTCTCCCCATCTTCTGATTAAAGTTTGTAACTTCAGTACAGTAGCCAATGCTTTGGAAGGGGGAGGGACTGCTTGCAGCAGGCAGACATTGGAGTATGTTTCTGTATGACAGTGAGGGCTTATTAACCGCATTTAAAATAATGATTCTGTTCCCAAACTGTATCGATCACTTTTGTTCCAGGTTCTGTTTCTGTTCCTTGAAAAATGTATTATTTTCTGTTTTTCAGTATTTTTCCCGATCTTAATTTGATCACCCTGTTGCAGGAGAATGTGACTGCAAAGCAGGAAATGTAAAACTTGTAGTACATTTGATGTTTAAAAGGGCTTCTGAAGTCTGTAATTTCCACTTTGAAATGTCAGACTTAATTGTCCCCTATGAAAGATGTATCAAGCCCGCCAAAAATCTATGTGATTTATAATCCACATAAAAATTCACATTTCCTGTAGCTGAAGGATTATTTTCCTTTTGTAGCAAACTGGCTCAAATACAGATCCCATATCTGTAGGTGAAGTCGTTAATATGAAAACCTTGCATCTTGCAACTATGATATTATAACTCACTGACTTTCCTGTAATGTCAGAAGACAAGATTGTATCTGAAATTCTGCTGAATGTCACACACTCTCTGTAATTATAATCTCAGTGTATTTGTGTTTTTAGGGGGCTAATAGCTACTGTTTAGCTCCATGTATTTCTTTATTTTTTGTATTTTCATTTAGCAGACACACTTATCCAGAGCAACTTACAGTAATGAGTGCATATATTTGTAGACATTTTAATTCTGGTCCCCTGTGGGAATCTAACCCACAACCTTGTCATTGCAAGCGCCATGCACTACCAACTGAGCTACACGGTGTAGGGTGCCGGTTTAATAAAGTGCCTGTCACACCTTTTCCACTGTTACTGAAGGTGTGGTTGTCAATTACTTTGGGGAGTTCATTTTGCTTCGTCAGGTGCCCCGGGGGGTGGGATTTGCATATTTTAGACCATTCCATTGGCCTAAAAGTGAAATCTCCACCCACTCTGGGCATTGTGTGATGCAAAATTAAGTCACCCAATGGGGGGATTCGATTAAGCTGGCCCAGGTGCCCGGAGTTTGTACCGGGTGAACAATGATTGCGTTGCCATTTTTTTATATTGAACCTTTATTTAACTAGGCAAGTCAGTTCTTACTTACAATGACGGCCTACTCCGGCCAAACCTGGACGACGCTGGGCCAATTGTTAGCCACCCTATGAGACTCCCAATCACGGCTGGATGTGATGCAGCCTGGATCAATGGTGAAGTCTGCTAAAAATAAATAAAAAGTATATCAAACTTGGAGTAATGACTTAGGATACAGGGTTTTTACATGTGAAAGTGTTGTTTGCTAGTAATAAAAAACACAAGTGCTTTATTTGCCTTCCCAACTAGTTAAAAATGTTTGAGCATAGCCTTGAGCATAGCCTATGGAAAAGAAATGTGTGCTTCTGAACAATGCATCATGCTGCCTTTTTGACAATATGTAGAGCAGGTTACAGCGGGCCATATCCCAGCGAAACCAGTTCAGTAAAGCTTATCAACAGTTTTTAATAGAGTCCATCATCAAGTTTTTTACATTTTTGTTGTGACTTTTACCCCTTTTTCTCCCCAATACAGTCTTGTCTCATCACTGCAACTCCTGTATGGACTCAGGAGAGGCAAAGGTTGAGAGCCATGCATCCTCCAAAACACAACTCAACCAAGCCATACTGCCCAATCGAATGCCCACGTAACCCAGAAGGAAACACTGTACATCTGGTGACCATGTCAGCATACATGCCACAGGAGTCACTAGAACACAATGGGACAAGAACTTCCCTGCCTGCCAAGCTCTCCCCAAACCGACGACAGTGGGCCAATTGTGCTCCACCCCAGTCGCGGCAGGCTGCAACAGAGCCTGGACTTGAACCAGGATCTCTAGTGGCACAGCTGGCAACTGTGCTGCAGTGCCTTAGACCACTGCGCCACTCAGGAGGCCCATCATCAAGTTAAAGTTTATTTGCCATGTGTGATTTACTCCTTTCAGCTCCCAGCACACTGTATAAAAAAATAAGTTGAGTCAACTATGATTATTGTTATATTTTTTTTATTCAACTAACGCAATGACTGGAAGTCTACAGGAACAACTAACATGCTAGCTGTTTCTGCAGACTTCCAGTCATTGTGCTAACGCAAGTGCTAGTGCCAACTTCCTTCAAACTGTAAGCAGACATAAAAGCGGTATCCATGAGTTCATCTGACTATGGGTAAGTAGAAAAAAAGTCTCAGTTTCCAAAATGTCGCACTATCCCTTTGTTAGATGTTTTAACAACTATGGAAATTATTTTGGTTCATAAGATGGCTGCTATAGATTTTTATTTTGCTTGAGACAAATAATGTCAATGTTGTACTTAGAGTCCCATCAGACTCCTTTCCAGTTTCAGTCATGGTCCAATTAATGGACCAGACATCCGTAACTCAGCTATTTGTGTTGCAAAGGCAAACAATATTTAATTTCACGTAATAATTTTTCAAATTCAATTGACACTGAACAGAAATCATTGGGTTGATGGAGTATTCGATGTCAGCGCAACAATTTCCCAACTTTAGGTCTAGCCATCTTGGATGTCTAAGTTCACTGCATTTTTATGGTGTGGAGCAAAGGGCTTCATGTGTAATAAATAAATATATTGGAAGTTTTACTCACCAGAGCACTGATAATACAAACAGCATACAAACAGCAAGAAATACACAATATACAACCACTAGAAAGTAAATGGTAAAGCTGATATACATTTTGTAGTAGTACAGTTAAACAGGCCTATGTGCAATCAGCCATTCAGCCCGCTTTACTACCTGTGGGAAACTCTCTGGGGCCGTACTTGCAAACATCAGAAAAAGTATGAGTCTATTGACGCACCCGTGCATCAATCTAAGCAACATAATAAAGCAATAATAAATGATGGACTGTTGTTTCTCTTTGCTTATTTGAGCTGTTCTTGCCATAATATGGACTTGGTCTTTTACCAAAATAGGGCTAACTTCTGTGAACCATCCCTACCTTGTCACAACACAATTGATTGGCTCAAAGAAGGAGTGAAATTCCACAAAGAAACTTTTACCAAGGCACACCTGTTAATTGAAGTGCATTCCAGGGGACTACTTCATGAAGCTGGTTGAGTGAATGCCAAGAGTGTGCAAAGCTGTCATCAAGACAAAGGGTGGCTACTTTGAAGAATCTCAAATGTAAAGTCGATTTTGATTTGTTTAACACTTTTTGGGTTACTACACTATTCCATATGTGTTATTTCATAGTTTTGATGTCTTCACTAATATTCTACAATGTAGAAAATTGTAAAACAAATTAAGAAAAACCCTTGAATGAGTAGGTGTTTCCAAAACTTTTGACTGGTACTGTATATATTTTTTGATATGTAAAGGTGTTCTAAAATGCTAAATCAAATAGCTAAATGATCCATGGTATGACCATCTTAAAACAATGTCATTCAGTATGTTAGCTTAGTAGAACCCTCCCCCCAACGGCTTAGACTTTTAAAGGTTAAACAAGGTGAAGTTTAAGCATCAGCCAATTGAAATATATCACGTGACACTACGCTGACTAACGCTACATTGTAGCTGGTCCAATCAGATAACCTGGCACACGTTAGCCCTATGTTATCATCACCAGGTGACAGTGATTATTTCCTGTAACAACTTCCTCATCAGCCTATCAAAAATCTTAAACTTGTACAGGTGGTAGAACAATGCTTCATGAGAGCGTCCTTAACATAAGTCAGGAATTGCAGCCAATACCTTGTAAATTATACTGAAAAAAATATAAACCCAACAAGCAACAAGTTAAAAGATTTTACTGAGTTACAGTTCATATAAGGAAATAAGTCAATTTAACCAAATTCATTAGGCCCTAATCTATGGATTTCACATGACTGGGAATACAGATATGCATCTGTTGGTCAAAGGCACCTTAAAAAAAGGTCAAGGCTTAGATAAGAAAACAGTGTGACAAATCTCCTTTGCATAGAGTTGATCAGGCTGTTGATTGTGGCCTGTGAAATGTTGTCCCACTCCTCTTCAATGGCTGTGCGAAGTTACTGGAAATTGACAGGAACTGGAACACGCTGTAGTACACATCGATGGCGGCTCCTGAATGGCACGACAATGGGATCCGGTCACGGTATCTCTGTGCATTCAAATTACCATTGATAAAATGCAATAGTGTTCATTGTCCATAGCTTATTCCTGCCCACACCATAACCCCACCTCCACCATGGGGCACTCTGTTCACAACGTTGACATCAGCAAACTGCCCGCCCACAAATCGCCATACACGCTGTCTGCATGAAGAGCACACTTCTGCAGGTTCTCCAGTGGCCATCGAAGGTGAGCATTTGCACACTGAATTTGGTTATGACGCCGAACTGCAGTCAGAGCCTGGTGAGAACGACGAGAATGACTATGAGCTTCCTTGACAGTTTGTGCAGAAATTGTTTGGTTGTGCAAACCCACAATTTTGTCAGCTGCCCGGGTGGCTGGTCTCAGATGATCCCACAGGTGAAGAAGCCGGGTGTGTAGGTCCTGGGCTTGGGTAGTTACATGTGGTCTGTGGTTGTGAGGCCGGTTGAACACACTGTCAAATTCTCTAAAACAATGTGGTAGAGAAATTAACATTAAATTATCTGGCAACAGCTCAGGTGGACATTCCTGCAGTCAGCATCCATTTTTGGTTATGAAACATTTCTGCGATCTTTTATTTCAGATCTTGAAACATGGGAATAACACTTTACATGTTTTGTTTTGTTGTTGTTCAGTATACGTTTACACTAGTTGGATTTGTGCTTCTGTAACTTCCTCACAAATCATTAAGGATTATCCATAGTCATGGTAGTGTCGACCTTAATTGTATAAGGGTTTTGAAACATTATATTCTTATTTACAATAACATTTGTAACTGGGCACAAAATCATCTGAAACACAACCAAAACAAACAGCAAATCCATCCAATAGATTTGTAGTCACAAGCATGATGTTGTCATTGCGTGCTATGAATATGGGACAATTTAAAAAAACTTTTTACTACTTACTACTTTAATACAGATACAAAATAATATAAAAATTCTTCACTGTCCCAATTACTGAGGGCACTGTACTTCCAGTTATTTTTTAAACTGGTACTGGGCTACCTTCAAATGAGTTTGGTGAGGCTTGTGGGCGGCCTAGAGCAAAACAAGTCACATTTCCATAGAGTTTTCATATTAGTGGGTAGCCCACACTGTTTGGATGCTACAGACAGAAGTTGGCAGATCGGCGGTACCGACTTCAGACAAGTCCCATGACGGTTGTGGGGGTCGTAGAGCAAAACACAGAACACCATTGTGTTAATGTTATCTATTATGTCATGTTTTATGTTTGGTGTAGACCCCAAGAAGAGTGGCTGCTGCTTAAATAGAATACTAAATACTAGGGGTCATGGTCTTAATAATACTACAGTATCGTAGTAATAGTGATTTTACAGTATCATAGTAAAATACTTCTAACACACAGTGTTGGGTATTAGTCCGTAGCACACACCTGTCTGATAAGAACCTTCCGGAGGAAATGGAGGTGACTTATGGCTCAGGTATTTTGGGAGGGAAGGACAATAAAAGTTACACCTAAAAAGTTATTCATACTTTCATGATAAGTCATTGGTAGGTAACTAACCAGTTGCTTGTTTATGTTGTCAAAAGGTATGAAGCATGATGAATGTGCGGATTGATGGGACAACATGAGAGTAAGTTGTTTGAGAGTAAGTTGTTTAAACCACCTAAAACCAATTTAGGCATACATGGGATTAACAGCTAGAGAAGGCTCTCACCACGAGTGGGTGTGATGAAATGCTATAACATCCTCAAACATGTTTATGAACATTTATAGTTCCAAAATTAAAATACTTTTTTCTTTTGTGTGCCAACACTAAAGGTACCTATGCCGCCTAGGGAAAAACTGTCAGGAAAATAGGGCTGTTGTGAATATAGGTAATTCTGTTGGAACTTACAGTACAACTCCTCTGACTATCATTATGATAGTCGCCTATATCACACTCGCCTATATTCACAACAGCCATTGATTATTTTACAATTGCATGAAAGAAATCGTACGGAGATTAAACTATTTTTCTGACAGTTTTTCCCAGGGAGGCATAGGGCCAGTATCAATCCACACCCAGGAACACCACATTATTGAACACACACACAGCCTAACCCACACAGATTCTGACACAACATTAGGACATTAACACACGCAGTCAGATAATAACCCATGGATTTTACGGGAGAAACGCTGCATTTTAGCACTCACTCCTTCATGGCTCTATACTAATTTACAGGTATGTTCTCTTACCTGAAGCATATGCAGATTTTAATCCAGGCTAGGTCTGTGAGACTACACACTCCTTATACACTTTGCACACACTCCGGCCATGCGATCTGAGTATGTGCAATTGTGTGTGTGAGAGCGTGTGTGTGTCTCTTTGTGAGTGTGTGTGTGTACTTCAGCAGATGTCAGGGGATACCCCGGCTTTGTCTATCCTCCTCAGTCTGTCTGATGTGGCTACACCGCAGTACAGGAATGGACAGCGTGGGGGCCCTGCAGAGTTCATTCTGGATGGAGTAAATCATGCAGCTGCAAGCACCAAATGGCTTCCAACTGCTAACTTCCTCTGCCGAGAGCATTACAGTAGACCTAGTCTGCGTCCCAAATAGCACCATATTCCCTACAGTGTACTACTTTTGACCTGCCCTATGGACCCTGGTCAAAAGTAATTCACTACATAGAGAATCCGATTACATGTGGGACGCAACCAGTCTCTCCAGGGAAGGACATCTGGTGTGACATTGAGGACTCTGATGTCAAAACATCTGCACTTGTGGTGTTATACTTCATATAAGGCAGTGCAATTCACCCCTGGTGCTGGAAAGCCACAGGACTTATCTACAGCCTGTAGTTTCACTGGTTGGGTCAAAACATCTGGATTTGAGGTGTTTTACTTTTAATATTTATTTTGAAGCACTGGTCTTCTCTGTTGGTATTGGAGAGCTGCAGTGTGTGCAGGTTATTGTTTCCAGTCTAGTAACCTTAATAAAGAGCCTAGTGCCATAACATCTGAACACGGTTACACCTAACATTTTTAGAAGCATTGGACCAGAACCTTGATACTGTTTGACATCTAAGTTTGAACATTAGTCATGAAGATTAGGCTATTTTGTATTAACAAAAGTATCAGTATGCATGTTTTTGTGAGAAGGACAGGGTCAAAAGGCATTTCATTTGTTGCATAAAAATATGCAAAATAACCAACCTGAGTATTCAAATCAGATGTCTTGGTGCTGGGCTGGAGCAAAAGCCTGCACATACTGCATTTTGACAGCACAAGAAGTGATGAGTCTTACTTTAGAGTGGCTTAAAAGCCAGATAACAAACGTATCTGCATAGTGGCTATAGCACTTGCAACTACTCAGTACAAGCTTTGTCACAGAAGTAAACAAAAGTTGATGCCGTGATGGATCAATGTCCCACAGTAACAGCTGAAGTCGTTATCAGTTTCCCCCTACACACTGATGCACAACTGCTGTGAGAGTTTTTCTGCACAAAAATCATTCCGTAGGCATTGTGGAGACACCGCACAATGGTTGTCTAAATATATTTGTGCAAAATAACTCTCTGTTGTATCACACAAATATTGGTTGTATCAATTGGTCCTCTGTAGCTCAGTTGGTAGAGCATGGTGCTTGCAATGGCAAGATTGTGGATTCCATTTCCTGCTGGGCCCACCCATACAAAAATGTAAGCACGCATGACTGTAAGTCGCTTTAGAAGTGTCTGCTAAGTGACATATATAGTCAGGTCCAAAATGATTGGTATCCTTGATAAAGATGAGCAAAATGGCTGTATAAAATAAATACAATTACTGAGATATATTGCATGCTCAAAAAAAAAGACAAATAATACCAATACTCAGATAATATTTTTTTTATTAAAGGTCATCCTTTTTCCCCCAAGTAAAAGGTTCCTTTAAATGGCCAAAACATCACCCATAATATTTTTACGCTATTAAAATGCTGAGAAGTGAAGAAATTGTTCTCTCATCTCTAACTATCAGGAAGCCTGAAAGAACAGGGTGAGTGGGTGGGGAGCTTCATGAGCTCGCCTTGACTGACAGCACTTTTAAAACGCTTGCGGTCGTTGCCAGGCAACAAGGTAAACAAATAGAAATCTAATAAAATCAAATTTTATTGGTCGCATACACATGTTTAGCAGATGTTATTGTGGGTGTAGTCAAATGCAATGGGCTACATGTCATTGATGACAAGGTAAACAATGGACCACATGTGATGCCTAGACCCATTTTCCCTGCAAAAAACTCTCATGGTCAACAGAGCTGATCATGGACTGTTGCATATCAGACAAACAGCAGAGATACACAATTGCATTTCTACTGTTTTAAAAAAATAATTACATAGTACAGTTAGTTCACTGAAACACTTCTTCACAATAATTAGTAAAGCTTGAGTCACCTTAGAAGCTTACACGGAACCCAAACCGGCTGCGCGCGTGCGCCATCGTGCACTATCATGCATACATTTATTTTGTCCCCCTACACCAAACACGATCACGACATGCAGGTTAAAATAGCAAAACAAACTCTGAACCAATGATATTAATTTGGGGACAGTTCGAAAAGCATTAAACATGTTTGGCAATTTAGCTAGTTAGCTTGCACTTGCTAGCTAATTTGTCCTATTTAGCTAGCTTGCTGTTGCTAGCTTATTTGTCCTGGGATATAAACATTGAGTTGTTATTTTACCTGAACTCTACTCCGACAAGTTATTCCACACATAAAATGGTAAACCGAATCATTTCTAGTCATCTCTCCTCCTTCCAGGCTTTTTCATCGTTGAATTTATATGGTGATCGCATCTAAACTTTCATAGTATTCCCACGAGTACCGGCAAAACAGTTAATCTTTCCAATGAGGAGATGGCATGTGGGTACCTGCTTCTATAATCCAATGAGGGGATGGGAGAGGCAGGACTTTCAGCGCGATCTGCGTCAGAAATAGAAAGAAGTTCTATTTTAGCCCTTGGCATAGCAAACACTCATTGGCGTGCATGAGCAGTGTGGGTGCAATAATTGAATAACATGGATATCTAAATTTATTTTGCAAAGCTTGTGCACGCGACTTGTCTGGTCTGGTCAGCATGTTAGACATAAGGAAATGTACATTAAAACAGCATACAATAAGTGTACTGGACAATTTATTGGTGCCTCTGCATTTGCATTATAAATTACAATATGTTCCGAATTGTAGGTGTTGATCAGACATTTATTTTATAATTCACAATAGACCAGCATAGACTAAATGTTGATCAACAGAAACACTCAGGAGAAATGAAGGTGAGAAAAAGTGGTGAGACATCATTTGACATAAAAACAAAATTAAAGCCATACGCTTAATACATGCACCTGGCTGCCCTACTTTTTTTTATTTCACCTTTATTTAACCAGGTAGGCTAGTTGAGAACAAGTTCTCATTTGCAACTGCGACCTGGCCAAGATAAAGCATAGCAGTGTGAACAGACAACACAGAGTTACACATGGAGTAAGCAATTAACAAGTCAATAACACAGTAGAAATAAAATGGGCAGTCTATATACAATGTGTGCAAAAGGCATGAGGAGGTAGGCGAATAATACAATTTTGCAGATTAACACTGGGGTGATAAAAGATCAGATGGTCATGTACAGGTAGAGATATTGGTGTGCAAAAGAGCAGAAAAGTAAATAAATAAATAAATAAAATAAAAAAAAACAGTATAAAAACAGTATGGGGATGAGGTAGGTGAAAATGGGTGGGCTATTTACCAATAGACTATGTACAGCTGCAGCGATCGGTTAGCTGCTCGGATAGCTGATGTTTGAAGTTGGTGAGGGAGATAAAAGTCTCCAACTACAGTGTGCAGCACCCATTGATTTGTACAATTTGTAACACTCATCTCCAGTCTGAATGCTTGAATAATATATATATATATATATATATATATATATATACAAAGTAACCAAATGTGTTATCATATCAAGTAAAAGCTAATTAACTAGACTTTAGGAAATGCAACCAACTACAGAGATTGATGGGGAGGGAGGGAGACTCATGAACCCTGCTTCAATCAAGCAGGCTTCAGTCACCCACTTTGCTTCAGTCACTCCAAGATTGAAGCGAGAGTCAAATCCAGCTGTGGCCTCCTCCTTGTCAAGCCTCTCACACTAGACAGACAGTGCTGGATCAAGGGTGACCTCGTTGAACAGGAGATCCAGGAGCCTGTTTACATAGCCTGTCATGTTTTTAAAAAGGGAATTGTTTGTTAAATGGGTAGTGTATTTAATTTCCATTTATTTACTGTTCTGAGTTATGATGCTATTAATTCGTTGATGTTGTGATCTACTCATTCTATAATGTGTTTTCTGGTGTTTTTGAGGTACTCAATTTGCAATATCTGGTCTTGCACTTTTTTGTGAAACTTTCAATGTTTGTATTTGGAAATGTTTGTGTGCCTGAACTGCTCAATTGATGCAGATTGTAAATGAATAACTATGACTTACAGTATGTTGGATCTGTCTTCACAGGCTTTACAGCATATCCCCCCTTCTTTGCCTTGGGAAAGCTGATTTTGTACCACAGCATTACTGCTGTAGTGGTTGCCTGGGAAGCTGAGCAGACAGAGTAGATGTATAATTTTCTAAAATGTCTATCATTACTGCTTGATGATAGCGGAAAGACAAAAAGGAGATGGAAAGTGAATTATTAATATCCCTAGTCATGATTACCTAAATCAGCTGTAAGATAACGATCCACACAATGGAATGGGAAAATATGATTTTAAAGGTGTAAATTACAAATACTATACACACCGTAACTCTTTTTGTGGACAACATTCCATGGTGTCAGCTGTGTGCTGGCAGTTCTCAGACTCAACATAGGGGGCTTAGGGATGGAAGAACGAATACCATATAGTGATTACCAGGTGTGTTACAGAAAATACACCGTTCACAAGTCAAAGCAGCCACAGCCACAGTTGCATTATCCAACGTTAACCCCCCCAATCCCCTCAAAACGTTGGTAACCGTGTCAGACTCATCAAACTCTGATACTTACATTATGGTCAGCACTTGCAAAATCCACTGCCAATGATGGTGCAGCATGTCTTCAGGATTAGCTTCTTATCAAGACCCATTGAATGTTCTCCCCAACTGTTAAAGCAACTTTGCTTGAAATGTGTGACATGATCGTCATTATCGGTGCAGCCTCTCCTTCCGAAATGAAAAGCTAGCTAACAGTCACACCACAGATAAAAGGTTACCAGTTTCTTTGGTCATACGTTCTCCTTGAGCTAGCTACTAACTAATATGGCCCCTATGTGGAATGGTGAGTCTCTCAAGAACACATACAGTTCATGTCTGTTGTTTTGCTTTACACACACAAGCCTAACAAGACTTGTCTGAAGGTCCCCCGGTACCAGTCAAAAATAAACAATTGAAGTATATTTGGAGATTGTTTAGTTCCAAAAATAAGGGGTCAAATACACTGAACAAAAATATAAACGCAACTCGCAACAATTTCAAAGATTTCAAATCAAATCAAATTTTATTTGTCACATACACATAGTTAGCAGATGTTAATGCGAGTGTAGCGAAATGCTTGTGCTTTTAGTTCCGAACATGCAGTAATATCTAACAAGTAATCTAACCTAACAATTTCACAACAACTACCTTATGCACACAAGTGTAAAGGAATGAATAAGAATATGTACATAAAAATACGTGAACGAGTGATGGCCGAATTTTACTGTGTTAAAGTTCATAAGGAAATCAGTCAAATTAGATACATTTATTAGGCCCTAATCTATGGATTTTACATGACTGGGAATACATATATGCATCTGTTGGTCACAGATATCTAACTAGAGAGTTTTTTATCTGTATTTTCGTAGCTGTCTACATACAACCACAGACCGATGCTGGCACTAAAACCGCACTCAATGAGCTGTACACTGCCATAAGAAAACAGGACAACGCTCATCCAAAAGCGGCGCTCCTAGTGGCCGGGGACTTTAATGTAGGGAAACTTAAATCAGTTTTTACCTAATTCTATCAGCATGTTAAATGTGCAACCAGAGGGAAAAAAAACTACAGACCACCTTTACTCCACAAACAGAGATGCAAACAAAGCTCTCCCTTGTCCTCCATTCTATCCTCCTGATTCCTGTTTACAAGCAAAAATTAAAGCAAGAAGTACCAGTGTAAAAAATGGTTTGATGAAGCAGATGCTAAACTACAGGACTGTTTTGCTAGCACCGACTAGAATATGTTTGGCGATTCTTCCAATGGCATTGAGGAGTACACCAGTCACTGGCTTCATCAATAAGTGCATCGATAACGTTGTCCCCACAGTGACTGTACGTACATGCCCCAACCAGAAGCCATGGATTACAGGCAACATTCGCACTGAGCTAAAGGCTAGAGTGCTGCTTTCAAGGAGCGGGACTCTAACCCGGATGCTTGTAAGAAATCCCGCTATACCCTCCCAAGAACCATCAAACAGGCAAAGCGTCAATACAGAACTAAGATCGAATCATACTACACTGGCTCTGAGGCTCATCGGATGTGGCAGGGCTTGCAAACTCTTACAGACTACAAAGGGAAGCACAGCCGAGAGCTGCCCAGTTACAAGTCCTTCCAGACAAGCTAAATAACTTCTAGGCTCGCTTCGAGGCAAAGAACACTGAAACATGCATGAGAGCATCAGCTGTCCCAGACGACTGTGTGATCACGCTCTCCGCAGCCGATGTGAGTAAGACCTCACTTGAAACTAGCAATCCCGGATCCGGGATCGTAATTATAGCCTCAAGCTCATTACCATAACGCAACGTTAACTATTCATGAAAATCGCAAATTAAATGAAATAAATATGCTGGCTCTCAAGCTTAGCCTTTTGTTAACAACACTGTCATTCAAAATATGCTTTTCAACCATAGCAAAACAAGCATTTGTGTAAGAGTATTGATAGCTAGCATAGCATTAAGCCTAGCATTCTGCAGGCAACATTTTCACAAAAACAAGAAAAGCATTCAAATAAAATCATTTACCTTTGAAGAACTTCGGATGTTTTCAATGAGGAGACTCTCAGTTAGATAGCAAATGTTCAGTTTTTCCAAAAAGATTCTTTGTGTAGGAGAAATCGCTCCGTTTTGTTCATCACGTTTGGCTACCAAAAAAAAACGAAAATTCAGCCATCAAAACGCTGAACTTTTTTCCAAATTAACTCCATAATATTGACAGAAACATGGCAAACATTGTTTAGAATCAATCCTCAAGGTGTTTTTCACATATCTATTCGATGATGTATCCTTCGTGGAAGTTTGGTTTCTCCTCTGAATCACATGGAAGAATACTTGCAGCTGGAGATTTACGCACCAATTTCGACGGAGGACACCAGGCGGACACCTGGTAAATGTAGACTCTTATGGTCAATCTTCCAATGATATGCCTACAAATACGTCACAATGCTGCAGACACCTTGGGGAAATGGCAGAAAGTGTAGGCTCGTTCCGGGCGCATTCACAGCCATATAAGGAGACATTGGAAAACAGCGCCTCAAAAATTTGGCTCACTTCCTGTTTGAAGTTTCATCTTGGTTTCACCTGTAGCATCAGTTCTGTGGCACTCACAGATAATATCTTTGCAGTTCTGGAAACGTCAGAGTGTTTTCTTTCCAAAGCTGTCAATTATATGCATAGTCGAGCATCTTTTCATGACAAAATATCTTGTTTAAAACGGGAAAGTTTTTTCAGCCAAAAATGAAATACTGCCCCTAGAGTCTCAAGAGGGTTTACCAGGACGTGTACTCTGAGCATGCGCTGACCAAATGGCAAGTGTCTTCACTGACATTTTCAACTTCTCCCTGTCTGAGTCTGTAATACCAACATGTTTCAAGCAGACCACCATAGTCCCTGTGCCCAAAAACACTATGGTAACCTGCCTAAATGACTACCGACCCATAGCACTCACATCTGTAGCTATGAAATGCTTTGAAAGACCCACTCCAATTTGCATACCGCACCAACAGATCCACAGATGATACAATCTCTAATGCACTCCACACTGCCCTTTCACACCCGGACAAAAGGAACACCTATGTGAGAATGCATTCATTGAGTACAGCTCAGCGTTCAACACCATTAGTGCCCTCAAAGCTCATCACTAAGCTAAGGACCCTAGGACTAAACACCTCCCTCTGCAAATGGATCCTGGACTTCCTGACGGGCCAACCCCATGTGGCAAGGGAAGGCAACAACATATTCGCCACGCTGATCCTCGGGGGTACGTGCTCAGTCCCCTCCTGTACTCCCTGTTCACTCATGACTGCACAGCCAGGCACGACTCCAACATCATCATTAAGTTTGCTGATGAAACAACAGTGGTAGGCCTGATCACCGACAACGATGAGACAGCCTATAGGGAGGCGGTCAGAGACCTGGCTGTGTGGTGCAAGGACAACAGCCTCTCCCTCAGTGTGATAAAAACAAAGTAGATGATTGTGGACTACAGGAAAAGGAGGACCGAGCACACCCCCATTCTTGGCTGTAGTGGAGCAAGTTCCTTGGTGTCCACACCACCAACAAACTAACATGGACCAAGTACACCAAGAAAGAGGGCACGACCAAACCTATTCCCCCTCAGGAGACTGAACAGATTTGGCATGGGTCCTCAGATCCTCAAAAGGTTTTACAGCTGCACCATCGAGAGCATCTTGACGGGTTGCATCACTGCCTGGTATGGCAACTGCTCGGCCTCCAACCACAAGGCATTACAGAGGGTTGTGCGTACGGCCCAGTACATCACCGGGGCCAAGCTTCCTGCCATCCAGGACCTCTATACCAGGCTTTGTCAGAGGAATGCCCTAAAAAGTGTCAAGACTCCAGCCACCCTAGTCATAGACTGTACTCTCTGCTACCGCACGGCAAGTGGTACCGGAGCACCAAGTCTAGGTCCAAGAGGCTTCTTAACAGCTTCTACCCCCAAGCCATAAGACTCCTGAACTGCTAATCAAATGGCTACCCAGACTATTTGCATTGTCCCCCCTCTTCTACGCTGCTGCTACTCTCTGTTAGTATCTATGCATTGTCACTTTAATAACTCTACCTACATGTACATACTACCTCAATTACCTTGACACCGGTACCCCCTGTACATAGCCCCGCTATTGTTATTCACTGCTGCTCTTTAATTATTTGTTATTCTTATCTCTTACTTTTTTTAGGTATTTTCTTAAAACTGCATTGTTGGTTAAGGGCGTGTAAGTAAGCATTTCACTGTAAGGTCTACACCTGTTGTATTCGGCACATATGACAATTACAATTAGTTTTGATTTGATAGGGCTGTGCATTATCTTGCTAAAACATGAGGTGAAGAAGCAGATGAATACCACAACGATGGGCCTCAGGATCTCATCACGGTATCTCTGTGCATTCAAACTGCCATCGATAAAATGCAATTGTGTTCATTGTCCTTAGCATATACCTGCCCATACCATAACCCCAACACCACCACCACTCTGTTCACAAAAATGACATCAGCAAACCGCTCACACACACAATGCCATATACGCTGTCTGCCATGTGCCTGGTACAGTTGAACTGGCGATTAATCTGTGAAGAGCATACTTCTCCAGCATGTCAGTAGCCAATGAAGGTGCGCATTTACCCACTGAAGTTGGTTACGACGCCAAACTACAGTCAGGTCAAGACCCTGGTGAGGACGATGAGCACACAGATTAGCTTTCCTCCGGTTGTGCAAACCCACAGTTTCATCAGCTGTCCAGGTGGCTGGTCTCAGACAATCCCGCAGGTGAAGAAGCTGGATGTGGAGGTCCTATGCTGGCGTGGTTGCACGTGGTCTAAGGTTGTGAGGCCGGTTGGACGTACCGCCAAATTCTCTAAAACGATGTTGGCGGCGGCTTATGGTAGAGAAATGAACATTCAGCTCTCTAGCAACAGCTCTGGTGGACATTCCTACATGCCAATTGCATACTCCCTCAAAACATGAGAGTCCTGTGGCATTGTGTTGTGTGACAAAACTGCACATTTTGGAGTGGCCTTTTATTGTCCCAAGCACAAGGTGCACCTATGTAATGATCATACTGTTTAATCAGCTTCTTGATATACCTGTCAGGTGGATGGATTATCCTGGCAAAGGAGAAATGCTCACTTACAGGGATGTAAACAAATTTGTGCACACAATTTGAGAGAAATAATCTCTTTCTGTGTATGAAACATTTCTGGGAATTTTCATTTTAGCTCATGAAACATGGGACTAACACTTTACATGTTGCTTTAATGTTTTTGTTCAGTGTTCATACACAAACTCACATATACACACCGGTCCTCTGACCAATTGCAGAGAACATTCCAAATTGGAAAGAAAACTCGTGCCTTTAGAGGCCATGCAGCTCAGTACTCATCTCTAAAACAAAAGCAATTTAGGTCACAAAAGGTCATATTAGTAAAGGAAATGGAAGGACTAATTGTACAGGTAAATAGCAATAAAAACTTTTAAAAAGCTAGAGGAAAAACATAAAGAAATGGAGGAACTTATTCAAGAAATATCTTGTTTAATATACTATAAAAAAAAATATGTGAACTGGATGGAATATGGGTAAATATTCTACCAATTGTTTTACTGAAACTTGTTACAAATTATGGAGTCACCCATGATTCACCAAGTGATATTTTGAAAGAGGAAGCAAAGTACTTTAAGCATATGTTTTCGTTTCAGTCTCCTTCATCTCCACTAACTGAAGATAATTGTATGGATTTTTTTCTATTAATAATGTAAAATTAACAGCTGTACAGAAAGAGTCATGTTAAGGCCAAATTACAGAGGAGGAACATCTTGATGCAATTAAAGCCTTTACGTCTGGGAAAACTCCAGGGTTGGATGGCATACCAGGGGAGGTATACCAAACCTTTTTTGATATATTCAGAGGACCGTTATCAGCATGTTTTAACCACTCCTACAAAAATTGTAGATGATCAGATACTCAACAAGAAGGTCTGATTTCATTATTACTGAAACAGGATCCAAGTGGTAAATAGAAAGTTCTGGTCCATTAAAAACATTTGAGGCCTCTTACACTTTAGTGGTGTGATGTAAAGATTCTAGAAAAATGCATTGCACATATAATTAAAAAGGTATTGTCGGATATTATTAGTCCTAATCCAGTTTGCCTATTTGCTTATGGTCTTGCCTACACTAAGCAACCTGTTTATTAAATTATATGAGCAAAAAATATTCAATTTTATTTGGAACGGCAAGCCAGACAATTTATAAAATGAGTATGAATTCGGAAGACATAACTTATTAATTACTAAAGCATTAGACCTCTCACTTAAGGTGTCAGTCATACAAAAGTTATACTTAAATCCAAACTGGTTCTCTAGTAGATTAGTAAGAATGTCTCACCCCATGTTCAAGAATGTCCGTTGACCCTTTATTCAGACTACAACCTCACACTTTGTTATTTGAAAATGAAATAATCTCCAAAATATCGCTATTTTTAAACAAGCCATAGGAAGAAGTCTGCAATTTCAGTTTAATCTACCAGAAAAGACAGAACAAAAAATACAACACATTTTGTGGTTAAACTCAAATATAATAATTGATAAAAAATGTCACACATGCAGCTAACAAAAAATATATGAGAATGTCTGCTCTACCCCAAATTAAAACCAACTAATTGCAGAATTACCACAAAATGGAAGAGGCAAGTGGAAGTGGACAAAGAAAGGAAATTGTCTGCTGAACCTGCCTTAAAGACCAAAATTGGTTTAAAGAAAATTGTGATAAATAAAAAAAAAGTATACCAGTTTTATTTAATTATTTATTAAGGACTCCCCAAAAATCGACCATATAGATTGCAAAATAGTTGGGAAGAGATTTTTGAAGTACCGGTTCCATGGCACATGGTTTATGAACTGATACACCACACAAGGCCGGATTCAAAACATTTTTATTTAATAATTTAAATAATTTTAAAATAACAAAGTGTGAGGTTGTAAATTATTAAACAAAATTCTTGCAACCAATAGAACATTATATATGGGGGTCTCTTTTGCTGCGAACAAACCATGCTCTTACAATTGTGTACATTTGACATAAGGATTACAGAGGCTAGATATGTCGACTGGCCCATGTCACAAGACGAACTGCTTGCAACCATTTCATGTTAGTGGAAAACTCGAGTAGGCCTGATCCCAAGATGTTTTTGGTTCGATCCAGTGAACCCTCGCTGCAGTTACGAGGGCTTCTTATATAAGAACTGGGTGGAGTAGGAAAATTAAATGAATTCCAAATGTAGCACTTCATCACACATTCTTTTACATTTACACACTGAAAAATGTATTCTGTCAAAGTAACCAGTCCCTCTCTTTATGGGGTCAAGCAAGGGTGGTGCATGTGAACTCTGACCTTTGGTATGTCTCTGGCGTCCGGTTATGACAAGTGGAAGGGGAATCTTGACCTTATCTCTATGTGTGACACATCAGTGACTTATGTTTGATATTGTTTGCAGGACAAAGGACAAGTCATCATTCAATAGGCTAGAGTATATCTTGCTTTTGTGTGTTCACGCAAGCTGATCTGAAGACAGACTGAATGTCTTTCACCCTCTAAAGTTCTTCTCTCTTTCTTTTCTTTTCTTTTCTTCACTTCTTTCTTTTTTCTCTCGGTAGTCCAGCGGTGTTTTGGTTTAGGGTGTGCACTTCCATTTGCTGCGCCTACCATGTCTCAAGAGGTCTCAACTAGCTATGCTTCTTTTATTTAAACTGATTAAACATAGTCCGTGTGCGTGTTTGCATGCATGTGTGTAAGTGTGTGTGTGTGCACACAGTAGGAACAATGTACTTCATCCAGTAGGTCTGTTGTGCATGTTAACGTAGGTCTCTGTGTGTGTTCCTGTAAGTTTTTGATGAAACAATGTATGCGTGTGCATGTGTGTCAGTATGTGTCGCACTACAAGCTACTTACAGGCCCTTCCTACAGGACCTGTAACACAATAAACAGAGCTTGAGGAAGGAAGATGGAGTGGAGGGAGCGGAGGTATGAGGATGGGTGTGGTTGCCAATGTTTCCTATAATCCACTTTAGCACCCCAGGCCACAGCCTTCTTTCTATGAAACATGTTACAGGAGAGCTGGGGAGGAACCAATGTATATGGCTTCCTGTCTCCGATCCCTCATGAAGGACATTCCCGGCCTCTCTCTTTAACCAGATGGTTTAATTTTGACCCTTACACACTCCCCATAACACCATACTAAACAGGGCTGGTGTCAATTCCATTTCAATTAGTCAGTTTAGGAAGAACACTGAAATTCCAATTTCAATACTGTTCAATGTGACAGGTAGCCTAGTGGTTAGAGCATTGGCCTAGTAACCAAAAGGTTGCAAGATCGAATCCCCAGGCTGACAAGGTAAAAAATCTGTCATTCTGCCACTGAACAAGGCAGTTAACCCACTGTTCCTAGGCCGTCATTGAAAATAAGAATTTATTCTTAACTGACTTGCCTAGTTAAATAAAGGTAAAATAAAATAAATGCTTTTCAATGAGGAAATTGTGGAATTGGAATCTAAATTGACTAGAACTAAAATGGATTTAATCCCAACCCTGATACTCAGTAGCTTACATACTTGAAACTAGCTGCTACACCCTATAGGTAATTGTATCACTAGACTTAAGCAATATGGTGAAAATTCCATCTTGTCAAATTCCATCAAGTTAGATTAAATCAGAGGGATAGGTGTAGCTACTACCATATTGCTTATACCAATCCCATTCTTTCAGAGCTACACAAGTACCAAGAGGGCTTGGGGCTAGTGGCTAATGGCTGTTTCTGGATAGGGCCACTGACTCAATTTTGCTGAAGAGGAGCCAAAAGCATTCATGTAGTGTAATGTAATGTAATAGACAGAACAGGGCAAGGAGTCCAGCCTCATGCAGTGAAACACAGCAGATGCACAGAAGGCAGCTCGGATGTCATGTGAGGTGTGCTACACTCGTGAGGCCCCTCCTGCCGGGGCAATCATTACTAGTTACCTCGGCACAGTGGGTTTTTCCCCATACATACCAGGAAACTAGGCTACAAGGAAACACACCGAAGGACTCCATTGTGTGCTGAATGCATGCATGGTTTGCATCAAACGTGCTTTTGAGTGAAACTATCTAAGATTTGTTTCTTTCTTGTTTCTGCTATTTCTGTGTGGAATCCGATGTAAAACATAAGGTTATTACCTGAGCCGAGTGCTCTGCAAGGTTGGAGTTTTATGCCTGTTTAATGTATTTACGACAACAGCTGTTTACAATTGGGAGCAAAATGAAACCGTTGGCATATCAATTCTCTTTTTTGCCAAAAGAGGAATAGTCCACAAACCACTTTGATTAACGGTGAAATAGCATGGGGATGTCACTTGTTAGCGATAATGCTATGTGTGTCGTTAAAATAGTTTATTTTAGTTCTATTGGAATCCTTTAAGAAATGTCTAACTTCCTGAGTGGTAAAAAGACACTTTATGTTGAATAAATATAGCTTTATTGTCCATGACTCCAATGTAAACGGAAATCTGTTACCAAGCTGTCATTGCTGCTTCACAAATGTTGCGGAGTAGCTCTCATGGAAAATGACATAGGATTGAATTTAACAGTCAGTCAATGTCAACTAGTGCTCTATAGACACTGTAAACACAGCTCTAATCAATGCAGTGTTTAACAGAGATGGAAGATGGTAGATAGTGGAACTCATGGCAGGTCTATGTTACACCCTCTGACAAGACATTCCTCTGACCCTGTTAGCCTGATGAGTGATAATGTGTATGTACACACACACACACACATACACAATACATAATACACCCCCCCCCCCAAGCAAACACACACTCACTCTGTCACTGTCAGTATTGCCAGCAGTGACAAGGCCCATCAACACTTAATAACCCGGAGTGTGCCATGATGACATGTGTTGACTGTAAATGATCTTGTCTCCGCCCCTAATGGCACCCTATTTCCTACAAAGTGTACTACTTTTGACCAGAGACCTATGGGCCCTGTTCAAAAGTAATGCAGTATAAAGGGAATAGGGTGCCATTTGGGATGGAGACAAGATCAATTACAGCAAACCGCATCTCTTTACGTTGATCATCATTATTCAGTGAAGACATCACCCCAATCAAGCGAGAAACCTCACTGTAGGGCAATGTGCTTTATCTCCCATCATAGACGTTGTTAATTCATCATCACTGCCAGTGAATGAAAACACCACCAGTCATATTAACTTCAACACAATAGGTGCTATGAGTGTTTTCAGTTGCTTACTGAAGGGATGGTCTGTTTCTTATCCTAGCATGCTTCCTTTAGAATCTCCCTCTTTGAGTGGTTCTCAAGTACTGGCCTGTTGGGAACTGGCATCGAGGTCAGATGCACAGAGAGAGAGATGGTGACCCCCTGGCAGAGAGACAGACAGATATTGGCCTACAAGGCAAGGCTTTGTCCTCTGCCACCGCTTACTGCAGAGAGCTACAGTAGAGACTAGAGAGAGGCTACTGTCTGAGAGAGAGTGTGTGTGAGAGAGAGAGAGAGAGAGAGAGAGAGAGAGAGAGAGAGAGAGCGCAACACGTCAGAAATAATGTAATGTAATGTAATTGTAATTGAAGAATCCATAGAATCTAACCACTTCTGGGAAAATTGGAACACACAAAGACAAAACAAAGATTGATCTATCCAAAACGGAGATTTGTAGATAAACCACTTCTCCAATCTTTTTGGCTGTAAAACAAAGAACAAACAGCAAAAACATATACATGATTATTTATAAATCTCAGAATCAGCTATTAAATACTTCCAGAACCCACTGGATTCTCCAATTACATTGAATGAACTACAGGACAAAATACAAACTTTCCATCCCCAAAAATGCCTGTGATGTTGATGGTAAAACAAAGTGGCCCGGGCCTTGTTGAACACCTCCTGGAGGTCCTTGTACTCCGTGGGAATGGCGGTGAGCTCCGGGGCGACTTCCGAGGCCCCAGGAACACGTCCCGGGGCAGGTTGTGCTGATTTCAGGCTTTGGGCGTGGCAGAACGGGCTCCAGCCCATGATGGCACCAGTAGACCAGTTAATGAGGGGATTGTGTCGCTGGAGCCAGGATAATGTAGGATGATGGGAGTGGTGTTGTGGGTGACCTGGCCTATAGAGCGCCCGTCCAGTGCTTTAACGTCCATGGGAATGGAGAGGGGCAGAGTGGGGATGCCCAGCTCGGAAGCCAGGGTAGAGTCCAAAAAGCTCACATCGGCCCCTGAGTCGATGAGGACCCGGAGCGATCTCAACTGGTTCCCACACTGCAAAATGGCATGAAAAGGGGTGTGAGTAAGGGAAGAAGAAAAGTTCCCCATATGTCCCACCAGTGTACTCGCTACTGCCGGTGAGCCTGGTTTTAGTGGACACAAAATGCCCACGAGTCCTGCAATATGGGAAGCACTTTTGGAGCCTGTGTAGCTGGAGACAACCCAGCTCTGCCTAGTTGCATAGGCTCCGTAAAGGGTGGATCGGCAGTCTTCGGTGACTCTCGGGGGATGTCGGGTAGCCTCGGCTTCTCTTGGCAACGCTGTCGTCAGAGACTTCCGGCATGCCTCGGAGGCGAGGTGGAATCCTTGGATGGGGGAGTGCAATCGAATCTCATCTCCCTCATTCGTTCCCGTAGTCGCCCATCGATCCTGATGGTCAAGGCAATGAGGGAATCGCAATCCGTCGGTAGTTCCCAGGCTGCAAGCTCGTCCTTCACTTCCTCTGATACTCCGTGTAGGATCATGTCGAACATCTCTTCCGTGCTCCAGGCACTCCCTGCTTCCGAACGTGCGGAAATCAACACTGCGGTATTCTTGCCGAAGCTGGATTAGCTTCAGGGCAACCTCTCTCCCAGACTATGGGGCATCGAAAACCTTCTTGACCTCTACCACAAACTCCTCCAGACTGAAGCATATGACCGGCTGTTGTGTTGTTCTCATAACGCCGTAGCCCAGGCGAGAGCCCTACCGCACATCAGCGTGATGAGGTACGCTATCTTAGAGCGATCCGAGGGAAGGAGGAGGGCTGATGCTCGATGAGGGCCTGACAGGTGCCCGGCTCTCCATCGAAGCATTCCGGGGGAGGTAAGCAGGGTCCCAGGAAACTGGGATGACCGGTGAGGTGGCGCCGCTAACAGCTGGGCTACAGAGGGGCTGTGAGATGGTAAGCTGCCTTCCAGACAACCCACGGAAATGCTCCAGCAATTCAACGCTTGGTCATGGTGTTTGGTCTAGGATGCTAAATATTTGAGGATGTACATTATTTTTAATGAGACTAAAATAATAAGACAAAAAAACTGAAAACATGAGATTGCATACATTTTCACCCCCCCCCCCCCCCCCCAAAGTCAATACATTGTAGAGACACCAATTACAGCTGCAAGAATCAACGCAACAATGCAAGACTGGATTTCACAAGCCTGAGTGGTAACCACAAAGTATACAGTAGTGTTTCTATAGCAACTCCTTCTGGCCGTGTGACATTGTACTTGGCTGATTGAGGGATTGATGAGTGGTGGTATGACTGTGGTCATATGGCCAGAAGGATTGTTGTAATGGATCAATTGTTCCGGAAGCGCCCATGATTGAGTTATGGCTGTACACTCTCCCGAGTTGTTTAAATACTTCAATGAGCTTTTTCTGGATAACTTTTATTCCTGTTGGAATCTAGCAGAAGTTGGCAGGGAGGATATGGACCAATAGGAGTTATGTCTACACATGCCCAAAGACAGTGGATTTTTTGGCTATGTGACATGGCCAATGGTACACACTTCAGATTTTGGTTTGAGTCAATTCATCCGCCATTGTGCATACTGACTGTACTGTAAAATAAAGTGATACTAAGAACTTTTTCTGTTTTGAAATAGTACTGTATACATAAACAACAATGGCCCATGTAGTCTTTAGTAGCAGGTTTAAATTCTCAAACTTTTGTGCAGGTCTTGGGAGAGTGGTGCACCAGGAGGGTGGTACCTAAGAACCCAATTAGGCTCATATCTGTTTCAGCTCAGCAGTTCTCTGTGAAGCTAAGCGCCAGACTCACTGTGGAGGGAGGGACTGAAGGAGGAAGAGAGAGAGGGAGGGAGAGAGACCTGGAGAGAGACGGAGAAACACAGAGAGAGAGAGAGCGAGAGAGAAAGATCTGAGCTAACAACCTGGGCTGTCATTAGGAGAGGAGGCTTGTCAACAAGACCAACATACTCTATTAAGCAGAGCTCTCGCACACACACAACCCTTTAATACCTCACATTATCCACACTATGGGAAGGTCTGGCATAGTTTGGCTAGTCATGGTAGCCAGTAACATGGTAATTGGCAATCTGGGTCTTTTGTCAAAACAACATGAACAGCTAGCATGGAATGGCTGTCGTCGTGATTGCTGCGGTCTCAGTCAACACGGTTTGAGAGGCTTGTATGGAGTTCAGACACCAGACAGCCACAGTTGTCTTTTCCCACCCTGACGAGTTGCAACGTTACAATGTTCTGGCTGCCTGCTAGTGTTGCCCCAGTCAGTTTCCCTCTCAGGATGTTGGCAAAGCGCTACAGTAACTAACCATCTCTTTCCCAACAGGGTTTTGTACAGTTGGCAAGGCTAGTTCTCTCGATGTCACTGTGATTTCCTATCTTCCCCTTCTCTCCCTTCCTCTCTCTGCCTCCTCATCTCCCTCTCTCTCCCTAGCTCTTTCGCCCTCTCTTGCTGGTGTTGAAAGGACGTCCTATCAGGGAGTTGCATTTGTCCTCTCCCCCTAACCCCTCATTCGGCCCCTTCCTGTCCCACAGGCCCTGTCTGTATGTCTGTCCAGTCTGGGTGACAGACACATAAGCTCAGTGCGCTGGAATGTGTGGTAAAGTTCAGACAGCAAAACAATGCACTCACTTGGCACAAAGTGCATGTTATAGTCAGCAGAAGAAAAGTGTAGAGAGATGGAGAGAGCGAGAGACAAACAGAGGGAGAAGCAGAAAGTTGGCGCTTGCTGGGCATCATGTGGGTGCAGAACTGTAGAAGAGAGAGAGAGGGATGCAGAGAGAAAAATGCAGAGGAAGAGGGGGAAAAACAAGACACTGCCAGCGGACAAACAAAGAGACTAAGTGAGAGAGAGAGAGAGAGAGAGCGAGAGAGAGAGAGAGAGAGAGAGAGAGAGAGAGAGAGAGAATGAAAAGAGAAGAAAACACAGTGAGAGTGGAGAGAGAGAGGGAGGGATAGAGTCAGAGGGAGAGCAAGAGAGACTAGTGAGGCCAGAGCGAGATCGAGATAGAGACTATCCCAAAAAAAGAAAGGGAAATCATCTCGAGAGTGACAGAAAAGTCGTAACACCTCTGCAAGATAGGAGCGTTGCTATCCGCATCACCCTGGGCTCCATCCCCACGTGTATAGTCCAAATATGTCAGCCTTAATTAGTGTTTTCAGAGCAATACAGAGTAATGTTTGGAGTAATTACACCCACACCCTTTCCTTCTGGGGGCAAAACATTCCACATGTATTGCATTTCTCTCTATCAACAACGTTTACTACAGTCTGTTCCGCTAATCTTATCTTTATTTTAGAAATATTTAAAATGATTGTCAGCTGAAACCACAAGTGAAAACAGGAAAACGTGGTTACCCAGAGGCATGGATCCAATCGCAGTGTGGCATTATTGCACTAGTGTTGCATGTTGAATTTTGTAAAAAAGTATTTTGTAAAAAAGTCTATTTGAGTCTTTTGACAGCCTAGCTATTAGAGAAAACGCGTTGAAAATGCATTTAAACAGCTGCACAAGGAAGATGGTTTTCTGTTCACAGCTAGTATTGAAACGCTACGTTTCAACAACCCCTTCACTTACTTCTTTCTCTATTCATTAGATGGAAATTCAAACTCCTCCCTTCTCATTCTATTCTATGAATGAGCATCACTTCACTCCCGAAACCACAGACACAGTGAAGAATGTGGACCACCGAAAGTGACAATATCCTCTTTAAAAAAACTGCCCCTTCATCGTTCTGTCAGAGTGTGTCTGTTCAGAGAGAGACCGCTATGCAACCGAACACATTTGAGGATGAGTACAAAATGAATAGCTCTGCATGTGCACCTACAGAGTACTACGGTATTTACTGCTAAAACATTCACTGCTAAAACAATGCCCATTATAGGCTCTGATATTTATTTCATTTGACTGGGTGGAGGAGAAATCTGACAACAAAACACACACTCGCACACACATACTCAAGACAGTCAGCACCCTTGGTAAATAGAGAGGAGACAGACACAGACATACAGGCAGACAGACTAACACTCTGAAGACAGACCTATTGTTTATAATAACTCGTTGCATTTCAGAGGTAAACAACAGCCATGGGAACTCGTTTCCAGAAGATGACTTCAGTGTCTAATAACATTATATTTTTAGGGGGTAGATCAGCTTTAATATTGCAGATAGATTGTAGCTTCCATCAATTTAATTGTCTGCATCATTTCCAATCCCCAATATATTATTTTTTGTAAGTATATACTGCATAAATTAATTTATACAGTACCAGTCAAAAGTTTGGACACCTACTCATTCCAGGGTTTTTCTTTATTTTTACTATTTTTGACATTGTGGAATAATAGTGAAGACATAAAAACGATGAAATAACACATATGGAATCATGAAGTAACCAAAAAAGTGTTAAACAAATCAAAATATATTTTAGATTTGCCTTGATGACAGCTTTGCACACTCTTGGCATTGTGTTGTGTGACAAAACTGCACATTTTAAAGTGATCTTGCCCGCAGCACAAGGTCACCTGTGTAATGATTATATATGCTGTTAAACCAGCTTCTTGTTTTGCCACACCAGTCAGATGGATGGATTATCTTGGCAAAGGAGAAATGCTCACTAACAGGGAATCTACAGGCTAAGAGGTGCAACGCTTTCTGTGAGAGAGAGAAAGAGAGAGAGAGAGAGAGAGAGAGCAAGAGCAAGAGAGAGAGCAAGAGCGAGAGCGAGAAAGAGAGAGCGAGAGAGAGCGAAGAAGAAACAAACAGAAACAAACAGAGAGAGAATCCCTCAAAATCCCTCTCTTCTCTTCGAGAATGTGATGACAATGGCGCGGCTGCATGAAAACTTTGGCTGCTCCTTGGCTCTGCCATGACAGAGTGCAGATCACGACCAGCCCTGGCCAAGAGAAATGGGGAATAGCGGTTCATAAATCCTGGGGCCGTTCTGGCTCCAAGAGGGCCCCAGCACAGCCCTAAGATAGATTTACAATGACGTCCCACATCCCCTCTGGCTCTTTCATGGCAAGATGGATGGCCTCAGACACAATAGGATCTCACTGTCCTCCGACTGTCTCCAACAAATTGATAGGACCCTTCAAGGCAAGGGAAACTGAAAACTGGAAGGACACATTGAGACTTTGCTTTGAATAGGGGGATTTTATGTGTAATCTGAGAGTAAAGGGTGTAAAGTGCATTGAGCGCAGGAAAAGCCATATCTACATCCAATCAATTATTAGAGTATAGCCAAAAGACAGTGTCCTTGAATCGAGCATTATCCCACAGAAAGCATTGCACCTCCTAGCCTGTAGATTCATCAGATATGGAGAACCGGTGCCTAACCTCCTAATCTTTTTAAACCAAGTTGGATATGCTGTATTCTCAACATACACTGAGTACACAAAACACTAAGAACACCTGCTCTTTCCATGACATAGACTGACCAGGTTAATCCAGGTGAAAGCGCTGATCCCTTATTGATGTCACTTGTTAAATCCACTTCAATCAGTGTAGATGAAGGGGAGGAGACAGATTAAATCATGATTTTTAAGCCTTGAGACAATTGAAACATGGATTGTGTACTGTATGTGTGCCATTAAGTGCCTTTGAATGGTGTATAGTACTAGGTGCCAGGTGCACCGGATTGTGTCAAGAACTGCAACGCCAATGGGTGTTTTGTATCAAGAATGGTCCACCACCCAAAGGACGTCCAGCCAACTTGACATAACTTTGGGAAACATTGGTATCAACACGGGACTGCAAAACCTCTGTCTCACTCACGTGTTCTCTCTTAAATGGAAGTGTTGAGAGCTATCTACCGACCTTGTGGTCCTCAAGGTTCTGTTGAGGGAGAATTCCAACCATACCATAGAGCGACTACTAACCTTCAAGCTGAAGAGGCCTAATTTTTCACTTACCCTACAATTGAAATGTTATTTTCCATCTTGCCAATCTAATGGCATTTCTCAACATTAACTCACCATAAAGTTATTGCAAAAAGGAAACCCCTTTCCCCAGGATTTGTGGCACATTGGTATTTATTGGTAATAGCACAACACCTGATTTATTCACTTGTACCACAACCACCTAAAGGATTGAGAGCTTTGCAATACTTTATATTTAATTATTGTTAGGCTACTATAATAACCTCAAACAGTGCCCCAAATTTAGATAGGCGCTGGTTAGCTTGGTTAATCTAGCTAGTTAGCAGTTGGCTAGTTATTTTGGCTAAACTAGCTAGAGGTTAGCTAGTTAGCAGTCAGCAAGTTAGCTTGACTAACCAAGTTACAGTTAGCTAGTTAGCACTTATCTTGGTGGCTGTCATTATTCAGAGACATTCTTTCGATTTAAATCGATAATTTGGCATTGAGTAGCATGGGCTAGAGTTTTATTTAGAAAAAGTTTTGCAATGATTGAACTCATGTGTTTTTAATGTGCCTCTTCAAGGCACATTACAACTGTTGATTGCAGCTATTTACTTGGTAAGAGGAACCTCCTATTCTTAGAATTTCTGGCATATTTGTAGCCTGCAGCACGGTAATTCCTTCCAAGACGGAAGTTTCCTCTTCAGTTGAAACTGGTTACAAGGGTTATAGGTTAAGACAAAATAACTTTCTCCAGCAAAGCTAAAATATATAGCTAAAATATATGTTAAAATATTATATCCAGTTGAGTTTCGTGTTGTAATTGGTGTAAAATAGTTATGACTGAAGAGTGCTTTATTCCTTAAAAACATGTTTGTCCTTACTTTAACTGCTAATCAATCACATGTATCTGTTAATAGAAAGTAGGTTTTATAGGGACATAATTCTCTCCACAAAAACATGTTACAACCACATATATTGGACGTAACCTCCTGACGGGAATAGTATCCGTCAAATATGACACTTGCAGCATAACGAGCCAAAGAACACTGCTATATCAATATACCCTATTTGCATGCTGCTGACCCGGGATCACTATAATGACTTGTTCACTCTTCGTGACTGACAGTGTTTCGGCGTGACTGACAACTGAGCTGCACTTCACATTTAGGGAGGTACAGTGTGTTCAGTCACATATCGAGTGAGTTGTGGCTGTCTTCTTGATATGTTTTGCAGAGTTGTTGTATGTTGCCTCCTAAAGTATAGAAAATAAGAGATTTAAAAACATCTGTAAAAATATGTGGATGCAAAAAGATCTGTCTGGAATGCCGTGTGAGAGAATGCATGACCGAGAACCACAGAGGAAACTGCTGCCCTCCTTTCCCTCCTTTGGCGGTCTCCTAAAGAATATGATCATGGGAAGAAGAGAAGATAATGAAGTATAGCAAAAAAATATGATGTTTTTCAATGGGCACACTTAGACACAAAAAGCCATGCCTGTATTGCGTTAGTTACTCTACAAGCTGTGTGAAGGAATTACTCAGATACGGTATACTCGGAAATGTTCATGGTGGTAGACTTCGAGGTTGTTTGAAATACTAACATCTACTGTGTCGAGAAAGACAGATGGAATCCTTTCAAATGCCCTCAAAGTTACTAGAAGACACGCTACTCTGAAGTACTTTAACGCCACTACAACAAGGTACAGTGCCTAGGGAAAGTCTTCACACATCTTACACATTTGTCACATTTTGCTGACTTAAATTTAAATCTAAAAAAGGGATTTAATTGGACTTCATAAACTACTCCACATTTTCAAGGGTAAAAACAATTATAGATCATTTTAGAACAGTTCTATACTTTTTCTTTCACTTTGAAAATGTGGAGTAAGTTGTATGAATCTTTTTAGATTTAATGTGACAACGGTGCTAGGGGTGTGAAGACTTTCGCTAGGCATTGTAGCTGGGATTGACACTAAAACACAGCCATGTTTTCCACACATTTTGACAGGAACAAGGAACAGACAACCCACTGAGCAAAAACTGGTTGAATCAACGTTGTTTCCACGTAATTTCAACTGAAATCAGTGTGAGGATGTTGAATCAACTTGGAAAACTGATTGTAATTGCAAAATTCATCAATGTCAGGGCATTTCATTTTTTTTTACCCAAATGTTAACCTAAATCCAATGACCCCAGTGAATTTATTGTTGAACTCAGCCAAATGTATGTCAAAACGGTGCCCAGTGAGAAGCCTCCAGCCAGCCAGCTGGACAAAGCAGCTCTGCATGGGTCTTGTGCAGCACCAAAATCCAACAAGAAATGCTTTTTTTTCTGTCACAAAATTTTTCAAAACTTGTGTGCCCGAATGAATAGGACCCTGATATACTCCATGTTACCCCTACAGTGGTGTGCCCTGTCACGGCAGAGCAGTGCCGATCCCTGGGAGAGGATGTGTGAGAGGAAGTGCCACTTCCTCTCACACATCCTCTCCCAGAGATCGGCACCGCTCTGCCATGACAGGTCCAAACCACTGTAGGGGTAACATGGAGTGGAACTGGCTCAGTGTCATTATTGGGTTATGGCAGAGTGGGCACTTACTGTGCCAACTCCAGTCTCTTCTATTCCCCCAGGCCTCAACCTCAGCCCACCGTGAGAAGCTACACATCCTCTGGGAACATGGCCCATCCTTCCCCTCCAGCTGTACCCTCGAATTACCATTACCAACATACCCCATTCCAACCCTCCGTACCATGGCCACCCTGGAATCAGTGCAGTGGGCCGATGCCCGACACATCAAACAGGCCAGATCAAACAATACCACACATCCGCTTGCAAAGTTCAACTGCCGGCCGGAGATGCTAGGGGGCAGAGAGGGCAATGGGTACAATAAGACAAATTAAGGTATGCGAGGAAAGGGAATATGTCTAAAAAAGGCAGAAAGTGTCATGTGGCTTGGTGAGAAGAGGTTCTATGTCACACAAACACAGTTAATTAAGGTTCAGTATTGGACGCCAAAGACGAGGAACGGAGAAAAGGAACAAGTGAAGAGAAATTGTTATAGATAGAAGGAGAAAGGGAAAAGGAGAAAAAAAATGTATGTACTGGACAAGTGCCTGCTAAATGACTAAAATGTAAAAGGTGGAGGCGATGAGAGGGGAAAGGAGGTGGAGAGGAGTTAAGAAGGTGGTGAAGGAATGAAAGAGGCATGAGAAGATGGAGGAGGTTAGGGTGGAGGAGAAAAGAAGAGTGCAGAGAAAGGGCAGTGGGAGGGAAAGTGGAGGAAGAAAGAAAAGAGGGTTGCTTCACCTTGACGAAGGACAGCTGACAGAGCAAGCCTACCATGTTCTCATGACAAGCTCCACCACATCAGGAATTCACATTATTATTGAACTATTCATGGCCAGTAAGAATGATAGCCCACACACACACTTATGACCTTGTGCACTGTACCGCCCTGTGTGTGATTCTGCATCCCTGTGATCCCTGACACACGCACGCACACACATATACACACACCACACACAGTGCCTTCCTTTTATTCACCACTCCTATGTTCTTTGGCTGTTGGTTTGGCTTCTTTTGGACTGAAGCCTCCCAAACCCCATGGTACTGGGTGGAATTTGGATAGCTAGGTCCTTTAAACATAATAAACTCAGCAAAATAAGAAATGTCATCTCACTGTCAACTGCCTTTATTTTCAGCAAACGTAACGTGTAAATATTTGGATGAACATAACAAGATTCAACAACTGCGACATAAACTGAACAAGTTCCACAGACATGTGACTAACAGAAATTGAATAATTGTCCCTGAGCAAAGGGGGGGGGGGGGGGGGGGGTCAAAATCAAAAGTAACAGTCAATATCTGGTAAGGCCACCAGCTGCATTAAGTACTGCAGTGCATCTCCTCCTCATGGACTGCATCAGATTTTGCAGGACTTGCTGTGAGATGTTACCCCACTCTTCCACCAAGGCACCTGCAAGTTCCTGCACATTTCTGGGGAGAATGGCCTTAGCCCTCACCCTCCGATCCAACAGGTCCCAGACATGCTCAATGGGATTAAGTTCTGGGCTCTTAGCTGGCCATGGCAGAACACTGGCATACCTGTCTTGCAGGAAGTCACGCACAGAACGAGCAGTATGGCTGGTGGCATTGTCATGCTGGAGAGTCATGTCAGGATGAGCCTGCAGGAAGGGTACCACATGAGGGTGGAGGATGTCTTCCCTGTAACGCATAGCGTTGAGATTGCCTGCAATGACAACAAGCTCAGTCCGATGATGCTGTGACACACCGCCCCAGACCATGACGGACCCTCCACCTCCAAATCGATCCCGCTCCAGAGTACAGGCCTCGTTGTAACGCTCATTCCTTTGACGATACACGGGAATCCGACCATCACCCCTGGTGAG
Organism: Oncorhynchus nerka; assembly: GCF_034236695.1. Taxonomy (NCBI): domain Eukaryota; kingdom Metazoa; phylum Chordata; class Actinopteri; order Salmoniformes; family Salmonidae; genus Oncorhynchus; species Oncorhynchus nerka. The sequence goes on along the minus strand of NC_088400.1, from coordinate 52,199,104 downwards.
ACAAAAACGCAACTCGTCAGTGAAGAGCACTTTTTGCCCGTCCTGTCTGGTCCAGCGATTGTGGGTTTGTGCCCATAGGCGACGTTGTTGCCGGTGATGTCTGGTGAGGACCTGCCTTACAACAGGCCTACAAGCCCTCAGTCCAGCCTATTGCAGACTGTCTAAGCACTGATGGAGGAATGGTATGTTCCTGGTGTAACTCGGGCAGTTGTTGTTGCCATCCTGTACCTGTCCCGCAGGTGTAACGTTTGGATGTACCGATCCTGTGCAGGTGTTGTTACACGTGGTCTGCCACTGCAAGGATGATCAGCTGTCCGTCCTGTCTCCCTGTAGCGCTGTCTTAGGCGTCTCACAGTACGGACATTGCAATTTATTGCCCTGGCCACATCTGCAGTCCTCATGCCTCCTTCAGCATGCCTAAGGCACATTCACACAGATGAGCAGGGACTCTGGGCATTTTTCTTTTGGTGTTTTTCAGAGTCAGTAGAAAGGCCCCTTTAGTGTCCTAAGTTTTCATAGCTGTGACCTTAATTGCCTACCGTCTGTAAGCTGTTAGTGTCTTAATGACCGTTCCACAAGTATGAGAAACAGTGTTTAAACCCTTTACAATGAAGATCTGTGAAGTTATTTGGATTTTTTCAAATTATCTTTGAAAGAGAGGGTCCTGAAAAGGGATGTTTCTTTTTTTGCTGAGTTTATGTGCCAAAGTGTGTGTACCGTGTGTGTATTTCATTTATTCCTGTGAGTGTGCAAATGTGTGTGTTTGTTTATGTGTTTGTGTGTGTGTGTGTGTATATATATGTTGATGACACTGAGACGTTCCAAATACACTTTGAACCTTTGCCTGCAGCTCAGTAAACTGCTGCTGTCCATTGGGTTGTCAGGTGTGCCCCTTCTGCTTTACTATTCACAATGGTTTAACAGATGTTAATATCAATGGGAATCTAGAAACCTATAACAAGTTTAACAGAAACTCTTTGAGAAATGTTGCAAAACAAAATTGGACAGCCACATGCAAAGGGTGACCTATTGCCTCTCTTGGACAGTGCAGTCCACTGTGGTTGGGGGGATCAAAAACGAAAACAACAACTTGACCCACAGCCAGGGTTCATCCATTTGACAGCAGGGTCCGTCATGGACTCTATATTTTAGAAACGGGACTAATGGCCAAGCTGAATGCTTCAGAATAGAGTTTCACTGGGCATGACATCTTTGCTTACCACCTACTGAGGCACTTTAGGGTTCTTGGAGAGAGAGGCTCAAAAACTTTTATCTGAGTCTCTGAAGTCTGTTTTGCACCTGGGCTGCTTGGTATACACTGCCACACTACACCGCTCTGGCAAGAAGCGGGTTAGGGTAGGGGTGAGCGTGGGGAATGTCTGTGTGTGTGTGTGTGTGTGTGTGTGTGTTCCCCATCCAAAACAGCAGATTGGCATTTATTGAGATGACTCATGTACTGGAAGCAGCTCTGCGGAGTGGTCACTAGCTAGCACAGCCACAAAGTCATAGAATTTGATTTTAAACCTAACCTTAACCCTAACAATCACCACCCTAATGCCTAACCTTAAATGATATTTTTTAAAAATGTCATTAATTTTTATGAAATAGGCAATTTGAACTATGTATCTGGCCCATCTAGCGGAAAGCACTCAGTTCAGACCCCAGGGCAAGACACATGACAATAAATGCCAAACCTGATCCAAAACAGAGTGATTTTCTGTGTTTTTCATCCTGTTCAAATCAAATCAAATGTTATTGGTCACATACATATGGTTAGCAGATGTTAACGCGAGTGTAGCGAAATGCTTGAGCTTCTAGTTCTGACTGTACAGTAATATCTAACAAGTAATCTTACAATTCCCTAACAAGAACCTAATACACACAAATCTAAAGGGGTGAATGAGAATATATACATGTAAGTATATGGATGAGCGATAGGCATGGTGCAGTAGATGGTTTAAAATCCAGTATTTACATGTGATTAAGAGAATATGTAAGATATGTAAACACTATTAAAGTGGCATTATTTAAAGTGCCATTGTTTAAAGTGACTAGTGATCCATTTATTAAAGTGTCCAGGGATTGGGTCTCAATGCAGGCAGCAGCCTCTCTTAGTTAGCGATTGCTGTTTAGCAGTCTGATGGCCTTGAGATAGAAGCTGTTTTTCAATCTCTCTGTCCCAGCTTTGATGCACCTGACCTAGCCTTCTCGATGATAGCCGTGAGAACTGGCAGTGGTTCGGGTGGTTATTGTCCTAGATTATCTTTTTGGCCTTCCTGTGACATTGGGTGCTGTAGGTGACATGGAGGGCAGGTAGTTTGCCCCTGTTGATGAGTTGTGCAGACCGCACCACCCTCTGGAGAGCTCTCGATTGTGCATCTGTAAAAGTTTGTCAGGGTTTTGGGTGACAAGCCAAATTTCTTCAGCCTCCTGAGGTTGAAGAGGTGCTGTTCCTGGTGTGTATGTGTGTGTGTCTTGGCCTGGACGGGCCCAGACAAACTGTCTGCAGCTGCAGGTAGGAGGCTCTGCAGGTAGCCAATGGCTGGATCACCTTACACACCTTGTGACCGAGTCAGCACCCTTGGTAAATAGAGAGGAGAAAGACAAAGACACACAGACCGACATACACACACACAACCCAATACACACTCCAGTCACAAACATTGTGTATGACTACAGAAGCTGTAGGGGCCCTTTTCTGGTTGATGGGAGTTTTCACCATAGATCATTTTAGAATAGACTGTGTGTTCCAAAGGGAGTCCCTGGGGAGCTGTCTGTGTGTGTGTGCGTGTGTGTGTGCATGTGTGTGTGCGTGTGAGAGAGTGAGAGAGTATGTGTATGTTTGTGCATGTTTGCCTACATGTGTGTGTGTTCATGTGTGTGTGTGTAAAACCCATTACCTTGCTCTATCTTGTGTGTTTTGAGTCTGGGTTCAAAAGACAGTTTAACAGACTCCAGACACTGGAAGGTTGGCAAGGCTTGGAGGGAGGCAGGAATGGGGTGAAGACGGTCCTGTGTGGCTCAGTTGGTAAAGCATGGTGCTTGCAATGCCAGAGTTGTGGGTTTGAGTCCCACAGAGGAACGGTACAACAAAAGTGAGTCGATCTTAATAAGAACATCTGCAAAATAACAAAAATGTATGGGGAGGATTTTGTTTTTTACTATGTTTAATGGACTTCAGATGCACTTGGGTCAAATGAGGAGAGCGTTCACCCTTTTATGTTAGAGAACTACAAATACACAGAAGCATATCGTTTGTCTATAGAGAAAATGTGAGGAGTATATATATGTAAAGGGTGTTAGCGAGTTGTGTGTTTGTGTAGTCTTAAAAGGTAAACTCGTCAACAATCCTTTTAAAATTAAGATTTTAACAATGATTTGAGTGTAAACTGTGCTCTATTTATGTGAGATTTACAAAGCTCTGCATTGGGTGTAGTGAGTATGTGGAGAGAGAGGGAAAAGAAAGCGTGTCCTTGGTTTCCATTAGTGTGAGGCCCGGAATGTAGCAGTATATTTCCCACAGCCTGGAACATACACAGACACACAGACCACTGGCGTACTGGACACAGGAACCATCTAAAAAGTTATCCATAAACCGTTTTAAATTCCATATGTTCTAGCAAGCTAAGTGTTTGTTTCTTGGGCTTCAGGAATGTGACAAAAAAGTGCCTCAGGCCTTGGAAAATAAAAAAAAGTAACCGATTGAAAATATACCAGCATGTTTAAAAAAAAATCATGATTATATGCAAGCATAGTTTGGAAATATGCACCAGGTGGCCAGGCAGGAATCTCTTTGTTGTTGCTGACTTCTTTGCAATATAAAACACTTTGTCAATTTAACTAGTCAAGACCAAATTCCTATTTACAATGACAGCCTAGGGTTAAATGCCTTGTTCAGAACAACAGATTTGTACCTCGTCAGCTCGGGGATTCGATCTAACAACCTTTCGGATACTGGCCAAAGGCTCTAACCACTAGGCTACTTGCCGCCCCATTAGTTACACCCAACCGCCAGGCCACCAGGCCTCCAAGATACCCCCCACAGCCTCCCCCCAAAGAAATCACCATAAAAAAATCAAGTAATTCCATTCCCCACTTTATTTTTGAATTTTATCTTTGACTGTCATTCTATCCACGCACAGCACTCCCACTTGTATCCAATTCCATATCCCAACCCTCAGCTTCCAAACCCTCAGCCCATCCCACTTATCTATGATGCCCCCTCTTCGGATTTCTACGCGCCATTATCTAATCAAATAGAATCCACAGATTGTGAGTTAAAGATAAATACTTTTACTAAGCGTATTAGGATATTAGTAATTAGCAGACCAGGTCTCTCCAGATCTCACAACAATGCTATTTCTAGGGTAACCCACTGTTCCTAGGCCGTCACTGAAAATAAGTGTTTGTTCTTAATGACTTTGTAACATTAGGGAGGATGAAGGGTTAATGAAACGCACTTCATATAATGACACTGTACTTCAATAACCAAAAACCCATAGTGTGTCAAAGGCTGAACAATAGGGAGGATGAAGGGTTAATGAGGCAGTACTCTTGTTCCCAATGATGAGGGATTGGCTCGGCTTCCTCTTCCTCTTCCTCAAGAAGGGCACTCACAGGGGCACACCATCATATTCGTAACCTGGCAGGGCACTGTGGGAGGAAGGCGCCTGGAGTGCTGAGACAGGGGAACAATCAGCGCTGTCCTGCCCAGGAAGAGCTGCCCATCCCTGGGTACTTGGGCAGCGAGGAGGAAGTGGAGGAGGAAGGCTGGAAGGGAGGGTCATTGCTGAATGATCCTTTCAGCTGCAGCTAAGGTGATGTGTCTATGGTCAGGGGGTTTGCGTATGCACTGCACAAGGAATCACCATTACAAATTTCATTTCTTGATGCGCTGAGAACACACACTCCCCTGCTAGACTTTTCAGACAGTTAATTTGGAATTTGTTTCTTTTGAGGCTGTCCTTACTTGAAAATATATGTCCAGTGTGTCGCCACTGAACACAATGTAGTTACTCGCAGTTGGTCCCAATTCAACATGTCTAGAATGTGCCCTGGACAGTTGGTCTGACTTGGGGAAAAAACAATATGATAGGTAATTGTCTGTAGTTTAATAGATGTGTTGAAGCCTTAACTGTTTATATTGGTGAGTTGTGTATAAAGATATTAGCAGTACATGGCATCTAAGATGTCAATTTGTTCATATTGAAGAACAATTCCTGTTTTCTAAGGAAATCAACCAGCTGTTCCTCCATTTATAGTCAGTCATTTTAGATCAATTGTTAAACGCAGCATTTTATAGAGAGAGAGAGAGCGCGGGAGATAAGAAGAAAGACACACCCAATGTTTCACAAAGAGGCCACCCAATCGTCCCATCGATCGACCACCAACCTCCCCAGACCGCCACCACCTGGACCCAATGAAGGTAGGATTTGCTGAGGGAGTCCCAGCACCAGAAACCCTTGCCTGGGCTTTGTGTGACCCATCTAAACCACCTCATTTCAGGGGTCCTGGTGGTCACAGGAATGCTTTTCATTCTCCTCACCCCTCTTCTCCTGTCCTAGCTCTTTTCCTCTCCCCATATTCTCCTCTCCTCATCATGTCCTATCCTGCTCTCTCCTATCTTCTCCCCATATCCTCCTCTCCTGTCCTCTCAGTTTTAAGAACACATATTTTTTTAACATCCTGTCCCCATTACTGCTGCCTGTCTGTCTGTCTTCTTTTCCCTCTCCTTCTTCTATCATGTCTTCTCTATCCACATTTTCGGGGCAGACTGTAATGTCTTTAAATGTGAGTGTGTGTTGGCATGCATATGTGTGTGTGTGTGAATACATTTTTTATTTATTTTATTTTACCTTTATTTAACTAGGCAAGTCAGTTAAGAACAAATTCTTATTTTCAATGACGGCCTAGGAACAGTGGGTTAACTGCCTGTTCAGTGGCAGAACGACAGATTTGTACCTTGTCAGCTCGGGGGTTTGAACTTGCAACCTTCCGGTTACTAGACCAACGCTCTAACCACTAGGCTACCCTGCCGCCCCATGCATGTGTGTGTGTGTGTGCACATGTGCCTGTATGTGTTCACGTGCATATGTGTGTTTGTGTGAGAGTGTGTGTGTGCATGCTTGTGTGTGTGCAAGTACGTGCCTGTGTTTGTGTGCATGTTTGTGTGTGCATGTGCGCATGTGTGTTCATGAGTGTGTGTTCATGTGTGTGTGGATGGGGATGGGGATGGGTGGTGGAGAACAGTTGTCTTCACTTTTTCACCATATTGAGATAAATAGAAGCCAAGAATAACCTAGGAGTCATAGGTTATATTGTCAGTCATTCTTCTTCATCTGAGTAAGAAAAGTAAAGACCGACTTCCACACTTCAGGTTATTTAAAATGTTAAATAAAAGTGAATGCTCAAGCCTGGTCCTAGACCTGTTTGTGCTTTAGCCTACTACGTTGTCATTGTCAAGCCAAATGTAATCAGCATGACAATTCCAAAAGGAGTTCGCAAGAGAGCAAGAAACAGAATGGCACCCAGACTAGGAATTTGCACCATACAGTATTTGGTCATTATTAGGATCCCCATTAGCTGTTGAAAAAGCAGCAGCTATTCTTCCTGGGGTCCACACAAAACATGATATAATACAGAACGTTAATAGACAAGAACAGTTCAAGGACACAACTACATAAAAAAGGCACACGTAGCCTATATATCAATACCAATACACACAGACTATCTAGGTCAAATAGGGGAGAGACGTTGTGCCGTGAGGTGGTACTTTATCTGTTTTTTGAAACCAGGTTTGCTGTTCATTTGAGCAATATGAGATGGAAGAGAGTTCAATGCAATAATGGCTCTATATAATACTGTACGCTTTCTTGAATATGTTCTGGATTTGGGAACTGTGAAAAGACCCCCGGTTGCATGTCTGATGGGGTAAGTGTGTGTGTCAGAGCTGTGTGTAAGTTGACTATGCAAACAATTTGGGATTTTCAACACATTGTTTCTTATAAAAAGAAGAAGTGATGCACTCAGTCTCTCCTCAACTCTTATCCAAGACAGACTGGAACACATAGTATTTTGATCAGCCCTCTGATTACAATGAAGAGCAAGAAGTGCCACTCTTTTTTGGGCCAGCTGCAGCTTAACTAGGTCTCATTTTGCAGAACTTGACCACACGACTGGACAATAATCAAGATAAGACAACACTAGGGCCTGCAGGACTTTCTTTGTGGACTGTGGTGTCAAAAAAGAAGAGCATCCCTTTATTACAGACAGACCTCTCTCCATCTTTACAACCATTGAATCTATATGTTTTGACCATGACAGTTTACAATCTAAGGTAACACTAAGTAATTTAGACTCCTCAACTTGTTCAACAGCCACACCATTCATTACCAGATTCAGCTGAGGTCTGTAACCTAGGGAATTATTTTTACCAAATAGTTTTAGGGATGTTCAGGACCAGTTTATTACTGGCCACTCATTCCAAAACAGACTGCAAATCTTTGTTAATCACATCAGACCAACAAATATTTTTAACATCCTCCACATAAGAGTCACATCAAAATATTTTGTATGATCTCTTATACACATTTTTAGGCACAGCTGTTGGATTTTTGGCTTTCCTGGATATAGCCACTATATTGTGATCACTGCATCCAATGGATACGGACACAGGCTTTGAATAAAGTTCTACAGTATTAGTAAAAATATGATCAATACATGTGGATGATCTTGTTCTTGTAGTGTTTGTAAACACCCTGGTAGTTGATTATTAACCTGAACCAGATTACAGACACTGGTTACAGTGAGAAGCTTCCTTTTGAGCGGACAGCTTGATGAAAACCAGTCAATACTCAGGTCCCCAAGAAAGTAGACCTCTCTGTTTACATCACATACACTATCAAGCATTTCACACATATTATTTAGATACTGACTGTTAACACTTGGTGACCTATGGCAACAACCCAAAAGAAAAGGCTTTAGATGTGCCAAGTGAAACTGCAACCACAACACTTCAATAACACTTGACATAAGATCTTCTCTAAGCACTACAGGGATATGGCTCTGAATATATACAGCAACACCTCCCCCATAAGTATGTCTGTCTCTTCTATAGATGTTATATCCTTGTATTGCTACTGCTGTATCATCAAATGAATTATCTAAGTGAGTCCCAGAAATGGGTAATTTATGAATGTTACCTGATGTTACCAAGTTATTGATTTCATGAACCTCATGTCTAAGGCTACATACTAATATGGGCTATTTTCAATCCTTTCCTGGGAAGCTTATCAGAGATAGACATAATATGGAAAAGAGTAAACAAAGCAAGATACAAATATATATACATTCAGCAGTCCATTAATCATTTGGTGTGTGTGTGTGTGCTGCGGGGTTGAAGCTATGAACCCATAGGCTTGGCTCTCTCATCCCTTCCAGGCTTCTGGAAGGGAGGGTGGACAATGAGCATGTCATAGCAGATGTAAGCAATGTCCCCATGCGATTTGGGAGCTTTCGTGGCTGGGATAAGTTATTTCCTCTTCTGGCGCACAGCTTCAGCATAGTCCTCGTTGAGGAAGGTAAACGTTTCTCTCAAGATCTTGGCTCTTTCCAGAACAGCGACCTTGTCATTGAACCTCAGGAACTTGACCACTATCGGCCTGGGCCTATCACCTGGGCCGGTGGTGGGTTTTCCAGTCCTGTGGGCGTGCTCCACCTAAATCTTACGGTGGTTTTCAATTTCTCAGAGATCATTTCTCTCACTTTGTCCTCAGACTCCATCTACGTCTCATGTGGAGATTCTGCAATTCCATCCACATCCATGTTGTCCCCTGAGAGTGTGATTTATCTGTCATTGTTATCATGGATTCACACACAGAACTGATGTCCTTTCTCAATGACTTGCTGTCATCTTGCCGTTCTCCTTTTCCGCCTCATCGAGCTTACCCTGGGAGAACTGCAACTGTTCTTCAGGTCCTGGACCTCTCTGGTCAGGTCGTCCATTCTTTTATTAGTTGAATAGACCAGTATTTGGACAAAACACTTGAAGCTATTTTTTTGTTGTTGTAATAACTGCGTGTAGAACTATTTTTGTTTGTTTAAAAGATCCTTCACCTGTGAAAGAGAGACATCACTGTCCTCAACCGTACTCCCGCTGGCTTTGGTCTCTGTCGTGGTAGCTAGCAACGTAGGTTACGCTGTTACTCATCACATTTCCAGACAGGGCAGGTCACAGTGAAGATTGAACACAACAAACAGCAGGGATCTAGACAGCCACAAACCCGGGACAATCAGCAGTCCCAGCCACAATGGCTAACCACGTCACGGGCTGCATTCAAGCCCTCAAGAAACCCTGCTAGCTTGATAGGCAGCTATCTAGCTCCTATGCCAAAATAGCTCCTCAGACCCAGCCTTTGTCAGCAGGATCACTAGACAGAGAGTAGCAGTCCTAGCAACTGATGAGTTAAAAAAGTTAGCTAGCAACTAAGAAACTTTCCAATACACTTTCAAAACAACAAACTTTTCAAAACAACAAACTGAGCTCTATCTCGTTCCACATTCAACAGGAAGTGAATTGAGTTGAGAATATTCAAGTGAAGTGATTAAACTAATAACTATTGAATAACTTCCACTGCAAACACACGGTCATGGATTTCCATACCAAAACATTCAAAATGTAATATTACATTTACATTGTAGTCAGAGACTTGTATTAACCAAAACAAAGACTACAGGTGTGCCCTTATCTAGGGTTTTGAGATCTACAGCATGAGCAGGGGTAGGGTTCAGAGTAAAAAAACACTAAGCTCTAGACAGATTGTATCCACTGGAGGATGTTGACATTGAAAGAGATACCTTAGCCATCCCCAGTCTTTGATTGAATTCAGAGTCTCTCCTGCGGGAAACTCCCTGGTCTGCAAGCCCTAGAGATAACCTCTGAGATTGACCTCTGCTTGTCTGCCTGGTTGACCCCAGAGTAGAGTCCACTGACTGCCCATCTAAAAGTGTGTGTGTGTGTGTGTGTGTGTGTGTGTGTGTGTGTGTGTGTGTGTGTGTGTGTGTGTGTGTGTGTGTGTGTGTGTGTGTGTGTGTGTGTGTGAACACTCCGGGTTCCAAAAGGGTTCTTTGGCTGTCCTCATAGAATAAACATTTTTGGTTCCAGGTAAAGCTATTTTTGGTTACAAGTAGAACCCTACTGGGTTCCATGTAGAACCCTCTGTGGAAAGGGTTCTACATGGAACCCAAAAGGGTGCTCACTGGAACCAAAAGGGTTGCATAATGGGAGCACATGTGGGAGGGAGCATTCCAGGCCACACATTCCTCTGCCTGGAACACTGAAATTCTAGGCCAATCTGGCGATCCTATTCTTAATCTCGTGACTCTCAAACCCGGATCCGGGAGCGTAATCATAGCCTCAAACGAATTACCATAACGCAGCGGACATAAATCTTCCTAGAAAATCTTCCTATTCATGAAAATCACAAATGAAATATATTGAGACACAGCTTAGCCTTTTGTTAATCACACTGTCATCTCAGATTTTCAAAATATGCTTTACATCCAACGCTAGACAAGCATTTGTGTAAGTTTATCATGGCATAATGCTATGCTAGGTTCTGCTACCAGCAGGCAACATTTTCACGAAAATAAGAAAAGCAATCAAATTAAATCATTTACCTTTGAAGAACTTCGGATGTTTTCACTCAAGAGACTCTCAGTTAGATAGCAAATGTTCCTTTTTTCCAAAAATATTATTTTTGTAGGCGAAATAGGTCCTTTGTTCTTCACGTTTGGCTGAGAAATCGACCGGAAAATGCAGTCACTACAACTCCGAACTTTTTTCCAAATTAGCTCCATAATATCGACAAAAACATGGCAAACGTTGTTTAGAATCAATCATCGAGGTGTTTTTTTTACATATCTATTCGATAAAATATCCACCGGGACAATTGGTTTCTCATAAGAAGCGATTGGAAAAATGGCTGGAAAACTGGCTACTTGTGGACTTTACGCAAGATTTTCTGCGGGAGCCATCATGTGACCACTTGCTCAATGTGGTCCCTTACGGCTATTCTTCAACATAAATGCGTAAAAAGACGTCACAATGCTGTAGACACCTTGGGGAATACGTAGAAAGCGTAAGCTCATTCGTAGCCCATTCACAGCCATATAAGGAGTCATTGGCATGCAGGGCTTTCAAAATATGGGGCACTTCCTGGTTGGATTTTTATCTGGGTTTCGCCTGTAACATCAGTTCTGTTGCACTCACAGACAATATCTTTGCAGTTTTGGAAACGTCAGAGTATTTTCTATCCAAAGCTGTCAATTATATGCATAGTCGAGCATCTTGTCATGACAAAATATCCCGTTTAAAACGGGAACGTTTTTTATCCAAAAATGAAAATACTGCCCCTAGAGTCGCAACAGTTAACCTGGCGATCCTATTCTTTCTCCCTCCAGCATGCTGCCAACTAGCAAGTAATGTTGCATGTTGTCAACAGAAGAAGAAGAGTCAGTGAATTGCTAGTGGCAGAAAGTTGCCTGTAGGTTACTGGCAAAGTATTGTGAATTTTACAATAACTTACTGACAAATGGTTTCAAGTTATTAAGAAATTTCAAATTCACAACAAACAACTTGCCATTAACTCTCCTGCTGTGTTCCTGTCGAATTGGACCTATCTACAAATTGTCTCTCTGAAAAATGTTAATTTAATCTGATTGTCTTAACGCTCCATGACTTTTTACACACAGGGCATCTAAACACACACAATACATTTGGATGATTTTCATTACATTTTGGGTGTTTTATTTAACTTTTCAGCGCACACACACACACACACACACACACACACACACACACACACACACACACACACACACACACACACACACACACACACACACACACACACACACACACACACACACAAACATACACACACACAGTCATTTTGGACAAGGAACACAAAATCAATTAACATGAAACGAACACAGCAGTAGGGTTAAATAACTGGAAAATGCACAATAACCTCTTCACAGTGCAACTCATTAGCGACATATGCTCTTACACCATTTGCAGAACAGACAATGTCGAAGAAAGTGTTCAACTTGCATTGGCATAAACATAAAACACTTAAACTGTTACAACACTTCCACTGCTGGTTGGTACAATCAAACATGCCAATGAGCCCCACAATACTGTTCCCTAACCATACCCTTCTTTTTGAGAGGTTGCAAGTTCAAATCCAAAAATCATTAATGTATACTCTGTCAGGGGTTGTCATCCTTTTCTTGCCCAGGGTCCCCCTCACAGACAAACCAGTGACCAGGGACCATCAACATACATTAACAAAATAAAATCTGTCAAATATTGAAGTTTTTCCAAACGTCAAATTACAAAGTGTTTAAGATTAAGTTTAGGCATTAACTCCATATTTTTAAGGTTAGGGTTAAGTTCAGGCATTAAGTCCAAATTCTTAAGGTTAGGCTTTAACTCCAAATTATTTAAGTAAGGGTTTGGTATAGGCTTAACCTCTCTGGGATATGTGGGGCAGTAGCGAGTGAAAGTGCAGGGCGCCAAATTCAAAACAACAAAAATCTCATAATTAAAATTCCTCAAGCATACAAGTATTTTACACCATTTTAAAGATACAATTTTGGTTAATCCAGCCACAGTGTCTGATTTAACAAATGCTTTACAGTGAAAGCACCACAAACAATTATGTTAGGTCACCACCAACTCACAGAAAAACACAGCCATTTTTCCAGCCAAAGAGAGGAGTCACAAAAAGCACAAATAGAGGTAAAAGTAATCACTAACCTTTGATGATCTTCATCAGATGACACTAGTAGGACTTCATGTTACACAATACATGTATGCTTTGTTTCGATAAAGTGCATATTTATATTTTTAAAAATCAAATTTTACATTGGCGCGTTTACGTTCAGTAGTTCTAAAACATGCGGTGATTGTGCAGAGAGCCACATCTATTTACAGAAATACTCATTATAAATGTTGATGAAAATACAACTGTTATACATGGAATTAGAGATACACTTCTCCTTTAATGCAACCGCTGTGTCAGATTTTTTTTTAAATTACGGAAAAAGCAAACCATGCAATAACCTGAGTACAGCTTTCAGACAACAAAGCAGCCAAAAAGATATCCGCCATATTGGGTGGTCGACATTAGTCAGAAATAGCATTATATATATTCACTTACCTTTGATGATCTTATCAGAATGCACTCCCATGAATCACAGTTCCACAATAAATGTTTGTTTTGTTTGATAATGTCCATCATTTATGTGCAAATATCTTATTTTGTTAGGGAGTTTGGTAAACAAATCCAAAAGCGCGTTCAGGTCCAGCCGAACGTAGGACGAAAAGTTCAAAAAGTTCCGTTACAGCCCGTAGAAACTTGTTAAACTAAGTATAGAATCAATCTTAGGATGTTTTTATCATAAATCTTCAATAATGTTCCAACAGGAGAATTCCTATGTCTGTAGAAAAGCTATGGAACGAGAGCTAACTCTCTCGTGACCGCGCCTCAGAGCCTGTGGCAATCTGCCAGACACCTGACTTATTCCTCTCTCATTCGGCCCCACTTCACAGTAGAATCCTCAAACAAAGTTCCAAAGACTGTTGACATCTAGTGGATGCCTTAGGAAGTGCAACATAACCAATATCCCACTGTATCTACAATAGGGGCTGAGTTAGAAAACTACAAGCCTCAGATTTCCCACTTCCTGGTTGAATTTTTCCGACGGACTAATCTGGGTTTGGCGGATGCAAAGGAGAACGCTACCTGCCTGAATGCATAGTGCCAACTGTAAAGTTTGGTGGAGGAGGAATAATGGTCTGGAGCTGTTTTTCATGGTTCTGGCTAGGCCCCAATTAAGGGAAATCTTAAAGCTACAGCACACAATGACATTCTGGATAGTTCTGTGCTTCCAACTTTGTGACAACAGTTTGGGGAAAGCCCTTTACTGTTTCAACATGACAATGTCCCTGTGGACAAAGCGAGGTCCCATACAGAAATGATTTGTCAAGATCGGTGTGGAAGAACTTGAGTGGCCTGCACAAATCCCAGACATCAACTCCATCGAACACCTTTGAGATGAATTGGACTGCCGACTGCAAGCCAGGACTAATCGCCCAACATCAGTGCCTGACCTCGCTAATGCTCGTGGCTGAATGCATGCAAGTCCCTGCAGCAATGTTCCAACATCTAGTGGAAAGCCTTCCCAGAAGAGTGAAAGATGTCATAGCAGCAAATGGGGGACCAACTCCATATTAATGCCCATGCTTTTGGAATGAGATGAGTAGGTGTACACATACTTTTGGTCATGTAGTGTATATATGACACTACACTATGTCATGTACAGTGGGGCAAAAAAGTATTTAGTCAGCCACCAATTGTGCAAGGTCTCCCACTCATTATAGGTACACTTCAACTATGACAGACAAAATGAGAGAAAAAAATCCAGAAAATCACATTGTAGGATTTTTAATGAATTTATTTGCAAATTATGGTGGAAAATAAGCATTTGGTCAAATACAAACAAGCAAGATTTCTAGCTCTCACAGACCTGTAACTTCTTCTTTAAGAGGCTCCTCTGTCCTCCATTCGTTACCTGTATTAATGGCACCTGTTTGAACTTGTTATCAGTATAAAAGACACCTGTCCACAACCTCAAACAGTCACACTCCAAACTCCACTATGGCCAAGACCAAAGAGCTGTCAAAGGACACCAGAAACAAAATTGTAGACCTGCACCAGGCTGGGAAGACTGAATCTGCAATAGGTAAGCAGCTTGGTTTGAAGAAATCAACTGTGGGAGCAATTATTAGGAAATGGAAGACATACAAGACCACTGATAATCTCCCTCGATCTGGGGCTCCACGCAAGATCTCACCCCGTGGGGTTAAAATTATCACAAGAACGGTGAGCAAAAATCCCAGCACCACACGGGGGGACCTAGTGAATGCAGAGAGCTGGGACCAAAGTAACAAAGCCTACCATCAGTAACACACTACGCCGCCCAGGGAATCAAATCCTGCAGTGCCAGACGTGTCCCCCTGCTTAAGCCAGTACATGTCCAGGCCTGTCTGAAGTTTGCTAGAAAGCATGTGGATGATCCAGAAGAAGATTGGGAGAATGTCATATGGTCAGATGAAACCAAAATATAACTTTTTGGTAAAACTCAACTGTGTTTGGAGGACAAGGAATGCTGAGTTGCATCCAAAGAACACCATACCTACTGTGAAGCGTGGGGGTGGAAACATCATGCTTTGGGGCTGTTTTTCTGCAAAGGGACCAGGACAACTGATCCGTGTAAAGGAAAGAATGAATGGGGCCATGTATCATGAGATTTTGAGTGAAAACCTCCTTCCATCAGCAAGGGCATTGAAGATGAAACGTGGCTGGGTCTTTCAGCATGACAATGATCCCAAACAGACCGCCCGGGCAACGAAGGAGTGGCTTCGTAAGAAGCATTTCAAGGTCCTGGAGTGACCTAGCCAGTCTCCAGATCTTAACCCCATAGAAAATCTTTGGAGGGAGTTGAAAGTCCGTGTTGCCCAGCAACAGCCCCAAAACATCACTGCTCTAGAGGAGATCTGCATGGAGGAATGGGCCATCAATACCAGCAACAGTGTGTGAAAACCTTGTGAAGACTTACAGAAAACGTTTGACCTCTGCCATTGCCAACAAAGGGTATATAACAAAGATAAACTTTTGTTATTGACCAAATACTTATTTTCCACCATAATTTGCAATTAAATTCATAAAAAATCCTACAATGTGATTTTCTGGATTTTTTTTTTTTCATTTTGTCTGTCATAGTTGAAGTGTACCTTATGATGAAAATGACATCTCTCAATTTTTTAAGTGGGAGAACTTGCACAATTGGTGGCTGATAAAATACTTTTTTTGCCCCACTGTATATACAGTATATTCGGAATGAATTCAGACCCATATACTTTTTTACACATTTTGTCATATTCCAGCTTTATTTGACAATGTATTTAATTGTTTTCCCCCCCTCATCAATCTACACACAAATCAAAAACTGTTTTTTTAGAAAGTTTTTGAATTCAGACCCTTTACTCACCATATTCTTGAAGAACATTTAGCAGCAATTACAAAGCGCACAGGACATCAGACTGGGCGAAGGTTCACCTTCCAACAGGACAAGATCCTAAGCACACAGCCAGGACATTGCAGGAGTGAGTGGTATAGCCAGAGCCCGGACTTGAACCCGATCAACATCGCTGGAGAGACCTGAAAATAGCTATGCAGCGACGCTACCCATCTAACCTGTCATAGGCAGGTTGAGAGGATCTGCAGAGAAGAATGGGAGAAACTCCCCAAATACAGATGTACCAAGCTTGTAGCGTTATACCCAAGAATACTCGAGGCTGTAATTGCTGCTAAAGGTTCCGAGGCATGTGTCGAAATCGCTAAGCAGTATATTTTGAAGCAGTGTGCTGATTCTTGTATCGCTTTATCAGAAGTACATGATCAATGCGTCCAAAGCTTTGTTTCCTAGAAAAAAACACCTGATTGGTTTGGTATTATATATACTGCACATGAGTGTCCACATACCTTTGGTAGTGTAGTTTATCTCTAGCTTAAACTGAAGTGTTTTGATGGGGATTTTAAAAATATGTTATATAGATTGACGTCAACAAAGAAGAGGCGACTCCGGGATGCTGGCTTCTAGGCAGAGTTCCTCTGTCCAGTGTCTGTGTTCTTTTGTCCATCTTAATCTTTTATTTTTATTGGCCAGTCTGAGATATGGCTTTTTCTTTTCAACTCTGCCTAGGAGGCCAGCATCCCGGAGTCGCCTCTTCACTGTTGACTTTGAAAGTGGTGTTTTGCGGGTACTATTGAAATGAATAGAAGTCCTGCCAGTTGAGGACTTGTGAGGCATCTGTTTCTCAAACTAGACACTCTAATGTACTTGTCCTCTTGCTCAGTTGTGCACCGGGGCCTCCTACTCCTCCTTCTGGTTAGAGACAGTTTGCGATGTTCTGTGAAGGGAGTAGTACACAGTGTTGTATGAGATCTTCAGTTTCTTTGCAATATCTCGAATGGATTAGCCTTCATTTCTCAGAACAAGAATAGACTGATGAGTTTTAGAAGAAAGATATTTGTATCTGGCCTGTAATCAAACCTACAAATGCAGATGCTTCTTTAATCAGGACCACAGTTTTCAGGTGTGCTAACATAATTGCAAAAGGTTTTATAATGATCAATTAGCCTTTTAAATTTATAAACTTGGATTAGCTAACACAACGTGCAATTTGAACACAGGAGTGATGGTTGCTGATAATGGGCCTCTGTACGCCTATGTAGATATTCCATAAAAAATCTGCAGTTTCCAGCTACAATTGTCATTTACAACATTAACAATGTCTACACTGTATTTCTGAACAATTTTATGTTATTTTAATGGACAAACAACGTGCTTTCAAAAACAAGGACATTTCTAAGTGACCCCAAACTTTTGAATGGTAGTGTACATCGGAGTCAGGTCTTTCCCTGGTATTTTACACCTTATTTCTAGCATAAAGCAGTGCGGATTAAAGTGTCGTTATAGATCGCTCGATGTATCGAGGTCCATCATTTTTTGTTTAAAAATCTTAAGCTAACAAAGGGTAAGCCTAAGCTTTTAGAATTTTTTTCACACAAAAGCCACAATACCCTAACATACCCCCTCAATTAGAGCCCTGGTTTTAGCTTAACACACCAAGCCCTTCTATGACACTGAGATATTTATGGAGTGCATGGTGACTGAAGGAATTGGCTGACAAAATCTATAGATCGTTGACTATAATTTTGTCTGTCCAAGCAGGCCTACTTCTTATTTCTTGAATAGGAAGAAATAGGCTCCAACACAAAGTCCTCTTGTTGTTAGTAGCCTAAACACAATTTAAAATGAGGACTGTTGACTTTCAGCATCCAATTACTTTCAGCTCATCTCCGCAGCTGCCACTTCATAGTAATTTAAGTTATGTAAATTACTTGACTATGGCTTATTGTGAGGTCAAGAACTTTGAAAATTAGCTTCGTTGTTGTCATGAAACCTATAGTTTTTTATAAAAATAATTTACAGCAGTAGCAAGCTTACCTCCAGTCATCCTTCTAATTTTCGTGCTCTCCCTCAAATTGAACAGGACATCAGTAGGCTTATTCGCAAGCACAGATATATAATTTTTATGATGTTTTTTTCAAACTTAGAAGAAGACTTTGACTCGCCTCCTGAAGTGCCACCATACACAGCACAGTCATTGGTTAGGTAGTCCAAAATGGTTTGCATCAGCAAGAGCAGGGCAGGCCAGGGCTCATCATGATTGGGATAGCCAATTCATATACAGGGTGTAATGCTCTGTAGCCTAGTTTTATATACACCATCCAAGCAGCGCAACAACTCAGGAAGGAAGTACATTTTCCGAACATGATCTTCATATAGCCTAGGTCTATAGCCTATAGTATAGGCTATGGATCATTTGATTGAGACCACACCAGGCACACTTGATACTGCTCGCCCAGCAGAGAATCAGGGATGAGGGACAGCATCGGGAACGAATCGAGTAATAATAAGCAACTTATTCTCAAACACAGAGTAATATGACATTTTAGCGATTACAAATTACATGACCCTCCCTCAATAAAAAAATAATAATACTAAACCCCCCACCTGACCCTCGCCCATTTTCCCTTACTAACACAGAAAGTTAAAAAAAAATCTCACATTGTCAGAACAATGGTAGGGTATGTTAGAGCAAGAACCTAGTGACTTACTGTTGTGGTGTCTTCCAAAACTGATACACTGTGATGGTATGAGGGATCATCTGGATTGGGTAACGTTGTTACAGAGTCATCAACACTCTCTCTCTGGTGGAGGTGTGGATGATCCGTCTTTCACGAGAGTCGATGCTAATACTAAGCCAAAGTTATCTACTGGCATGGTGGTGCCAAGTGCATTTTTTGGGGGGTAGACTTGTCTGCCTGGAGAGCTGTGCAGAGCAGATTTTGAAATTACTACAATATTTTGAACATAATTATACTATCATTATAGGATGATTGTGCAGAAACGATTTTTTAGCTGAAACAATCTCAAATCCGTGTATTTGGCTGTAGACTTACCATGGAAAGCTGAGTGCCAACTGTGTTCTTCCTCTCTGAGTTTTGGGGTCAGTCTGTGAGCCCATATCTCACATTGCCTTTGGTCTGGGTTCCTATTGACAACCCTTGTCTCTTGTAGTGGGCAGTGTGGGAGACTTCATCAATACATCTGTATAATGTATTCATCACAGGCTAAATGCTCACTAACTAGGCCTAACAACATGATATACGTCAGTTTCTTTCCAATACTGGTTTCCCTCCAACATGATATTTGTCGTTTCCCTCCAATTTGTCTCCCTCCAACGTCATAACGTTACCTGTTTCTCTCCAACGTGTTTCCCTCCAAAACAGATCTTAGTGTAATCTATTTTGGCTAGCTATAATGTTACCCATGACTCTGATCTCTTACCTAATCAACCATTATAAACTATATTGTTAACGATTAGCTACATCATGCAGCATCCACCATACATACAGCTTAACATTTCTACACGATTTCCATCCAAATCATAAAAATACCACATATATTGCTATCATCGTACCGCTAATGTCGTTAGCTAGCCCTATGACTCAAAGGAGAAGATATTTAAGATATCGGATTTCTATTTTTTTTATGCACCAAAACAGATGCATACTAATCTGATTGTAAAACGCCTTCTCTTGAGTCAAATATTTGGCTAACAGCTAGCTAGCTAGTTAAGTTAGCCATCTAATGTCAGTGAAAACAAGGAGATTTATGTCAGCGCTAACGTTACTAGAACATCTACAAATAAATAAGCTAACGTTAGCTAGCTAGATAATCTCTGCTGTTCTATGTTAGCTAGCTACTTACCGGTATATGGTAATCCATGCTTACTGCTGGGACTGTCAGTGGCAACTCAAGTGTTGGAACTGCATCGGACTTCAGTAAAATAAACTTGGCATATCTCATTTTTTGGGGATATAGTTCTTGAAGTAATCCTTTGCAAAATGTGCTTTGCAAATGACACTCTTTGTCGTCAACTTGGGTACATCCTGAGCTTGGGAAGCGAATGTAACCCACTTCTCCCTTAAATCTTCCTTTTGGGGAAGTTAAACAACTGCTGTAAATTGCTTTTACAACCAAAGACACGGTAACAAGCCATTCTTGCTTACCGGTATCTAGCTAACCCTCTGACCTGTTGCCTGCTGAATCCGAAGATATGGGACTGACAGGTAATGCGCTGTACAGATTCAAATTAGGGCAGGGAATGAAGCACATGCAAAGCATATCATTGGACATTAAATGAGTAGGTGAACTGAAGTCATCTCACCTGAAGCAAAGAAAAACCGAGTGATTCAGAGTCAAGACACGTGATTGGATTTTCAGATACAACTCAACAGACAGAGCAATAATATAGATTTTTCAGACTTTGGTGATAGTAATTACATCTGCCTTAGTTCAAATGTCAATTAAATTCAATATAAATGCAGATTTCACTGTGCATTCCTTTTAAAGCAAAAATGAACGGGTATAACGCAAACGTCTATCAACCCAAAGGTTGTGTGTTCAGATCTCATCAGGGACAACTTTTAGCTTATTAGCAAGTTTGCAACTACTTACTACTTTTTAGCTGCCTTGCAACTACTTAACATGTTAGCTAACCCTTCCCCAACTCTTTAACGTAATTCCTAACCTTAACTCTAACTCTAACTTTAACCCTAACCATAACCCCTAGCCTAGCTAACATTAGCCACCTAGCTACATAGCTAACGTTAGAATTTGCAGCATATCATACATATTGCAAATTCATAACATATAGTATCATGCAATTAGTAATTCCTAAATTATATGAAATGGATGATGGACATACATAAATTAATACTTACCATACCTAACGTAATATTAATATGAGTGTCCCAGGTTTTCGTTTACTATATTACGTCTACCCCTGGAGTCCAGGTTGAGGCTTTCAATTGCTATGTGGACCATTATGCTGTTGTTCGGCTAACCCTCATAGACAGACCACCATAAGCTGATCTTCTGATTCCGTGGCAGTTTGTGGTTCCTGGGCTCACCATTGTTAGTCTATTTTTATCTCTCCAATTAGACATCTGGAGCCTCTCAGAGCCCCATGGTGTGTGTATGTTTATGTGTCTGTGTGTGCGTATGCACGTGTGCATGTGTTGCTTCTTTCGAGCAGAGACAGCAGTGTTCTTTTGCTGTCGAGATGGGAAGAAGAAGGGGGAATTTTGTGTGTGTTTGTGTGTGTACAGTATGTGTGTGTCTGACTTTAAACTGACTTTTTAGTGTCAGCAGTCTACAAGATGAGTCATGCTGGTCAGTGGCGTCGCCATAGAGAAGAGGGGATGAAAAAATGCATAAAAGAAGGGATGAAGTTAGAGGTATACAGATTGTGCCCTGGCTTACCCCACATTCTACCTCCCTCTCTGTGTGCGTGTGTGTGCCCACATTAAAAAATGCTATAGTATGCTACGCAGACCTACAAAGGCAAAATTCAGAATTTGGTCAAAAATATTTGATCTGTTGTAATGGCCAGGAATATTATCTGATGAATGTGCTATTTAATTTCCTGACACAAGAACAAGCCAGTCGATCAGAATATATCATGGAGTATCTGAATTTTTCTAGCAAGACAGAAAAGGATTTCAGATTTTGCAGTAAAAAATCAGATTTGATCAGATTAGGCAGTAAAAAACATGGTTAAGTACTATAGTATTCAATGCAGTGTTTTTGCAGACATGACTGTAGTATTCAATGTAAGATTTACTGTAGTGTTGCAGATATGACTGTAGTATTGTGAAGTATTTACAGTTTACTATAGAATAAATACTGTTGTAACAAAATTACTTTAGTATATACTATATACTATTACTGTAGTGTTTTTGTGGACTGTAGTATACTGTATTTACTACAGTATTCAACATTATACTACAAAATTGTGTAGTAAGTAGTACACATGATCGAGGTATACTACAGTGTGTATTATTGTATTCTAAAGTATACTACAGTTTACTACAGTAAGTACTGTACTATTCTATAGTAAACCATAGTATTTTTTAATGTGGGTGTGCGTGCGCATGGTTTACAGTTTGACACCAACATCTATAACCATAATAACAAACATGTGACCTAAGTGCACGCATTTCATTTGACTGACTTACAAACCGTGGCCCGAACAGTGGAGTTTTTGCAATCAGGTGTGCCAAGTAATCAATCTCATAACATTAGAATGCCATTAGGTCATTGTTGTTGGAGCGTTGTGTGTGTGTTTTGTGCCAGCGGAGCGGGCATTGGTGAGTGCAGCTGCATGCCGCCTTGTCCTTTTCCTGGAACAAACGATGAGCTCACCCAGCGTTCATTCCATCGTCTTGCACGCTGCACTTTTGCAAACTTTGCGCCAGTCATCAGAGTTCAAGGAACTGATTAATTGGTTCTTCTGTTTAGAACCGTTCATCTTCGTTTAACACTCATGTTTGGATGGTACCAGTTTAACTGTCATTTATTTACCCAAGAATTTATGATTTGTTAGTGGCATATTGGTAGTGGCAGTTTGGTAGTTTATCTACACTGAACCAAAAAATAATCGTGACATACAACAATTTCAAAGATTTTACTGATTTACAGTTCAAATAAGGAAACCAGTCAATTGAAGTAAATTAATTAGGCCCTAATCTATAGATTTCAAATGACTGGAAATACAGATATGCATCTGTTGGTCACAAAAAGGTAGAGGCGTGGATCAGAAAACTAATCCATGTCTGGTGTGACCAGCGTTTGCCTCATGCAGCACAACACATCTCCTTCGCATAGAGTTGATCAGGCTGTTGTGGCTCCGCTCCTCTTCAAATGCTGTGCGAAGTTGTTGGATATTGGCGGGAACTGGAACACGCTATCGTACATGTTGATCCAGAGCATCCCCAACTGCTCAATGGGTGACATGTCTGGTGAATATGCAGGCCATGGAAGAACATTTTCAGCTGCCTGTAATTGTGTACAGATCCTTGCGACATGGGGCCATGTATTATCATGATAATACCGGGATTCATCCATGAAGAGCACACTTCTCCGGCGTGCCAGTGGCCATCGAAGGTGAGCATTTGCTCACTGAAGTTGGTTACGATGCTGAGCTTCCCTGAGACGTTTCTGACAGTTTGTGCAGAAATTCTTCAGGTGGCCGGTCTCAGACTATCCCGCAGGTGAAGAAGCCAGATGTGGAGGGGATAGGCTGGCATGGTTACAAGTGGTCTGCGGTTATGAGGCTGGTTGTATGTACTGCCAAATTCTCTAAAACAACATTGGAGGTGGCTTATGGTAAACTAACATTCAATTCTCTGGCAACAGCTCTGGTGGGCATTCCTGCAATCAGCATGCCAATTGCACGCTCCCTCAAAACTTGGGACATCTGTAGCATTGTGTTGGGTGGCAAAACTGCACATTTTACAATGACCTTTTGTTGTCCCCAGCACAAGGTGAACCTGTGTAATGACTATGCTGTTTAATCAGCTTCTTGATTTGCCACAACTGCCACTGGATGGATTATCTTGGCAAATGAGAAATGCTCACTTAGAGGGATGTAAACAAATTTGTGCGCCACATTTGAGAGAAATACATTTTTTTCTGAGTATTGAACATTTCTGGGATCTTTTATTTCAGCTCATGAAAGAAGGGACCAACACTATACATGTGTTTACAGGGATGCCAACTTTTGAAATAAGCTTGGAATTAGATTTGTTGTTTGAATTTCATTGCCCCCTGGCACAACCCTTAGACTGGGGACCAGGAAAATTGTACTATTTTAAAGATAATTTCTTGCAGTTCGATGTATTTTGACATGGCGTAGGCCAATGACCAGGGAGAAATTATTATTTTTTGAACTACAGGTCAGGTCTATTCAGGATGCTTGGAACATTAAATGAACACTCTAGATTTGACAACTTTGTTAATTTGAGATTTTTAGGGGGGATGAAATTGAAAGAATGCTAATACTTCTTTTAACATATTTTTGGGTTGTTTTGACACTTTTCAGATAGTAATGAAATGAGATAGGCAAATGCTACAAACAGTGGGAAGGTTGGAAGCAGTGATCCCTGTTTTCAGGTGGAAAGTTATATGCACAGGGGTGTGTTACCACTACACCAAGTCTCTGCACATGAAATAATAATATTAATGGTTGACGGCAGTGGGTAACCAAATCAAAGATTGCAGTATCGTTCTCCATAGACTGCTTTCAAGGTAAGGACACAAACAGTTTGTATTTTGTAATTTAGGTGAACTATCTCTTTAAAATATGTCTGAAAGAAAAATCCTGCTTACCTCCAGGAGAGTTGGCCACCCCTGATCAATGTTTCCCAATTGCTGGGTGTTTGAACATGTTCATGTTATAAAAGTAATTTCTCAAAATCACACAACTAAAAAAGTCGAATGAATATCAATATTCAGGTGGTTTATGCCGACTAGTTGAAGATCCTTGCCATCATCAAACTCTACATAGACAAAATGTGTGTTTATGAGTTGTTTATGTGTACCTTACTATCTCTTTCTAGCATGGGCACAATACTAAAATGTCGATCAAACGTACACTTTTCGGTTTACAATCTGTTTGATAAAATGATTTTCATAGTTACAAATCAGGTCACCCTACCAAACTAAAACATACTGTAGGTCTGGCTGCTGCCTTTTCATTGTCAAAGCCTAAATTCGAATCACCGAATGAGAGACAAGTTTAGTTCACCGAATAACTTTAGTACATGCTGTCAAAAGGCTGCATTCTGCAATAATAGGGACAGGAGTAACAGCAACCTAATTTTGTTGACAATATTGTAGATAAAACAGCACTAACATGCTGGTCTTTTTTATTTTTACAGTTTTATAAACTCAGCAGAGAATGTTCTATCTCTCCATTCAGCTCCACTCTAATCTTGAGTCATGCATCCAATCCCCTTGATCCCTTACTTAACTAGACCAATCATCTTTAAGTGATAATGCCCGAGAAGCCAGTGTTTGGAGAATATATTGGCACGGATGTTGTTAGGCTGCTAACATGATAGCTAATTTAGATAATAAGTGTTAGCTAAGTTTGCAAATAGGTGTTAGCTATGTTTGTTAATCGGTGTTAGTCAAGTTTGTTAATTGATGTTAGGAAAGTTTACTAATAGGTTTTAGCTAAGTTTGCTAATTGGTGCTAGCCATTCAAAAGTGTGCAGTCAACATTTATGACTTTTTTCCCCCACGTTTTTTGCTACATTACCCATGCAGATGCAGGTATTATACAACTATATTGATGCTTATTTATGTTATATTTGGATATATTTAAGAGCAGATGTGAAATGTAATCATTATTTGTACTTGCAGATTTTTCTTTTAAATATTTATATGCATGTACAACAATGATGATTTTGCTTTTGTTGCGTTAGCTCCCAGAGGTAATGCCTAGGTTTTAACTCAGCTGGCTAATACTGTCAGGAGACCTGAGTTCAAAACCAGTTTATGACACATTTCCATGTCCTGCATCCTCTCCTCTCCTCTCCTCTCCTCTCCTCTCCTCTCCTCTCCTCTCCTCTCCTCTCCTCTCCTCTCCTCTCTCCTCTCCTCCATTATTACAAACTAAGGCTGACACTGTCCAGAGAGCTAGCTCTGTTTTTCCTCTCTCACTGTTAATGGCTTCTGACACACCCTAGGAACTGGCCAGGTTTACCCATGCACGCCCTTGGGTTACGTTCCAAATGGCACCATATTCCCTATATATAATGTGTATTCCATATGAGCCCTGGTCAAAAGTAGTGCACTATATTGGAAAGAGGGAGCCATTTGAGGCACACACTTGAATTCCTTCCATCTCAATATTATTACACCCCCTGCGTCCACCTCTACCCGCCTGCATGCTCAAAAACACAATTTTATATTAAGTAAAATACAGAGGGTGCTAAGTGTGCATTTGCACACCCCACTTAACCCAGACACAGCTTTGACCTTTGAACTTGGCTTTCATTGGCCGGGTAGTGGAGAATCCACCGAGTTAGTGTGGTCAATGTGTAATAACAGGGACCATCAGGCCCAATGAATTGAAATTTTGGGATACAAATTGAGAGTTTGCCAATCTGGTTGATTGCACCTCTTTAGCCTGAACTGCAGAATCAGCAGTGTGTGTCTGCATGTGTGTGTGCATGCTTTCATCTGCGTGTGTGTGCTGCAGGGTCAGCATCTGCTGCTGGCCTGATCTGGGCCATGAGGGCCTAAATGGGACTTCCTGTTGATTCTGTCTGGGTCATGTGGTCAGGGCCCAGAGGTCAAAAGGTAATTTCCTGTGGAAACTGTGTCTGGGTGACATACAGTACCAGTGGCTGAGAAGATGAAAGGGTCTTTCCTCCCAGACAGAGTCAGAAACCCATACCCTCCCAGGCTTGAGAGAGAGAGAGAGAGAGAGAGAGAGAGAGAGAGAGAGAGAGAGAGAGAGAGAGAGAGAGAGACAA